>NW_003852401.1:41423159-41431665 GCF_000181295.1 Otolemur garnettii
AAAAAAAAAAAAAAAAATAAAGAAAAGAAAAGAAAAAGAAAAAGAAAAGAAAAAGAAATGCAAATTCTCAGGCTTCACCCACAGCAACCAGTAAGAAACTCTTGGTTTGGGGCCCAGGAATCTGAAGTTTAAGAACCACTGCCTGCTCCTAAGTCTAACAACAATTTTTCCAGTCTGGGTGTAGCTGCACCCATCTAGGCAGGAGGATCACTTGAGTCCAGGAGCTCCAGGCTAGAACAAACTATGATTACATCACTGTATTACATACAGCCTAGACAACACATGTATAGGGAAAAAAAGTAAAAGGAAAACATTCTAGGAATTTCAAATTACCATTTACTTGTAAGTCACCAAAAATAGAAAAACCACCCAAATATCCCTCAACTACAGAACAAATTGTGGTATATTCAGTTAAGTAAATATACACAATGATAGTAAATGAACTACTGCCCCATATCATCATGGATCATCCTCAACAAAGAGCAAAAGAAGTTAATTATAAATGAAGATAACCTGTGTACATAAACATAAAGAAATGAAGATAACCTGTGTATCCATTTACATAAAGTTAAAAGGGGGAACGGGCAAAATCTACTATGTCAAAAGTGAGAATACCAGTTACCTTCAGGAGGTTTGTAAGGGATGACAGATGACTTTGTGGGAGATGTTACTGTTGTACTTTCTTGACCTTTATATTAATACATGGAGATGTACACTGATGATGAATGTATTCTTCTGCACTACACTTTTAAAAAAGTAGCTTTAAAAGGTTGACTACAAATGCCCTTAAGAAATAGCAGCAAGTAAAAAACACAAGTAGCCAACTTTACTGGGCATTTCAATTTCCAGTGATTTACTTTGTGGAAAGCTAAAATATGCCTTGCCTTAGGCAGGTCATCAGAATGAAGAGAACCTAGTGTTAGGTAGCAGACAACACTGGCCATAAGACATGGAAATGACAACAGAGAGAAACACCCAAGAAGAAGAGATGATCATGCACAACCATCATCTCAGGCAGAGACCGTTAAGACCTGATATTGAAAACTAAAAATTCTTCCCATATGGTAAATGTCCTTAAACTTCTACTTTGCTCTCTAAAAAAGGAAAGATCATGAAGAATAATTTATTTACACTGGCTTCAAATTTTCTAGAAATTTTATCTCTAACATTTGAACTTAACTTCCGTGTCTATTTTATCTATTTTACTGGACAAAAACAAAAATTAGAAGCTAAGTAGTAATGATATGGAAAAACTTAGCAATCTTAGAAAATCTCAAAGCTACTTTAGACACAGGCAGCCCAATGACAACTATTCTTCTGCAAAAACATAAACTTACAGCAAATTATACAAAATACTGTCATCTATCTAGGGAATTACCATAACCATAAAGGAAGGAATTTTTATAATTTCCATTGGACTACCCAGATATACTTCTTTTTGTCCTTAAGCCCGTGTAGCCACCATGAACTCAAAACAAAAACACATGATAGAATGGGCCTTCAAGGATGCTATTTACTACAAATCCACACCCTACGCTGGTCTTACAATAACCAACAAGCCAGAAGAGTTAAAAACTGAGAATTACTAACTCTTCCTCAATAATAAGAACAAACATTCTAATGCATCCTGAATATCCAATTTATTCCAAAAGTCAATCCAGCATGTACAAAACATTCGGTAGCTCCTCATTTCTCAACACCATCTACAAGTCAGGTGCTTCACACTAGTGGACTCTCCAGCTAATTGAAGTTTACCCCTATGTAGCACCAAAACTATTTAATTTTTTGATGATGCTAAATATTACCTGCTCTTCTGCAGTATAGTGATAACTGTTCCAAACTCTCAAAGTGTCCTGTATCTGCATTTTATTTAAAGAGACAAGGTCTCACTCTGTCACCATCCAAGCTGGAGTGGAATGGTACAATCATGGAGCTCACTGCAGCCTTGAATGCAGCCTCCCACTTAAGTCTCCCCAGGTAGCCAGGACTACAAGCATGCAGCACCATGCCCAGCTAGTATTTTTTAACTTTGTATGTGTTTAGGCAGTCTCACTATGTTGCCCAGGCTGGTCTCAAATTTCTGGCGTCAAGCAATCCTCCTGTCTCAGCTTCCCAAAGCGTTGAGATAATATGAATCACTGTGCCAGGCTCTTATACCTGCTTTTTTACCAGACTATCAGTTTTTGTTTTGATAGCATACCTTCTCTTTTCCATATATTTGTTATTTTGAATAGAAAGTTCAAAGAGTGCTCACTTTGGCAGCACATACACTAAAACTGTGAATCTGAATTCTGTCCTGTAACAAAAACACCTAAGATTTAATACATCAACTTTTAAGATGCCAATCTCAGCTGTTTGAGGGCTGACTTTGCTTACTCCCTGTTTTTGGATTGCTTGGGGAGAAAAAAATGAGACATACATAGGGGAAAGCAGAGAATAAAAGCATGACCACATTATGAAAAACATGTTTTTGAGACATGCTGGCCTGAATTCAAATCTTGACTTTGCTTACTAGCTGTGTGATCTGGGGGATGTTGCCTACCTGGGTTTCCTCCAGTAAAATGGAGATTTTATTCTATAGGGCTGAGGGGAGAACAAAGAGATCTATGGAAATGCGTGGGCACAATACACAGACATTCAAATATTACAAACTTAAATGTGTAAGAATAAAGTCTGAATAGTGAACATTTTTTAAACTGAGTTAATCTGACTTTAAGTTAGTTAAAAACACTGTTATACTTTAAAATTATCCTCAACTCCACACTTGCCTTTAAACAGCCCGTCTATGTAGATCTTTCCCTACTAAATATCTGCAGGAAAAAAAAAAAAGAAAGAAAATCTTGCAACCTATCAAAAACAAAACTTAGTAAACTCTGAAGATAAAACATACACACTGCCAGGCATGGTGGCTCACCCCTATAATCCAGCACTCGGGAGGCCAAAGCAGGTGGATCACCTGAGCTCAGGAATTGGGACCAGCCTGAGCTAGTGCAAAACCCCATCTCTAAAAACAGCCCGGTGTTGTAGTGGGCGCCCATCATCCCAGCTTCTTGGGAAGCTAAGGCAAGAGTATCACTTGAGCCAAAGAATTTGAGGTTGCTGTGAGCTATAATGCCACAGCACTCTACCAAGGGCCACAAAGTTAGACTGTCTTAAAAAAAATAAAAGTTCACATTAACTTCTTTTTTGGCAGAACCACTTTTATAAGCATTTACCTAGAATTCTCTAAATAGTTGCCTGAATAGTATACTACTATATTCAAACTTTTGCTATTTCAGTATGTTAAGCCACAAGTCTATTTCTGAATCAATACTCAATATCGTCAATATTACTTCAAGAAATGTCCATACTAAATAAATCAAATATATATATATACACACACACACACCCCCACACCCACAATAGTTGTTGATTAAAGCTCTGCAAATGTCTGATATTTAACCTTGAGGTTAGTACCCTTACTGAAAACACTGCATAAACCCTATATAAAGGAAGTCGAGTGTAAGAAAAAACTACACGGCTCAGCGCCTGTGGCTCAAGCGGCTAAGGCACCAGCCACATACACCTAAGGTGGCAGGTTCAAATCCAGCTCGGGCCCGCCAAGCAACAATGACAGCTGCAACCAAAAAATAGCCAGGCGTTGTGGCGGGTGCCTGTGGTCCCAGCTACTTGGGAGGCTGAGGCAAGAGACTCGCTTCAGCCCAGGAGTTGGAGGTTGCTGTGAGCAGTGAAGCCATAGCACTCTACCCAGGGGGACAGCTTGAGGCTCTGTCTCAAAAAAAAGAAAAAAAGAAAAAAAGAAAAAAAAGAAAAAAGAAAAAGAAAAAACTACACGGAGAATACAAAAACCTCCATAGCTGGATACCTCCCTACATTGACCACCTCATTAAGTTGACCTTTCATAAACCAGACATGCACTACACATACAGATTAGTATAGTAGGCCTAATTCCTTATCTTAACCACCTCCATATGTTGGCCATTTTGTTACAGTCCCTCAGGTGGCCAACTCACTTACTATATTATTACATCACATGTTAAAAATAGCCAGTGAAGTTAGATGAGTAAAGCCCCTTGTCCAAAATCAGATTTCTCCAATTCCAAGGTTTGTGCTCTCTCCAATATGCAGAATATATTTCAATATACTAGGTTATTAAGCAAGAAATGTCCAATTTCCTTAAGTACTAAGTTTGACAATTGTTATCTCTGACATTTCACTCAAACATTTCTCGCTTTTTTTTCTTTTTATCATTAAAGTACATCTTCATTCTTTGAATCATGCATTTTGGCTTCTGACTATCTTTCAAATGTTTTTAAGAGCAGTTAAAACCATGGATAAGTCAAAAAGTCATAAAAGTTTTTGGTAAAACCATGGATAAGTCAAAAAGTCATATTGCTTTTGTATACTAGTTCCATAATGGAACCAATGCAGCAGCACAGACAGCTTGAAGTAACAATGGAGTGTTTGGGAAGGATGAGGGTTATGAATGCACTGTTGGTTTGAGAAGTTCCATTCTGAAGATTTTAATCTTGAAAACAATCCACATGGGCAACCTGAGACCAAGGTAGCTAATAATGAGCTGAAAGCTGTAGGTGTAGCAAATCCATCTCAACCTACTCGTGAATTAGCAGCAAAGTCTGACACTATCATTTCAATACTGCACTATTCGAAAGAAATCATCAAGGTAAAGAAGCTGGATATATGGATACCACATGAATTAAATGAGCATCATAAGAGAATTGTCTTGAAGCTTGCTTTTCTTTCCTCTTATGACATAAAAGTCAACCATTTCTACACCATACTATTGCTATGCGTGATGAAAAGTGGATTCTTTTTTACAATGACAAGCATTCATCATAATGGTTGGATAACATGCTAAAACACAGTCCAAAATCAAATAGACACCAAAAAAAAAAAAAAAACAACTAATGGTATCTATTTGGTGGTCCAACACTGGTATTATCCACAACAGCTTCATGAAACTTGGTTTATCTATTACAGGGGATGTCTACTGCAGCCAAATCAAAGAAATGATGAGGATGCTTATGATTAAGCAGCCAAGACTGGACAAAAGAGACAGGCCTATTCTTTTGCAAGACAATGTTCAATCACATGTCCACAAACAATCTGCTCAAACTACAGAAGTTGGACTTAGAAACACTGTCATTTACTGTATTTACCAAACCTTGCACCAACTGAGAAGTTGAAACAAATCAGCATATCACCACTTTTTGCAGACCACTTTTTTTTTAAGAGACAGAGTCTCACTTTATGCCATGAGTGCCATGGTGTCACGACTCACAGCAACCTCCAACTCCTGGGCTTAGGCAGTTCTCTTGCCTCAGCCTCCCAAGTAGCTGGGACTACAGGTGCCCACCACGATGCATGGCTTTTTTTTTTTTTTTTTTAAAGAAACAAAGTCTTACTTTATAACCCTCAATAGAGTGCCATGGCAGCATCACACAGCTCATAGCAACCTCCAACTCCTGGGCTTACGTGATTCTTTTGCCTCAGCCTTCCAAGTAGCTTCCAGACCACTTCTTTAAAGGAAAAATATTCAATTCTCAATAAGCTGTACAAAATGCCTTTTGTGATTTCATCGCCATTCACTCTCCAGGCTTCTTTACTACTAGCATAAACATGCTACTGGCAAATTTTGTTGATAGTTTATACACAGACTTTGATTAGCTGTACCACTTCTTGTTAAGATATAAACATTTCAATGTAGACATTTCATATTTAATGACCTAACATGTAAAAGCCAGTAACATGCCAACACATTTTTTTCTTTCTCAAAACATTAATAAACCAAAACAATCAAACATAAATAATAAGCCAAATAAGCTAGATTCACATAGAAAGACTGCCAAGATAACACAAGTAGAGAGTAAGGCAAAAAAAAGTGTAGGTAGTGACCCCATTTGCTTAACAGAAACAAAAAGTATATGTGGTTATACGAATAAACACCTTTCTGGTCAGAGTCACTTAAAAAAAAAAAGTTCTTTCTGAGCTGGTCCCTATTAATTTCATACTTTTCTACATCATACAAATTTCCTAATTTTAAAGTAATAATAACATGCAAAATGTATTTATTTTTTCTTTTCATTCTGTACTTTTAAATATAAAAGTTATGGCCCTCAAGAAAACCAGAAATAACTTTAAAGGTTAAGAAAAGTATAGTATGGCTCGGCACCTGTGGCTCAAGCAGCTAAGGCGCCAGGGACATACACCCAAGCTGGTGAGTTCGAATCCAGCCTGGGCCCACCAAACAATGATGTCTGCAACCAAAAGATAGCCGGGCACTGTGGCAGGTGCCTATAGTCCCAGCTCCTTGGGAGGTGGAGGCAAGAGAATCGTTTGAGCCCAGGAGTTGGAGGTTGCTGTGAGCTGTGATGCCACAGCACTCTACCCAGGTAAACAGCTTGAGGCTCTGTCTCAAGGGCAAAAAAAAAAAAAAAGTATAGTAGCTCACACCTGTAATCCCAGCACATTGGGATACCACAAAAGGAGGATCACATGAGGTCCAAAATCTGAAACCAGCCTCAGCAAGAGTGAGGCCCTATCTCTTTTAAAAATAGAAAAACTTAGTCGGGGATGTCACAGGCCCAGTTACTCAGGAGGCTGAGACTAGAGGCTCATTCAAGCCCAGGTGTTTGAGGTTGCCCATGAGCAATTAAGATGCAACAGTACTCTAACCTAGGCTACAGAGTAAGATTGTCTCAAAAAAAAGTATTAACAAAACCTACCTGAATCTAGACATCTTTATGGAAGCTGCTTAATCAGTAAACCAAGCAGTCTGTTACTGTCCTACAGAACTCATAATCACATAAATTTACCTGGAAAAACCAAAGTATAGATCTTCCAATAATATATTACAAATACATACTTTTTCCAAACTTACAGTATTGTAGTAGTTCTTACATCAAACTCCAAATTTGTAAAGACCAACACCGTTCTCTAGAAAAAGTCCCAATCTCAATTTAATACGTTTTTTCATAATTTAACTTCACTTTTACAATTATCATTTTTAATTGTGAAATCATAATTGTATTCATTTATGGAATACAATGTTTTGATACATATATACGTAATATGTGAAATGATTAAATCAAGCTAAGTTACATGTGGTGTCCATCATCTCACTTCTATTTCTTTTTTTTTTTTTTTTTTTTTTTTTTGAGACAGAGCCTCAAGCTGTCCCCCTGGGCAGAGTGCCGTGGCATTACAGCTCACAGCAACCTCCAACTCCTGGGCTCAAGCGAGTCTCCTGCCTCCGCCTCCCAAGTAGCTGGGACAACAGGCGCCCGCCGCAACGCCCGGCTATTTTTTGGTTGCAGCCCTCATTGTTGTTTTGGCGGGTCCGGGCTGGGGATTCGAACCCGCCACCTTAGGTGTACGTGGCTGGGGCCTTAGCCGCTTGAGCTATAGGCGCCGAGCCTCACTTCTATTTCTATAGTGGAAGCTGCTGGCATGAAAAAGCAATTGAAATAACACCATTAGACATTTAATTAGACTAAGAATATTCTTTCAAGTAAATCATACTGGTAAAATATTCCTAAATAAGTACAAAACATTGCAAATAAATCTTTAAAACACTGTTTGTTCATTTAGTCAGTAAATACTTGTACTATTCAATGTGCCCAGGCAACAATGCCAGGCATCATGATATTAGAAGGTACGCAAACCAGTCACTACCCTTGAGGTTCTTACAATTTTGGAGGGAGAGGAAGTGGGGAGGACAACAGTCCATATAACCACAAAATGGTATCAGAGATGACACCTGATCTAATTTATAGAGGTGAGTTCAATACCCTCTCATGAACTAACATTTATTTAAACAAACTTTAAAAAAAAAAAAAGATATGGCCATCTTGCTATGTTGTCCAGGCCGGCTTCAAATACCACCACACTCAGGTCTTAAATAAACTTTTAAAGGCTGAAAGGCCAGCCAGACAAAAGTCAAAAGCAATGGAGCAGTGGTTAGGTGTGGACTCCAAAGTTTGAAGAGCCTGGGTTTGAATCTAGGCTCTGCTACCTAATATGTGCATGACTTTGACACATGATTAATCTGAATCTCAGTATTTTCATTTCTTAAAAGGATAATAGTAATTTCAGCATAAAGTTGTGAAATTTTTCCAAAAAGATGATGCATTATGCATTGATAAGCCTGCAGTAAATATTTACTATTATGTCAGCCAAGAGCAGCATTTGCAAAGGCCCAGAAAGGGAGGAAGGAGCTAGTGACACATAGGGGAAAAGAAGACAATATAAAGGACTGAAATACAATGAAAAGGGGAAGAGATATGCAGCAGATTCTGACAGTTCTATTAACTGTGCTAATTCACTAGTCACTAATTGCATAGGGCTATTAAGCACTTGCAAAGTGCTCTAAGAGTAAAATACACAGGCTCAGCACCTGTGGCTCAAGTGGTTAAGGCGCCAGCCACGTACACCTAAGGTGGCGGGTTAGAATCCCCAGCCCAGGCCCACCAAACAACAATGATGG
>NW_003852401.1:41431757-41443800 GCF_000181295.1 Otolemur garnettii
AGCCCAGGAGTTGGAGGTTGCTGTGAGCTGTGATGCCATGGCACTCTACCCAGGGGGATAGCTTGAGGCTCTGTCTCAAAAAAAAAAAAAAAAAGAGTAAAATACACAACAAATTTCAGTGTTTAAAAATGCAAAATTCTTCAGCTGGGCACCAGTAGCAGTGGTTATGGCGCCACCCACATACACCAAAAATAGCAGGTTTGAACCCGGCCCGGGCCAACTGAACAACTACAACAAAAAATTGCTAGGCATTGTGGCGGGCACCTATAGTCCCAGCTACTTGGGAGGCTGAGGCAAGACGATTGCTTAAGCCCAAGAGTTTGAGGTTGCTGTGAGGTTTAACACTACCACACTCTACCAAGGACGACACAGTGAGACTCTGTCTTAAAAAAAAAAAAAAGCAAAACGTTTCATAACCTTGTATACCAATTACATACTGAAATATTTTAGATCAGCTTGGTGCCTGTAGCAGTGGTTACAGTGCCAGTCACATACACCAAAGATGGCAGGTCTGAACCCGGCCTGGGCCAGCTATCAACTGCAACCAAAAAATAGCCTGGTGTTGTGGCAGGCACCTGTGGTCCCAGCTACTCGGGAGGCTGAGGTAAGAGAATCACTTAAGCCCAAGAGTTGGAGGCTGCTGTGAGCTGTGACGCCACAGCACCTTACTGAGGGAGACATAGTGAGACTCTGTCTCAAAAAAAAAAAAAGAAAGAAAGAAAAAAATGCAATAGCCAAAATGTAGAAGCAACCCAAGTGACTACTGACAGATGAGCAGATAAATCAAATGTTGTATACACATACAATAGAACATTATTCAGCCTTAAAAAGTAAATTTTGGTACATGCTACAACATGGATGAGACTTGAGTACATTATGTGAAATAACCCAATCACAAAAGTCTAAATAATCTAAGACTCCAATTACATGAAAACACAGAATAGTCAAATTCATAGTCAGAAAGTAGAATGGTGGTTGCCATGGGTGGGGAAAGGGGAGAATGGGAAGTTACTGTTTAATGGGTACAGGCTTCCAGTTTTGCAAAATGAAGAGTTCTGGGCAGTGCCTGTGGCTCAGTGGGCAGGGCACCGGCCCCACATACCAAGGGTGGCAGGTTTGAACCAGGCCCTGGCCAAACTGCAACAACAAAAAAAATAGCTGGGCACTATGGCTCGCACCTGTAGTTCCAGCTATTCAGGAGGCCGAGGCAAGAGAATCACCTAAGCCCAGGAGCTGGAGGCTGCCGTGAGCTGTGTGACGCCACAGCACTCCACCAAGGGCAATAAAGTGAAACTCTGTCTCTACAAAAAAATAAGTAAATAAAAATAAAAATGAAGAGTTCTGGAGAGGGATGGTAATGGCTGTATAACATGAATGTACTTATACATCACTGAATCTAAGCTATGCTTAAAAATTAAGATGGTAAATTTTAAGTTCTCTGTGTTTACCAAAATAAAAAAATTTCAGTTCTTCCTTTTGTTATTTTGAGTGGCTACTAGGAAAATTACATGTGTGGCTCACTTTATAGTTTAACCAGACAGCATTGTTGTATCAGACACAGTAAAAATTTCCAATGAGAAGCGTTTTAATGAAGTGTGACAAAAATGAGAACAGGAAGCCCTAATTTGGGGGTCAGCAAAACTTCTGTAAAGGGATAAATAGTAAACATTTTCTACTCTGCCAACCATATGGTCTGTTCTGAAAGGAACCATAAATACCATGTAAATGGCCATGGTGGATTTGGCCTACCAGTTTGCTGACTCTTGCCCTAAGGAATCAACTGTAAGCAATGGCTCCTAAATTTTCAAGAATTTTGTGAGCCCGTTTGATGTTGGTAGCTTGAAATCTGCTATGGCCAGAGTACTGCCTCCTGGAAATCCAGTCAACACTACAAACCAGTGCTGTTTTTCCTGAAGAACTGGTTGATAAACCAGTATTTACCAGAACACCACTGACCATGTAAAGAATTACCTTCTCATCTAGGCACCTAAGATTTTATTAGTTATAACCATCTTTGAGAAAAAGTTATTTAAATCATTGTCTGTGTTTTGTGGCTCAGATGATGATTTCCAGCTATGAAAAGTCATTCTAGAACAATGTTCCAGGCAAAGAGAAGCAAGAGTGAACATCCTGAGGAAGTCAAAGAGTTGTTCTTGGAGAGTGGTGAGCCAAGGGAGAACAGTTTAAGGATGAAGCTTCCAGAGAAGCCTGGAAGATGTATATACTGCATTCGGTAAAGGTTCAACAATCAATAATTATCACTAAATACATACTATTGTACATAATGGTCTAGATTCAGTTGTAAGCAATGTGCTAAGCCCACCCTATGTGTTAAGTTCTGGTAATAAAACTGAGTAACACAATCCCTCTCTAGCAGAGGCAAGGCATTAATCATATAAATAACTTTAAACTATGAGGACTACCACAAAAAACCAAGATGCTGTGAGAAAATGCAACAGGGGATCCAAGCATTGCAGTGAGGGCCTGTAGTCTCAGCTAGTAGGGAGGTTCAGGCAAGAGGATTGCTCAAACCCAGGACTTTGAGATTGCTGTGAGCTATGGCACCCAAGCACTCTGTCCTGGGTGACAAAGTGAGACTGTCTCAAGAACATATTCTGCAACATAAACTTTTCTCTCAGAACATTTTACAAATATGGAACTCCAAAGAGTTTTACTTGTGTAGGTTACATCTATTGTATTTACAGTATTAGAAATTAAAACAAGATAATATTTTAAATATTAATTCATTTTAAAATAATAAAACGAATTACATGTTAATATAAAATTCTTATGAAAAATAACGACATTTTCCTAGTGAGAAGAGTAACACTTTTAAATTTTTGGAAATCATTTTAGTCTCATAATAGAAGACAGCTGGATTTTCGTATGTTGTGATATCCCACATCTTAAAGACTCTGCCAAAGCATACTGCTCAATTTTGAGAGAATTAGACTGAAAAAACACAAATAATATCTTAGAATCATTATGAAAAGTTTGACCTCATGGTTCCCCATATACCAAGGGTGGGCACTGTGGCCAGTGCCTGTAGTCCCAGCTACTCAGGAGGCTGAGGCAAGAGAATCACCTCAAGAAAAAAGTACAGGGGACCCCCATACCACATTGAGAACTACAGTTCAAGTAATAAAAAGCAAAGTAATCACAGTAAGATAACACTTCACAGCCACTACAACGGCCATAATAAAAAAAACAATAATAAGTGTTACTGAGAATGTGACAAATGAAATCCTCATGCATTGCTGAGGGCAATGTAAAATGGTACAGCCGCTTTGGAGAATAATTTGGCAGTTCCTCAAAAAATTAAACAAAGAACTACCATAATGACAAAGCAATTCCACTATGAGGTATATAATGAAGGAAAATGAAAATACATGTCCACACAAATACATAAAGATGTTATTCATAGTAGGCAAAAAGTATATAAACAACTCAAACATCCATCAAATGATACAAAAATGTGCTTTATATGCACATAAGGGAATGTTATTCAACAATAAAAAGAAAGTGCTACAATGAGATGAACCTTGAAAACATGCTAAGTGGAAGAAGCCAGTCACAGAAGACCACAATTCCATTTACAACAAATGTCCACAGTAGGCAAATCTATAGACTAAAAAATAGATCAGTAGTTAGTTGCTTATGGGTAGGGGTAACCACTTAGGGCTGGAGAGCACAGGGAAAAACAAAGGGCAGCCATTCTTTTGGGGGCTCTAAAATTGACTGTGGTGATAAGCTGCACAATGCTGTCAATGTTCTAAAACAACACCAATTACTGATATAGACTTTAAAAATGGTGAATTGTATGGTATGCAAATTATATTTCATTGATGTTTTTAAAACAGCTAAATAATCTCTATTAATGAGAATCTTTAGCTAACAAGAGTTTTTTGTGAGTCCAATATTAGAATAAAACAAGTAAGAAAACACTGATCTCAGGGACATTTTTTCCTTAGATGTTAACTTACAACAGTGATTCAACCCAATGGTCTAGGTAAGATGCTATCCAGTAGAAATGTAATACAAGCCACACAAAGTAATTTAAACTTTTGAACAGCCATATTGAAGGTCATATTCATTTTAAATTCATTTATTTAACCCACAGTGTGCAAAATCTTACTTCAACATTTAATACATCCAAAAGCTATTAAGACATTTAACTTACTTTGTTTATACCAAATTTGCAATCTGGTATATATTTTTCAGTCCATTTACAACACATCCCGATTCAGTCAACCATATTTTAAGTATTCAACAGTCACATGCAGTTGGTGATATCAAAGTGTACAATGTAGTTCTAGATCCAAGGTAATAGTAAATGATGTTTATGATAATGACCCTAGACATTGCAATTAACCTTATCAAAGAAAGGCTCAATTTGACTCAATACACTATTTAAATTATGTATATTAATATTTTCCCCAAAGTTCTCATTCCCAAAAACACTTTCTAAAACCATAGTATATACTGCCTAAACATTTTAAAGGTCAATGTATGCCAAAATTTTACACTATAATCAAGAGGGCTACATAAACAAAAGTAACTATAAGTTATACTAATAGAAACTCCCCTCATTCTCTGCAGTAATTTTCATGTCCTCTCTCTTCCATTCTTCTACATGTGATCTTGCTTATTGACACTTGGAATCAGCTATTTCCAATAGGTGATTATGTATAACTAATAGAAAATACAATCTCGTACACAGAAACTTAATGTCACTCCACACTTCTGTTTTTTTCTCTATTTACTTACACAGGTTGAGGATCCCCAATCTGAAAATATGAAATCCAAAATGCTCCACAGTTCAAATTTCTGGAGCTCTAATGTGATGCCACTAGTGTACTGCTGCTGTCTGATGATTCAATGTACACAAACTTTGTCTTACTCATAAAATTATTTAAAGTATCATATGAAATTACTTCCAACCTATGTGTATAAAGCATATGTGAAACATAAATGAATTTCATAGACTTGAGTCCCATTCCCAAGGTATCTCCTTATGTACATGTAAAGGTTCCAAAATCTGAAAAAATGTGAAATCCCAAAGACTTCTGGTCCCAAGCATTTCATATAAAGGATATTAAACCTGTATTACCAAACTCCTATTAATGAAACCACCTTAAAAATACACCACCCCTAGCTCGGCGCCTGTGCCTCAAGTGGCTGGGGCGCTGGCCACACACACCCAGGGTGGCAGGTTCGTATCCAGCCCAGGCCTGCCAAACAACGACAGCTGTAACCAAAAAGTGGCTGGGCGTTGTGGCGGGTGCCTGTGGTCCCAGCTGCTTGGGAGGCTGAGGCAGGAGACTCACTTGAGCCCAGGAGTTGGAGGTTGCTGTGAGCTGAGATGTCACAGCACTCTACCCAGGGGGACAGCTTGAGGCTCCTATCTCAAAAAAAAAAAAAAAAAAAAAAAAAAAAATACACCACCCCTAAGTAGAAATTCAAGAATTATTCAATTGCTCCTGAGGGCTCCGTGATAAATTTCACTTTAATTTGGAATAAAGTTTAAGCCTTATTATTAACCCTGAACAAATGACACTATCATATACCAAGTGTATGTGAAAAATTAAAGTATCTTGTTTTTGCCTGTTGATTACCACCAACAGAAATCAATTAAGAAAATGAATTACCACCTTACAATTTATTTTACAAGCTACTGAGAAGGATTAACATAATTTTATCCAATCAATCATTAGGACATACACAAAAATACCATTTTAATATAATTATGTTAGACAATCTACATTATATAGAAATACTTACTGAAAAATTTTAACTTAGGCTCAGCGCTTGTAGCTCAGCAACAAGGGCACTAGCCACATACACTGGAGCTGGCAGGTTTGAATCCAGCCCAGGCCTGCCAAACAAAAGTGACAACTACAACCAAGAAATTGTGGTGGGTGCCTGTCGTCCCAGCCACTTGGAAGGCTGAGGCAAAAGAATCGCTTAAGCCCAAGAGTTTGAGGTTGCCGTGAACTGTGATGCTACAGCATTCTACCCAGGACAACATCTTGAGACTATCAAAAAAAAAAAAAGAAAAGAAAAGAAAAGAAAAATTTTAACTTAACAGAAAATGAGATTTGCCTGATAGAGCACATAAGCCTTCAACAGTAGCCCTTGGAAGTCTTTTGCTTACCCTTATCCCTCCAAGATTAAATAAATTTTTTTTTTTTTTTTTTTTGCAGTTTTTGGCCAGGGCTTGGTTTGAGCCCACCACCTCCAGCATATGGGCCTGGCGCCCTACTCTTTTGAGCCACAGGCACCGCCCTTAAATAAGAATTTTCAGGGCCAGACACACAAGCTCACACCTGTAATCCCAGCACTCTTGGAGGCCAAGGAAGGAGGATCCCTTGAGCTCAGGAGATCAGCCTGAGCAAGGGCAAGACCCCTGCCTCTACCAAAAATAGAAAAATTATTAGAGCTTTGTGGCGAACACCTGTAGTCTCAGCTACTTTGGAGGCCCAGGCAGGAGGATTGCCCAAGGCTAGGAACTGAAGGTTACAAGTGAGGTATGGTAACCCCACTGCACTCTACCCAGAACTACAGAGCAAGATACTATCTCAAAAAAAGAATTTTCAGGGCCAAGTAATTCCCAATTTCTAACTAATCATTTTTAGTGAAACCTTAATCTCATTAGTAAATATTAAATGCTAAATTTTAATTTGTAGCAAATAGTTTAAAATCTATCAAACCCTTTAAAAAAGTTTAAATTTACAAAATGGCACATCTTTTCTCAGGCTTCAAGTAGAATTTTACAAATAGATCATTTTCTTATTCTTACACATTTTCTGGTATCTGGTTCCCTTAATAAAGCCCAACTTGTTTTCAGGTTCTTGGTGCAGTGGTAAGCATCAATTTTATCACTATTTCTGCTTCAACAGAAAGCAATAATCAAAAATTTAATGATTAACTGCCAGTAGAAAAAGTTACTTGAGAAAGGCTTTAATTTTATCTATTAAAAATTCACTTTGGTTACCTCCAGTTAAAATAAAAACTTTCTCAGAATTTAGAATTGTTTTTCCTCCTTCTAGCTCTTTTTTATTTCAGATTAACATAAAGGTACATCCAATTAGGTTACACTGTTTGGTATGTTAGGTAAAGCACGAGTTGTATTTGAGTCTTTCACCTGGGCAGTGTGCCATATTCCCCTACATTGTACCCATCACATGACAGCTTACAGAACCCTCTCTCTTTCTTCTCCCCCTCCTGCAATTTAGACTTTTTTTTTTTTGAGACAGAGCCTCCGGCTGTCACCCTGGATAGACTGCCATAGCATCACAGCTCACAGCAACCTCCAACTTCTGGGTTTAAGTGATTCTCTTGCCTCAACCTCCCAAGTACCTGGGACTACAGGAGCCCGCCACAACGCCCGGCTATTTTTTGGTTGTAGTTGTCATTGTTGTTTGGTAGGCCTGGGCTGGATTCACATCCACCAGCTCTGGTGTATGTGGCTGGTGCCTTAGCCACTTGAACTACACATGCCAAGCTGCACAATTTAGAATTTTAATTTCACCATCACAAAAAACAAAACAACATCCTCACAGATATAACTGAACTAAATGAGTTTTTCTATTTCTAAGATATTGACTCTAGTTTTTTGCAGTAATATGCTTAAAGCAGCCAAGATGATGGAGTTCTGAACTAAGAATCCTAGAAATAGAAAGCCTAAGACTTCAAAACTTAATACGGCTCCACACCACTAAACTAGCTAAAATTTTAAAAGATTGACAATATCAAATGTTAGAAAGGATATGGATCAACAGAACTCCTATACATGGTTGGTAAGACTGTAAAATGACAAACATTCACAACAGTGATTAGATAAATTATGGCATATTCATACAGTGGGAAAACACACCAATAAAAGAAACTACTGACAAACATAATAATAAGGATGAATCTCAAAGACATGCTGAGTGATAAAAAGCCTCATCCAGAAGAGAACATTCAGTACTATAGGATCCCATTTACATGAAGTTCAACAGGCAAATCTAATCTACAGTGGAAGAAAGTCAAAATTGTGGTTGATCGAAAGAGAAAGTGAGTGGACTGGGAAAAGGCAAGTAACTTTCCTGTCACTTGAAATGTCCTAGGTCTTGATAAAGGCTTGGGTTACCAGATGTACCATTTGTGAATGCTGCACATAGCATGGCAACCATGTGCATTTTCACTGCATGCCAAATTCGCCTCAGAAACTATTAAAATAAAAAAACTAGACTCAATAGCATGCACATTGTGGAAGCGACGTATTGGTGTCATTTATTGTTATTTGCCATTTATTTTGCAATGGATCCAAAAAATAAGATGGGCTTAAATCATGTAATAAATAGAAGAAAATATTAATTGTGGTGGTATTCTTTCAACTTTTCAGTATGTTGTAAAACATAAAAATGTTGATATTTTTACAAGAAAACTGGGGAGCCCCCTCCCAAAAAGTGATAATTCATTTGGTTGTAAAAGTTGCATTTGATGCTATACACCCTACCTCTTCACAAAACACACTGCCTTTGTAACTAGATAAACCTATAAAACCTATACCCAAATCATTTACTGCCCCAGGGGAAACTCAAATTTCAAGAATTGTTTATTGCTTCCCTTCATAAACAGTTTACATTTCTTGAGATCGTCAGAGATCAATTCAACAATTATGGAAAATAGGACGTATTCAACAATAAACTAAAACAACTTGAATTCCACCAAGATTCTTAATTAATTGAAAATTTTTGTATTCTTGAACAAACTTCAGTTGGCAAATTATTTGGCACTATTCCCTATTAGCTCCAATTTTGCTTTCTTGTATTCGGTCGCAAACGCTAATTAGTATCTTAGTATCGTCGCTATCGTCCCTCTAAAATCAAACAAAAACCTACCCAGTGACTGATATCTAACAGATAAATACACTAAAAAAGAAATAACAAGTTATCAATGAATTAAAGTCATTCACTTTTCTCCTTAAAAGTAGTACTATTACTTAAAACATGACTGAAAGCAATTTCTACGTCATACTTATTTTAATAAAGGTTGGAAGGTGGGAAAGATTTCAGCAGTCAAAAGGTAGAACTAAATGTACACGCGCTCCTCACCCAAAAAGCTATCTTAACCCGCAGACAAGTAAAACAATGAGAACCCCTCCCTCCCCCCTTTAAATTCATGAAATAAAATTGCAGCCTTGGCTAAAGCCAACCTTCGACCCCGCCCAGCCTCCACCTCGCACAGAGCCAGGCCGTGGGTCCCTTCCTTTGTGAGGAGCTGGAGGGAGGGGACTGAGGGCGGGGAGCTTAGGGAGGAGGCTGGGGGTCGGTGGATGCCAGGGAAGGCAGGCTGGGAGGGAAGCGGCGTCGGATCGTCCTACAAACAGGCCACGCGGCCACGCCACAAACCTCTGCGGTGTCCCAAGGAGCAAACCCACAAAGTTGGGTGTGAGCTAATTGGGGCGGAAAGCCGGAGAATGGCCATGAGCACCTCCGAGGGCAAGCCTCTCCCAGGACCTTGCGAAACGTCTCCTCAGGCCGCGGGCGGAGGTCTTGCCGCCACCCCCACCCCGGCCTGAACCCCAGGCGGCCTCACCTGCTGCACGGAGCTATTCTCAGGCACAGCGAATTCTTCCTTCTCCTTCGGGGTCTTCACGGTGACTTTCATGATCTTAGGCTCCGCAGAGTTAGCGGCCGCGGGGGTGCCAGCACCTTCGGCCGCGGCGGCGCTGTCCTGGGGGCCTGGAGGGCCGCCGCTTTCACCACTCTCGGCCATGGCGGCAGCGGCGGTGACTCAGGCGAGCAAGAGGGAGCAAGCGAGCGAGGAGAAGCCAGCAGACGCCAAAGCCGGCAGGCCCAGGCCGCGGGAAATGCAGGGCGCGCCGCCTCAGGAGCAATGGGAGCGGGACAGCCCTAGCCGACGAGGGGCCGCGGAGCTCGGCGTGGGCTCCGGCGCAGGCCCAAGTTGGGCACTGGGCAGCTGCCGTGGGTTCAGGAGCCGCTGGTTCGCAGCGACATCCGCAGCCGCCGTCGCTTCCTCCTCCCTGCCCCTCCCCCCACGTCCCTCCGCCGGCGCCGCGCGGAGCACGCCGGGTAACGTGGCCAGCCGCGTCGCCGAGTCATCCCTGGCCGGCGCCTCTTTGCTCTGCGGTGCGTTTCTTTTCCTCTCACGCTTCCTTATCCACAGTGTAGGTGCGTCCAGCATGAAGGACTAAAAGCAATGTGAGGTGGGATAGGTCAGTTCATTTATATCTATTTTCTTCAAAGAAAAAACATCGTTTCTAGGAAACACTCACGGCGCGCAACGATGACGTCACGGTCAGCGAAACTACTAGAAGGGACTCGCCCACCGGGCACTGTGGCTGCGCATGCGCGTCCGCCGTCCAGGTAGTCTTTCCCCACCCCCTTCCCTCAGCTACAGATGAGCATCGCTCACCCTTCTGTGTCGCTGTGGTCGCCTGTTCTGGCCTCTCTGCCTACCCCACTGAGAGGAGGGTCTGGTGACAAAATAGCGAGGTAGTTTGTTATTTTAATATGCTTACTGCTTGGCTGTTTGGAGGACCAGAAGCTTGCTCTTAACTGCTCTGTCGCAGGAGTTAGAAGACAAGTTAATGGAGAAAAGGACCTCTTGATAACGAAAGGAAAATGGAATAAACGCCTGTGTGACTACCCTGCGCAATTCCACGGAGTCATTGCCCTATGGCCGGAGCTTACTGCCCTCGGGTCAGCCCGGTTTGGTCCGAAGCTCAGGCAGACTGTGTTGACAGGTGGCCTCGGCTGCTGCGCTGACAATCCTGCGCGCGCCCCGGAATTCTCCTAAAATGTGGGGCAGAGGCAGGGTGCGGGAGGAGTGTCCACCCGGCAGGAACTGTGTAATATACCTAAGGGCTCATTTGGTACTCTATCAAATTGGGTTACTGCTCCACATAGGACTTTAGGTGGCATTAAGAGTAATTCAAGAATGATTTTCGGTATTATATGGGGACGGCTAAGAAACGGGTTAACTATTTTACCTCCGAGAATCTTGCATTTGAAATGAACCCATCATCTCCCTCTAAAGAGTACTTGGAAGGACTATACAAACCAGCACATGAAACATAATGATCACTATTGCGCGGGTGTAATCCTTGAAGTCGACTGTGACCCACATCTGCAAAAACTATTCTATATTTTTGTTCTTTAACCATCCAGCTCTGTTCTGGGATTCCGTTGCATAAACAATAACTTTTTAGCAGAGCCCTTTGGAATGTGGGTAGACGAAGTTCTCAAGGTATAAATTTAAATATAAGCATCATTTGATATCGCCTAAATTTCTGGCACCCTTGTTCAATAATTACATAAACTAACGCAAGACCTTTTGCTGAAAGAGGACTACTTGGTTATGTCTAGATGTGAGATAATCACTACTTCTCAAGGTAAAAAATACCACCAATCATTTGAAATTCCTTCCATATATTTAGATTAAATCTCACCTTCCTTAGTTCCACATGCTGTCCTCTGTCATACTGTACCTTCCCTGCACATTTTTCTTAGGCTGCCTCTTCTACATGGAATGACTTTCTGCTGGCCTTTATCTGCCTAACTTCTACTCGTCCCATATTACATTCTCATAGAAAATTTCAGTCCCTACCATTTAGCAGTCCAGTGAGTTTCTTCCTGCTCCAATAAATACTTGGTGTGTGCGTGTGTGTTCCTATAGGTACAAGAATTGCTTTGTAATTACACCTACATTACTTTCTAAAATTTTCTGAGGTCTATGACAATTTATGATGTAATATCATTTATCTGTAAGAAGGTACAGTATTGTCCATCATTCGCTTATTTTTAGACATAATCCTAACCCATAAAAGGGCTGTTGTAGCACATTTCATCCATGCTACAAATGTTTTTTTTTCTTTTTTTTTTTTATTGAATGGTAACTATGTACATTAGTGCACTTCTGGGGTACAGTGTGGGGTTTTCACACACAATCCAAAACACTTCCATCAAACTAGTTAACATAGCCTTCATGTCATTTTCTTAGTTATTATTTTAAAACGTTCACATTCTACTCT
>NW_003852401.1:41443937-41457777 GCF_000181295.1 Otolemur garnettii
TTTCATAATAGGGGTGTGTACATTGGATACTTTTTCTTCCATTCTTGTGATACTTTGCTAAGAAGAACATTTTCCAGCTCCATCCATGTGACCATGAAGGACATAAAGTCTCCATGCTACAAATGTTAATCGAACAGGATGTGTGAATACTGTATTGAGGATACAAAAACAAATAATAGTTTGTGCTGTCAAAAAACTTTAAAGAGTATAGTTGGAGAGTGAGGGAGGAGAGGGAAATAGGCAGTGATGTGCCAGTAAATGTTTAATGACCAAGTATCAAAAAAACAAACTTTGATTTATAGCATTTGCTACCTTTCTTGCTGTAAATACCTGGAAATGGCCGATTGAAACTACCAACTTGAAGTGAACTAGCTCATAAAACACCTGAAGCAAGTGGACTTTACAAGTTAGCTCCCACTGAAGAGGTCTCATTTTAAGAAAATTCATCATTCAGCTTGGCATGCACAGCACAGTGGTTACAGTGCCGGCCACATACATCAAGGCCAGTGAGTTCGAATCCAGCCTGGACCAGCTAAACAACAATGACAACTGCAACCAAAAAATAGCTAAGTGTTGTGGCGGGTGCCTGTAGTCCCAGCTACTTGGGAGGCTTAAGCCCAAGAGTTTGAGGTTACTGTGAGCTGGGACACCATAGCACTGTACTGAGGGCGACACAGACTCTGTCTCAAACAAAAAAAAAGAAAAGAAAATCCATTATTCAGGGTCCAAGTATATTGATAAGAAATTATTGGGCCAGGTGCATTGACTCACACCTGTAATCCTAGCACTCTGGAAGGGCAAGGTGGGTAGATTGCTTGAACTCAGAAGTTTAAGACCAGCCTAAGCAAGAACAAGACCCTGTCTCTAAAAAAACAGCTGAGCAATGTGGCTGGTGCCTGTAGTCCCAGCTACTCCGGAGACTAAGGCCAGAGGATCACTTTAGCACAGGAGTTTGAGGTTGCTGTGAGCTGTGACACTATGGCACTCTACGGAAGGCAACAAAGTGAGACACTGTCTCAAAAAAAAGAAAAATGATTATTCACATGATAAAATAATTCTTGGAGTAATCACACTGTGCCCTGTCATTAATAAATTTGTATGCCTTTTCTCACAAAAAGAAAATTCTTCCTTGACAAAATGATTCAATTCGATCAAGAAAAATTTATTGAGTATTCTCTGGCAAACTTTAAATTTCTGATCCGGGAACTGACGTACCTTTAATATAAGACAGCACATATATCAAGTAAGTGGTATAAGTAATATGTCTCTATTATGTAGCTACCCTCTAAACTCCCCATTGCCTGGAAAATAAAGTGTAGTAATATGTCTTTATCATGTAACTACCCTCCACAAAATGTGGCATAAACTCCCCATTGCCTGGAAAATAAAGTATAACTTTTTTTTTTGGTATCTCAAGCGAAAGGAAGCCCAAGCTTCTTAACTATGAATTCAAGGCCTTCCACAACCCGCTCCTAATCTGTCTTTCAAGCTTTGCTCTTATGCTCTTATTACTCGTATAGACGCCATTCCATTCAAACATGTTTATTACCATCCCTAGAAGCACTTGTAGGTTACATTTTCTGCCCTCTGATCATTTCACAAGTCATTACCCCACCCACTTGCACACATTACGGCTACCTCCTTTCTAAAACCTTTCTTGGATGCCCAAGCCTACAAACTTTATGTTGTAATTTCCAGAATTCACTTGTAGCATAGTTTCTATTATCTTACACTGTTTCTCCTGCCACCAATCTAATTCACACTTTATAACTCCAGCCTAGATTACAGCAATAATCTAAAGATTCCTCTGTTTTAGTAAAGTCTTCATTCTCAACTGTATTTTGTAGTGATGCTGTATATTATCCTTCTAGAACTAAGCCTTGGTCATAATACCTGCTTGAAAATCCAGTTGCACTAACTAAATTATTAGAATAATGTCTAAACCTTATAGCATGTTGTCCAGGACTCTCTATGACCAGAAGACCTTGCTCCTCACTTGTGTCTACCATACTAGTCAACTAAGCTCACCAGACATGTCATACACTTTCCTGCCTCAAACCTTTAACACAACATTTATTGCAAGTAGAAATTCTTCCCCCTTATTTTTGCCCTGTCATTTTACCTATCCTTCAAGACTCAACTAAAATATGACTTTCCCTAACAATTTTTTCCTAATAGTATCTTTGGATCAGAAATATTCTCTAAATCCTATATTCTCATAATTGTATTGCCTTTTTTATGTCATCATCACATTCTGTTTTGTTTTATACTTAATGTGCATATATCCTTTATTATACAAGGTGCTTGAAAACAGGGATCAAGTCTTAATCATCATTCATACCATGCAGTGTGAAGCCTAATTTCTTGTCATGAGAGCATTTGCTGTTGAATTGTTAAACTGTCATGTTTTCCACTAGAGAGAAACATAAAGCTATAGATCATATTTTATACTCCTTTGTCCTAAAGTTTATAGTATAGTGACATAGACAGATAGATGGGTAGATCCATGCACACACATGCTTATCTCAGAACTTACTTGCTTTACAGTGGAAGTTCAGAGGAAGGAAACATTATTCACACCCTATTTGGAGTAAGGGAATGTGGGTGAGTCCAAGAAGGTTTTTGAAGGAAATTATTTGAACCAGGCCTCAGGGAATGGATACTATTTTTGTTAGGTGTGTTGAGAAAGACAGCATCATGAGATAGAAACAGTAGTGGAAAAATGGAAGCTCTCCTCGGGCACTAATGTCAAAGTGGGTGCACCATCTAGAAAAGTTCATGAATATCTCTAGGGCTACTTCAGAACCAACAGAAATAAGTTAAAATGTTCAAATTGGAGAAGAGGTAGTGGTGAGGAGGGGTGCTCATTAATTTTCCAACCAAAATCATTGGGTAGATTGCAAATACTTTTTTTTTTTTTTTGAGACGGAGCCTCAAGCTATCCCCCTGGGTAGAGTGCCATGGCATCACAGCTCACAGCAACCTCCAACTCCTGGGCTCAAGCGAGTCTCCTGCCTCAGCCTCCCAAGTAGCTGGGACTACGGGAGCCCACCACAACGCCCGGCCATTTTTTTGGTTGCAGCCATCATTGTTTGGCGGGCCCAGGCTGGGGATTCGAACCCGCCACCTCAGGTGTATGTGGCTGGCGCCTTAGCCACTTGAGCCACAGGTGCCGAGCCGATTGCAAATACATTAACATCAAATTTGGAAAAAGTTGCTAAGTAGGACCCACAGTTTCTTGGTGCTGTAACAAGCATGGCATAATTTAAGAGAAACAGAGAGGGTAGACAGTGGCACAAAGTATGTAGATGCAGCCAGCTGCTCTGAGGAACACAGCTTTTTTATCTTTTATTTTGAAATAATTATAGGCAAGTAAAGTTGCAAAAATAGTACAAGAGTCCTGTGTACCCTTCACCCAGCTTCCCCCAATGAAGACATCTCAAATTGTTGTTGCATAATATCAAAACCAGGAAGCTGACATGTTAACTACTCTATATATCTTACTCAGTTTTCACCATATTTTTAACCTGCAGTCATTTGCACAAGTGTGCATGTGTGTGTCTAGTTCTATACAATTTTATTCATGTATAGATTTGTGTACCATCACCACAGTCAAGCTACAGAAATATTCCATCTCCCTATTTTTTTTCTTTTTTTTTTTTTTTTTTAGACAGAACCTCAAGCTACCGCCCTAGGTAGAATTGCTCACAGCAACCTCAAACTACTGGGCTTAGGCAATTCTCTTGCCTTAGCCTCCCCAGTAACTGGGACTACAGGCGCCTGCCACAATGCCCAGCTATTTTTTGGTTGTCTGTCTGACCCAGGTTGGATTCAAACCCGCCAGCTCTGGTGTATGAGGCTGGTACCTTAGCTGCTTGAACTACAGGCGCCACCAGTCTCCCTATTTTTTATCCTTCCTGTATACCAGGGTTTCTCAACCTTGAAGCTGTGACAATTGGAGCCAAATAATTTTATACTGTGAGAGACTTTCCTGTGCGTTGTAGGATGTTTAGCAGAATCTCTGCCTGTACTCACTAAAAGCCAGTAGCAACCCCATTCGACCCCTAGCATGACAATCAAAAATGTCTCTAGAGTGTTGACTGTTCTGTGGGAGGCAAAATGGTCCCTGGTTAGAACTACTGTACAGAAAGCTGGTGGGATCATTCCTACCACCTGCGTCTTTCCTCTTATTTCCTGTCCCATGAAGAGAGCCGCAATGTTATCAAGTATCAAATGACATTTCACTACATAGTCTCTCTAATTCTGAGTTTATTATAATACTCAAGATAAACTTCATGGTGACTCTTTCCCGGTAGATGGTAAGTATTGCTAGGATCTGGAATTTCCTAAGGCCTTACGAAAATGCCTGAAAATATTTGAAGACTAGTCTCCTTTGACCTTTCTTACAAATAGCATACTGCTGATAACCTGAGACACAGTCCCTAAGACAAGCATTGAATGAATATCTTGTAGAAGTGGTAAAACTGGTTCTCCTAGAAACATAAGAATACAAGGATAAATATTTTGATAAGTAGACTCAGGCTTCGTCTTACTTTGTGTGAAACTCCAAGCCTAGTGATTTCTTTTCAGTGGACAAACTTATTCAAAACAGACCTTTGTAATGTGTTTCCTAACCTTAGGAGGTTTCCTTATGTGAAGGAAGAGTTTGCCATCACATTGTGTAAACTAGGCAAATGAGCCATGGAGAAATTGTAGGTGCTCTCTGATTTTCAAAATTATGCATGAAACAAGTCATCTAGAAATCCAGGGGATTATAATGCTTCTGAGGGAAAAATAATACTTTTGTTTTATTGGGGGAAGTATTAAGGAGTTTTGTAACAGTTTCATAGCAAGTATTTTTGTTGAAGTATTTTACATGAGAAGCTGAGAGGTTTTTTAAAAAATATATTGCCTTGTCTGGCTCGGCACCCATAGCACAGTGGTTATGGCGCCAGCCACATACACCGAGACTGGTGGGTTCAATCCCGGCCTGGGCCAGCTAACCAACAATGACAACTGCAAGAAAAAATAACTGGGCATTTTGGCAAACACCCGTAGTCCCAGCTACTTGGGAGGCTGAGGTAAGAGAAGCACTTGAGCCCAAGAGTTTGAGGTTGCTGTGAACTGTTACCCCACAGCACTCTACCAAGGGTGACATAGTGAAACTGTGCCTCAAAAATCATCATTCCATTTTATCCAAATAATTCTTTCAATTTTGATTCCCAAAATAAGTTGAAAGTTCAAGCAGAACAACACTGTGGCTTATCTGAGTTGTTATATAATCTATCAAGTTTAGTGAAGGATCTAAGATTTTCCCCTACTTACAAGCTAACAATTCCATTAAAGCCAGTAGAAAACATAAGACTCCTACATTAGAAACAAAGGACTTTGTGACAGCAATATCAGTGGCTAGTGCATCAGTATTTTCTTCCACCATTTACCTAAGCCCTAATTTCCACAGGGTGATGCAAATAGGACTAGGTGATCTTTGTACACAGGTTGCATTATACATAGGAGAGGAAACTCAAATGTGGGATGTAAGCATAGAGCATTAATAAGGCTACTGTCAACAAGACCCCAAGTAGCAGGGTAAGGTCAACCTACAACATTAATAACCGTGTTTCCCAAGGTTCCAGCCCCAATCAGCTGAAGAAATCTCACAAACCATCAGGATCTATTTTGGCTGTCTCCTACGTGTTGTTTCTATATTGATTTTTCTACTTGGCCCAAGGTATTAATCCAAGTACAGCAAGATGTGTTGTGACCTGCAAGGGGGAAATCTATGGCAATTTTATCAATCATAACAACCCTGAGCAGTGAGTTGAGACTGGTTTGTCAGTCAATGTGATGTCACTGATCATTTCAGTTAAAGTTAGAACAAGTTTTGTTCCATTTCTTCTAATTGAATGCTTCACATTATAGGAATAACACACAAATAGCTAGTCAGTTACTCCTCTGAGAAACTCCTCCAAGTAATGTTGATGTGTTTTTGCATGAGAGATGCAGGAGCAGGCCATCCTGGCTTTGTTTTGGATAGTTCTTTAGCTGAGGACTTTGTGATCTACTGATGGTGTTTCCTTAAACACTTGAAGCTTTTATTTATTTATTTATTTGGAAACAGTCTCAAGCTGTTGCCCTGGGTAGAGTGCTGTGGTGTCATAGCTTGCAGTTATGCCTCCAAGTCAGCTCAAGCGATCATCTGGCCTCAGTTTTTCTATTTTTGGTAGAGACGAGTCTTACTCTTGCTCAGGCTATCTCAAACTCATGAGCTCAAGCAATCCACCTGGCTTGGCCTTCCAGAGTACTAGGATTACAGGCCTGAGCCACCACACCCAGCCTTGAGGATAAGGTCAACCTACCTTAGGACCATCACTAAGGTGTAAATCACTCTAAGGTATTTCTAAGACGAAGTAAGTTACTGCCTGGCTTTTCCATGAGAAACTTAGTCTGGGGTGTACATGGTACACCTGGAAAGAAAATGTGTGTAATTATTGGAGCCCCAAGTAAGATACGCATCAGTCAGAAAGCACCTTCTGAACCTTGTGGCAGTACCTCCATTGTGGCTTTCCAGATGGTTCATGGGTCTTAGGGCTGCTAGTTCACTTTGAATTATTGAGTATAGTTTTTATTTATGGAGGGACTTCCTGGGGACAGTCCAAATTGTCTTGTTTGTTCATGCCACCAGCTATGTGGCATTTACCTACCCTACAAAGTGACTAAGAAACGTTACAAGAATGGGAGTGGAAAAGATAGCTAGAAATATTGACATGTTTTGCATGAGAAATGCAGGAGTGGGTCATCCCTGCTGTTTTCAATAGGCTTCTTATTATGATTATAAAGACGAACAATCAATGGCGGTGAGACTTTCTGGCAGAGATATGGCAGACCCAACAGTCAGTCATATTTGAAGTTTTTGCAAGTTCAGGGAAGCCTCACCAGAGTATTTTCCTTTATAAGGAAAGATAGGGGATAGTGCTGAAAGATAGAAGATCATTAATGTTTCTCCCTTTCCTGTGCCTCCCAAGTTCTAAGATACTCCTTCTCCTAGTGCTGGAGTTGTTTAATCTATCTCCAACACCAAGAAAAAAACAGTGTGTCCCAATTCCTTTTCCCAGTCACCTCCTACTCACACCCAGACCTTTTGTCTAGAAAGGTAAGGTGCAGAAAAGACAAGGGCACTTCTATAAAACTTATAACGATTCATTATATCTGCAAGGAGACATTTTGGTCCACATTGGGCACTTTTGGGGGACCCAGGCAACAATATTCTCAACCAGATGGTCATTATTCTTATGATCTGGGACCATGTTAACACTAGGGTGACCAGATGTCCTGCTTTTGGCGGGACAGTCCCGCTTTTTAACAATTTGTCCATACACCTAAGGTGGCGGGTTCGAATCCCCAGCCCGGGCCCGCCAAACAACAATGATGGCTGCAACCAAAAAATAGCCAGGTGTTGTGGCGGGCGCCTGTAGTCCCAGCTACTTGGGAGGCTGAGGCAGGAGACTCGCTTGAGCCCAGGAGTTGGAGGTTGCTGTGAGCGTGATGCCATGGCACTCTACCCAGGGGGATAGCTTGAGGCTCCGTCTAAAAAAAAAAAAAAAAAAAACAATTTGTCCCTTGTCCTGTGGCATTTTTAAAAAGTCCTGATTTTTGGAAAGAATGCATGAATGGGCGGGAGAACAGGAAGGGAATATACGGTTTACGGCTGCCATGTGGCTATTTTGCCAGAATATGAGTTTTATATTATTTTTGTTAATTTTATAATGTTAAACTGTAATAATAACAAATAATTGTTGAGAAGTGATTATCAAGAACTGCTTATCAAAGTGTGCATTGTTGTCAGGCCCCGCCCCCCCATGTTGTCCCACTTTACCAATGTTAAAATCTGGTCACCCTAGTTAACACACAAGAGCCATGTGTCTGAACCAGAATTAAGTTTAAATCCCTTAGGTCCCCTTTTAGTTGGGCTGCCACTCAGCAGGTGCACTAACCAACCCAGCCTATAATTGCCTTTAGGGAAAAGAAAGGAAGATCATGCCCAGGAATTCTCAGAGTGGACCTCTTGAATTCTCAAAACAGGTTTATAAGCCCTTCATCCCACCCGTTTTGTTCTTATCATTACCTAGAAAGTGGCCAAGAAGAGCTCCCTTGCTGGGGACAGCTACATTCAGTAACCAAAATACCCAGTACCACACTTTGTGGACTAGGATGAGGTAAGGGAGATAGATAAAATGAGAGATCTTTTTCAGTTGAATTTTGAGGTGATTATTCAGTGCTCAACTGTATTAGCTGCCTATGGATAGTAAAGCCCATGGAAGAAGGTCCATCAAGTACCTTGATCACTATTAAGTGGCTTTTGCAATAAAAGGTACACCATTATCAGACTGCAAATGGTCCAGAAAGTCAAAAGCATGATACAGATTAGTTGCAAGGGCCACAATGGTGTGGCTAGAGTTAGCTCATTTGGTTTAGGCCAATGACATCATAAAAGGATCAATAGCAATTAGGTACCACCAACTAAGAGTGGGTTAGAAGTACATTGTAATCAATATACCAAGAGCATGGTCTCATTCACTGGGAGTCAAAGGTGTCAGCTTTTGGCAGGAGTCACAGGTTGGATATGCAGTGGTAGCCTTCGCCTCCAATGCATAGATTTCCGTGCCCTGTCAGTGATGATGGGTGTGCACTGTGTCTAGTGCAGCGATGCACACAGACAGCAAAGGTGTCTGTTGGTGCAGTGCAAGCTTGGTCAGCAGCGTGATTCTAATCAGCCTCATCAGAGAATGGGCCCTTACCATGGACATCCACTGGAGAGGCCATGAGGTTGCATCAGCAGCTGTGATTTATTTCCACATTTCACAGTCCCAGAGAGGAGTGTTTTCAATCCGCCAGTCTGTAGGTTTCCAAATACAGATCAATGAGCTAGCCTAGCCAGTGGCAAGAGCCCAAGAGTTACTGCAAATGTAACAAGGTTCATCAAGAGAACTATGGCCAGAGATAAGAGATTGGCCTTGAATTCTGCCTACCTAGTGTAGCAACTATGTCCATTTTTCATTCTGCGTAGTTAACACAGAGGCCAAAATGCAACAGCAGCTTAGAGAACTCCCATGAGGTTTTAGCTTATGGGAGCTAAACCACCAGCTAATCAGGCCAGGCATTTAGGAGAAATTGTGAATTGAGGATCTCATTGAGCTGGTGGCTTTACTTTAGGCAGAAAAGTCAGAAGGAAGGAAGGAAGGGGAAAGGGAATATAAAGTTTCTCCCAGATGAATAGCTACCACTTTTTTTGTATAAAGCCAAGATCCTTCTAGGGCCAGAACAGTGGCAATCTTTACAAGCAAGACTTATTGAGCCCTTCCCACCCTGTTAGTCATTCTGTCTAAGCTGACGCACCCCAAAATGGTTATTTCAGGCTGGTGATCAAAATGCCTTTATCGGTCAGTCTCTTCTAACAAGGGCCCAGTACTCAAAATGGGTGTGTGTGGTAGCCATGACAGGAAGGGTACGACCTCCAGCAGAAGGCTGCCTCCCCTTGTCAGAGACTTCCATCAGCAAAATCAGCAGTCAAATAAACTTTGTCACTCCAGGGGGTCCTTAGGACTGTGGCCTCAAAGCCACTAGCACTTTCCTACATGCAGATTTCCTCAGTCAAGAGGCTCTCCTACGGCAGTTACCGGATAAGGAAAGAGGAGTGTGTAACATATCAATTCCTGCCACACATTCAGACTGAAAACCAACAAAACACTGAATGGCCCAAAGGACCCCACCCACAGGTCATGCTAGTGCTCCTTGCCCAGGTGAACCTGCCTCAATCTCATTAGCTGAATCCAGATGCTAATTTCTCTTGGGCCATACCAGCAAAGCCAGAAAAATTCACATTCCTCCTCTCTCTGAAATTTCCCAGCATACTTGACAGGTGTGTAGGCCTTTGGTCCCTCTTGGTGACTGGGAAGCCCCTAATTATTCCTTAAAGTAGGTCAGGGTAGAAAAGGAGGGAGGGACCAAGGGGCCTAGGAGACAGTGATCACATGCAGGAAGCAAGGTGCTTTGTTTTAAGCAGAGCAGTGGCTGACCACGACTTAACCAAACAAACTGCCAATGATTTCAGTCAACCCTCAGCCCTACAGCAGGTTGCAATGTCACAATTTGCTTGGACTATTTCAGCCTAGGAACTGTGGCCTGTAATCAAAATAACATCGCCTAAATTCAATGTAAGTGCTAGGGAGAGTTTTCCATGATGGCAGGGATGATTGTAAGAAGTTATCTTAGGTTTCTTTTAGACTGCTTTTCATTCTTCAGCAGTTACCTCATCAGCATTGTCAACTTAATCTGGGGCAATAACAGCCTTAATACTACAATAAATGCCTCATTTTTGGTTTCCCACAAGAGTTCATCTGTCTCAGGAAAATCTCTCTAATAGGGCCAAAGCTCCTTATAGCACTCTGGTGCACTACAAAAGAAAAATAAAAACTCTAAGACTTTTTACTGTTATACTCTGATGGATCTAAGATTATAGCATAATAAAGGAAGAACTGAGCTGTAGTTTAGTCTAGTTGATCCCATTCCTTTTTATTTTCTGTTTTTTTTTTTTAAATTTCAGATTAATGTGAGAGTACAAATGATTAGGTTACATTGTTTGCCTTTCTAAGGTAAAGTTCAAGTTGTAGTTGAGCCCTTCATTCTTACATGGAGCACATTAGGTGAGCACTTACTAATCTTCCCTCCTCCCCTATACCGCCCCCCCCACTTGAATATACTTGTGTTTTTCTCTTATGTGGGCATGCAGTTGTTTATCTTTTGGTTTCATATTAGTAATGAGTACTTCGGATACTTGTTTTTCCATTCTTGTGATACTTTAAGAAGAATGTGCTTCAACTCCATCCTGATGCTATTCTTAACAAGCGCTACACCACCACTCCTTATCTCCTCAGATATAACAATTCCTGAGGTTGGGCAATTTTTTTTTTTTTTTTAGGCTGGGCAATCTTTAAAGGAAGGAGGTTTGTTTAGCTCACAGTTCTGCAGGCTGGGACGTTTTAGACATGCACGGAATGGCAAAAAGCTTGAGTTGTGCATGTCCCCAGATGAGGTCAAACAGGGTGTTTGTCCTGCCTTCGTTTCGGCTCTCATGCTGTAAACAAGGGTCCTTTCCACAATCTACTTAGTGCTATGTTTTCTTAAAAACATTTTTCACTTTGTTTTTAGAGATGTCACTGTTTAAAATGGCCCCCAAGCATATAGCTGAGGAGCTGTCTAGGGTTCTTAAGCACAAGAAGGCTGTGACATGCTTACATGCCTTATGGAAAAAATACGTGTGTTTAATAAGCTTTACTCAGTGCTGTGGGCCACAAGGTCAATGTTAATGAATCAACAATCTATATTACATAAGGTGCCCTGAAATAGAAACACACACAAAACAAGGTTATATATTGATTAGTTGATAAAAATGTTGTGACCAGAGACGTGCAGGGGCCGAACCCTGTATTTCCTCTCTGAACAACTGGTCCAGTATTTGCTAATTCAGTGCTCACAGAGACATTAGGGAGAGTAACTAGATTCAACTCTAAGTATGTTAAGTGTAATGGGAGCCAGTTTTCTCACTGTCTGAAAAAGGAATTCACAAATATGATAAGGGAGAAAACTAGAACAAATTTTAAATATTGGATTGGAATCTGTCAAACTCATAATTTTCAATTTATAAATACAGCTATGGATGGAAATGTGTATCTTGAGTGCAAGTATGTTTGTGTGTGTGTATGTGTGTGTGTGTGTGTGTGTGCGCTTAGCTCTGTTCACTGAAAGACCTGGGAACGACAATATCACAATAGCAATCAGCACACCTAGCACATAGATCTTGGCTTTTCAACACCTTTCTGTTATAAGAGGAACCAGGGCTCCCTAGGAAATGCCCAATCCACAGGGCTGCAGTAGAAAAGTACATCTTTTTTATGCCATAAAGCAAAAAAGTGCTAAAAGAATGATGGGACTTTTCAAAAGGACACCAAAGACAGATGTAAGAAGCTTCCAATAACCAAACTGAGGACAGTTTGAGCAACACAATAAATTACAAGCAACTGAATCAAATAGGAAATCATAAGCCCATAAAGACATAAATGAATACATTGAAAATTTGATAAAGAATAGTATACTTACACAGTTTTAAAACACCTCCCCATAAAAAAGTTGTTAGTCACAAAGGGAAAAACTGGGCAAGCCTGGCACACACCACCTCGGTGAAGCCGTCAAAGCGAGCATGATCATGAATGGGACAAGCCTGTCTTATGTATCACCTCACAGGATGCAGTGAAAAGATCCCAGTGCCATTATGGTGATTTTCCAACCCCAAGTGCATAATTTCCATCTTATTATCAGGAAACAATACACAAACAGAAACTGAAGAACATTTTACTAAATGAATGGCCTGTATTCTCCAGAAGTGTCAAAGTTACGAAAGTTAAGAAAAACTGAGAAACTGTTCCAGACAGAAGACAACAAAGGAGACATGACAACCATCTGTAATTGGGTCAATTTGAGAAACCTGAATGGGGACTAGGTGGTAGTAATGTAACAATACCAAGCTCCGGACTATGATGGTTGTATTGTGCTTCTAGAAGAGGATGGCTCTGTTTGTGTGTAATACACATCAAGTATTTTTGAATGTCAGGTTGACAATTTACTCTAAAATTAACCAAGGGGGAAAAAAGCTTATATTACTTTTATAAATTTTCTATAAGTTTATAATTATTTCAAATGTTTAAAAAAATCATTAAAACAACAATAGGAAGTAGTGACCACTAGAAGATTAGAGAGTTTGGTGACAATATTGTGCCAGAGTAACTTTATTTGCTTTATTTGCAAGTATTGATAGAATTTTTAGTCTGATAATTAGGCACCTGGAGTAAACACAGGAACTTTGATTTCAGCAAGATAGTTGACAAAAACCTCATACAATATCTCTCTAAATAAAATAGAAAAATATGCACTGCAATAGAGAAGTTAGGTCGCTGCAAAGCTAGTTAAATATTTCTACCAGATAAGCTGATTTTTTTTTTTATAATGTCAGCTTGAAAGGAAGTCTCCAGGAGCATACCACAGGACTTTGTACTTGGACTTTGTATTCTCTCCACTGTTTATGTCAACATGGAATATGTGAGTCATCTTTATGGAATGTACACAGATATGTATGACTACTGTGTATCCATAAAAAATATATATATATATATACAAAGGGGCTCGGCGCATGTAGCACAGTGGTTACAGCGCTGGCCACATGCACTGAGGTTGGCAGGTTCGAACCTAGCCTGGGTCAGCTAAAACAACAATGACAACGGCAACAACAACAAAAAAATAGCCAGGCATTGTGGTGGGCACCTGTGGTCCCAGCTACTTGGGAGGCTGAGGCAAGAGAATCACTTAGGCCAAGAGTTTAGGGTTGCTGTGAGCTGTGATGCCACGGTACTCTACCAAGGGCGACATAGTGAGACTTGGTCTCAAAATATATATATATTTATGTGTATACCTATTATATATATGTGTAATATATATACACACAAAGGAAAACACTTAAAAGACTAGCTAATGTAGTGGATGAAAGAATCACTTAAAAATTATGTAATTATGGCTCAGCACCTGTGGCTAAAGTGGCTAAGGTGTCAGCCACATATATTTAAGGTCGTGGGTTTGAATCCAGCCCGGGCCCACCAAAACAACAATGACAGCTGCAACCCAAAATAGCCTGGTGTTGTGGTGGGCGCCTGTGGTCTCAGCTACTTGGGAGGCTGAGGCAGGAGACTCACTTGAGCCCAGGAGTTGGAGGTTGCTGTGAGCTGTGATGCCA
>NW_003852401.1:41458796-41460042 GCF_000181295.1 Otolemur garnettii
AAAAAAAAAAGAAAGTTGTTTTCAAATATACTGTGAGCAATTGTGTGATTCCTGAGCACAGAATTAAGACCACTGAGTGGAAATTAAAAGGAGAAGATTCAGTACATCCTAAAGGAACAGTCTTTAATGATTAGAGGGGCTGGGGATGGTGGCTCACACCTCCAATCCCAGCACTTTGTGAGGGCCAGATGGGAGGGTTGCTTGAGATCAGATGTTCTCCATCAGCTTGCATAGTAAGACCTAATCTCTACAAAATAAAATCAAAAGAAATTAGCTGGACATTGTGGCTCATTCCTATAGTTCTAGCTATGAGGAGGACAGAGGTGGGAAGATAGCTTGACCCCAGGAATTTGAGGTTGTAGTGATCTCATGCTATCGCAATTCAGCTTGGGTAACAGAATGAGACCCTGTCTCTTAAAAAAAAAATTAATGACAGGCCAGGAGCAGTGGCTCACACCTGTAATCCTAGCACTCTGGAGGCCGAGGTGGGTAGATTGCTGGAGCTATGGGTTCGAGACCAGGCTGAGCCAGAGCAGGGCCCAATCTCTACCAAAAATGCAAAAACAAAACAAAACTGAGGCAAGATGACCACCTGAGACCAAGAGTTGGAAGTTGCTGTGAGCTATGATGTTGCCATGGCGCTCTACCCAGGGCAACAGCTTGGGACTCTGTCTCAAAAATAATAATAATAATAATAACAACCATAATTACAGGTGCACAACAATTGACTAAATTGACCTGTGAATGTTTATGTAAATGCCAAATGAAAATCTGGTATTACAGATGTTACATACAGAAGGCTTCTTGCACTGGTTGGGCCTAATAACCTCCAATATACTTCTCCTTTTGAAATTTAGTGGAGAAAAAAAACAGCTAAAAAGTTTCAGCACAAATACTATTTTTCAACTTCCAAAGAGGCTAGGTTGTGCACTGTGGAACTGTGAATTTAAAAAAAAAAAAAGGTATAAAAAATGCATCTACCATAGAAGAACAATGTAATTAGAATATTACTCCAAATACAGCCTGAATTTGGTAATTAAGTGAAAATTTGGCAGGATAGGTAGATTGGGATATAGACCTATTTTTGTAGGAATTTAGACTCTAAAAAACATCTTACAAAAACTAGCCAATTTTTAAAGAATGCTGTCAAGTCAGCTAGTCAAGCCAGGACAAGGGGAGAGAGGGAAAGATAGAAAGGGGAAGGAGAGACAGAGCTTTCAAAAGCAGTTAAGTTTTTTTTTTTTTT
>NW_003852401.1:41460894-41461990 GCF_000181295.1 Otolemur garnettii
TCAAAAAAAAAAAAAAAAAAAAGGCAGCTACATGACTATCATTAGGTAATGGTCAGCACAGCCAAAACACATAGGGTTGGGTTTTTTTTTGCAGTTTTTGGCCGGGGCTGGGTTTGAACCCCCCACCTCTGGGTTCAGCGTCCTACTCCTTTGAGCCACAGGCGCTGCCCAACACATAGGATTTTGAATATCCATCCAGTTTGCCTTCTTATTACACATCCACTTACTAAGGCTGCTGCATCTCATAACTATATCTCCATTCAGAAGAACTATTATAGAGATTTCCATCTGGTGGAAAGAGTGGATAAATAAAACTTCTCTGTCACTTATTAACACAGAGCAATAAAACTGTAGAGGCTTTTATTAGATAGCTTTAAGGACCCAAAACAAAGAGAAAAGATTTTCCATCAAAGAGTGACAACATTAGGCCAAAATTTTATGACGTTCCAAATAGGGAAACTGCCTCCAGGATTGTACCTTTGAAAAACAGAGGACATTTTAATTGTTTCCTAGATGGAGCAGTTGGAGGCAGAACTCACCTGCTAAGCAAACAACCTGAAAAGGAGGAGACTACTTCAATGATTTTTCTTTTTCCTATCAGCAGCACCAATCACAAAATGGAAGGGTCTTGGTCTAAGGCATGATAAGTTGTGTTTATTATCCCTTTTTTTCTACTTATCAATTTATTATTTTCTGAGTTTTACATCAGTTGAGTTCTCAAATAAGAGCTGCTTTTTTTAATTCCTAAGAAGCACCTCAATGCTGTTTATCAAACAGGTTAAGCTTCTCCAAAGACAGAAAAACTAATGAAAAGGTCTAAACTTATATTCAGACTCTTATTCCTTCAGCAGAGGAGTGCTGATAAATAGTTACAAAGAGCTGGTGTGTGGCTTGGCGCCTGTGGCTCAAGTGGCTAAGGTGACAGCCACATACACCAAAGGTGGCGGGTTCGAATCCAGCCCGGGCCCACCAAGCAGCAATGACAGCTGCAACCAAAAAATAGCTGGGCGTTGTGGCGGGCACCTGTGGTCCCACCTACTTGGGAGGCGGAGGCAGGAGACTCGCTTGAGCCCAGGAGTTGGAGGTTGCTGTGAGC
>NW_003852401.1:41463320-41464622 GCF_000181295.1 Otolemur garnettii
TGTGGCAGGCACCTGTAGTCCCAGCTACTCAGGAGGCTGAGGCAGGAGAATTGCCTAAGCCCAAGAGCTGGAGGTTGCTGTGAGCAGTGTGACACTGTCACAGCATTCTACTGAGGGTGAGAAAGTGAGATTCTATCTCAAAAAAATAAATAAATAAATAAAAATAAAAATCACAAAAATGCAAAATGGACATTTAGAGTCTTCCAGGGCCCTAGACATACTCATAAGTCCTTAAGGGTGAGCATGGGGGGAAGTCCAATTATTTCATTCTAGAAGGATTTAAATCTCTTTTTATTCAAGACACTAGGATCTAGGATTCTTTTTGTTTTCTAACACAACAGAGAACTGCCTTGTGGAGAGTGTTAAAATGAGAGATACTTGAAAACAGCCTCACTTGTTTACTAGTTAATTTTGTGATACATAAAACATGGTACATAGGGAAAGTATCTTTTACATAAATAATTTAGGTATTTATATTTAGATATAATTATAATCCAAGGTCAAGAAATAGAACATTACCATACTCCAGAAGACCCCCTGGTGTATCTTTTCCTATTATAATCCTCTCCCAACCCCTAGAGATAAACAATAAAATGACTTTCATGATAATCAACTGTTTGATTTTGCATCACCCATAAAACATCAAAACAATTAATTTTGCCTATTTTTCTTTTTTCTTTTTCTTTCTTTCTTTTTTTTTTTTTTGAGACAGAGTCTCAAGATGTTGCCCTGAGTAGAGTGCTGTGGCATCATAGCTCACAGCAACCTCCAATTCTTGGGCACAAGCAATCCTCTTGCCTCGATTTTTCTATTTTTAGTAGAGACAGAAGTCTTGATTTTGCTCAGGCTGGTCTCAAACCCGTGAGCCCAAGCAATGCACCCACTTCAGCCTCCCAGAGTGCTAGGATTACAGGCATGACCACCACGCCCAGCCAATTTTGCCAATTTTTAAATTCTGTATGTCCCAAAACGTTGTATTCTCCTTTCTTCTTTCACTTAGTATTGTTTAAGAGATCCATTTTGTTGTTCTGTAACAATATAAGGGTCTGTAACAACACTGGGGTCCAAGGATCTTGCTTTAATTATCAGCATTGCAAGATAATGCCAAAATCTGTTCCAAAATGGTTAGCAATTTACATTCCCACCTGCTCTGTAAGAGACTTTCAATTGACCCCAAATTTTATCAAACTAACTTTTAGTATTATCGGACTTTTAAATTTTTGCCATTCTAACGGCAGTAGAAATGGTTCCTTAGTATGATTTGAGTTTAAATGAAGCTAGACTTATTTTCATTTTTTTTTT
>NW_003852401.1:41464862-41469346 GCF_000181295.1 Otolemur garnettii
GAACTCACCACCTCCAGCAAATGGGGCCAGCACCCTACTCCTTTGAGCCATAGGTACCGCACCCAGCTATTTTTTGTTGCAGTTTGACCCGGGCCATGTTTGAACTCGCCACCCTGGGTAATGGGGCCGGCGCCCTACTTACTAAGCCACAGGCACCGCCCCCTATTTTCATATTTTTATTGGCCATTTTTCTTTTTTGAGACAGATTCAGTTAACATCCTTAAGGGGTTTAGTGGCATTACGTGTATTCATACTGTTATATCTCACTACAGAACCCTTTTCAATCTTGTAACACTGAAACCCTGTGCCATTTAAACAATAACTCCTCTATTCCCCTCTACCCCAGTGCCTGGAAACCACTATTTTATTTTTTGTCTCTATGATTTAGACTACTGTGAGTGCTTCATGTAAGTGGAATCATATGGTATTTGTGGTTTTGTGATTGGCTTATTTTATTCAACATAACGTCCTAAGTTCATCATGCTCTGTCAGATGTCAGAATGTCCTTCTATTTTAAGGCTGAATAACATTCCATCGCATGTATATGCCACATTTTTGTTATCTGCTTATCCATTGATGGATATTGGGGTTGCTTCTATATTTTAGCTATTGTGAATACTGTTGCTATGAATGTAGTTATACAAATATCTCTTTGAGACTCTGCTTTCTTTTCTTTGGAGTATGTACACAGAAATGGAATTGCCAAATCATATAATTAATTCTACTTTAAACTTTTTTGATGCAATATTACAACATTTCCCACAGTGGCTGTACCATTTTAAATTCCCACCAACAGTGCACAAGAGTTCCAACTTCTCCACATTGTCCGCAACCCTTGATTTGCATTTCTTGAATGATTAATGATGTTGAAAACATTTTCATGGGCTCATTGGCAATTTGTATATTCTACTTGAAGAAATGTCTGTTCAAGTCCTTTGCTAATTTTTTTTTTCTTTTTTGAGACAGAATTAGTAGAGTGCTGTGGACTTAAGTGATTCTCTTGCCTCAGCCTCCCAAGTAGCTGGGACTATAGGCACCACAATGCCTGGCTATTTTTTTGTTGCAGTTGTCATTGTTGTTTAGCTGGTCTGGGTTGTGTTTGAATCTACCAGCCTTGGTGCACGTGGCTGGCACTATAACCACTGTACTACAGAAGCTGAGCTCTTTTGCTCAATTTTTAATCAAGTTGTTTATTTTGTTGTTGTTGAATTCTGAAAGTTCTCTCTATATTCTAGATATTAATCCCATATCAGATATATGATTTGCAAATGTTTTCTCTCATTTTTTGCTTTGTCTTTTCATTCTGTTGTTCCTTGGATGCACAACAGGAAGTTAAATTTGTTTTTGTTTTTGTTTTGTTTTTTTTTTGAGACAGGAGCCTCAAGCTGTCCCCCTGGGTAGAGTGCTGTGGCATCTCAGCTCAAAGCAACCTCCAACTCCTGGGCTCAAGCGAGTCTCCTGCCTCAGCCTCCCAAGTAGCTGGGACCACAGGTACCTGTCACAACACCCAGCTATTTTTTGGTTGCAGCTGTCATTGTTGTTTGGCGGGCCAGGCTGGATTCGAACCCGCCACCTTGGGTGTATGTGGCTGGCGCCTTAGCCACTTAAGCCATAGGCGCTGAGCCAGGAAGTTAAATTTGTATATAATTTTTGTTGCTTATACCTTTGGTGTTTTTTGTTTTTTTTTTTTTTGAGACGGAGCCTCAAGCTATCCCCTTGGGTAGAGTGCCATGGCATCACACTCACAGCAACCTCCAACTCCTGGGCTCAAGTGAGTCTCCTGTCTCAGCCTCCCAAGTAGCTGGGACCACAGGCGCCCACCACAACACCTGGCCATTTTTTGGTTGCAGCCATCATTGTTGTTTGGCGGACCCGGGCTGGGGACTCGAACCCGCCACCTTAGGTGTATGTGGCTGACACCTTAGCCGCTTGAGCCACAGACGCCATGCCATATACCTTTGGTGTTATATGTAAGAAATCATTTGGTCAGGGATCCATCTTATTTTTTTATTTTTTTATTTTTTGAGACAAAGCCTCAAGCTGTCTACCTGGGTAGAGTGCTGTGGCATCACAGCTCACAGCAACCTGCAACTCCTGGGCTCAAGAGAGTCTCCTGCCTCCACCTCCCAAGTAACTGGGACCACAGGCACCACCACAACGCCTGGCTATTTTTTTTGGTTGCAGTTGTCATTGTAGTTTAGTGGGCCGGGCTGGATTCAAACCCGCCACCTTAGGTGTATGTGGCTGGTGCCTTAGCCACTTGAGCCATAGGCACTGAGCCCAGGGATCTATCTTAAATCAATTTTTGTACATGAGATTTAGGTAAGAGTCCAACATCATTCTTTTGCATGCAGATATCCAGTTTTTACAGTTCCATTTATAGAAAAGTGTCTTTTCCCATTGAGTGGTCTTGGCACCCTAGTTGAAAATCATTTGATCATATGTGTAAAGGTTTATCACTGGGATCTCTATTCTATTTTGTTGGTCTATATGTCCATCTTTATGCCAGTACCATACTGTTTTGATTAGTGTAATTTTGTTTTAATTTTGAATTAGGAAATAAAAGTCCTCTAGTTTGTTTATTTTTTTACTTTTTTTTTTTTTATTTTCAGGATTGTTATGGCTTGTCAGGGTTCCTTGAGATTCCATATGAATTTTAGGGTGGATTTTTTTATTTCTGCAAAAAAAAATTGATAAGAATTGCCTTAGATATGTAGATTGCTTTGAGAAATATTGGCATCGTCACAATATTAAGTCTTGCAATCAATGAACAAGATATATCTTTCCAATTATTTATGTCTTTAATTTCTTTCAAAAATGTTTCATAGTTTTCACTGTATATGTCTTTCACATCCTTGGTTAATTTCTAAGTATTTTGCTATTTTGATGCTATTGTAAGTGGAATTCTTTTCTTTTCATGCTCTTTTTAAACTTTTATAGAGATGGAGTCTCTCTTTGTTGCCTGAGCTGGAGTGCTGTGGCATAGTCAGCTCACTGCAGCCTCAAGCTCTTGGGCTCAAATAATCCTCCCAGCCTCCAGAGTAGTGGGGCTGGAATTATTTTCTTAATTTCCTCTTCAGATTATTCATGGTTAGCATTCAGAAACACAAGTTGATTTTTATGTGTTAACTTTGTATCCTTCTGCTTTGTTGAATGCATTGATTAGTTCTAATAGGGGTGTGTGTGTGTGTATAATCTTTAGGGTTTCTTGCATGTAAGATTGTATCACCTATGAAAGAGATAATTTTACTTCTTTTTCAATTTAGATGTCTTTTTCTTTTTTTCACCTCATACTCTGGCTAGCACTTCAAGTACTATGTTGAATAGAAGTGATGTACATAGATATCCTTGCCTTATTCCTGATGTAGAGGAAAAGGTTTCAGTCTTTCACCATGGTGTATGATGTTTGCAGTGGGCTTTTCTTTCTTTCTTTTTTTTTTTTTTTTTTTGGCAGTTTTTGGCTGGAGCCAGGTTTGAAACCACCACCTTCAGTATATGGGGCTGGCATCCTACTCCTTGAGCCATAGGCACCGCCCTCTGCAGTGGGCTTTTCACAGATGGCTTTCATTAGGTTATGATAGTTTTCTTTTATTCCTAGTTTGTTGAGTATTTTTTAGCACAAAAGTCTATTGAATTTTGTCAAATGCTTTTACTGCATCAATTGAGATATCACATGTTTTTCTTCATTCTATTAATATGGTGTGTTACACTGATTAATTTTGTGGTTTGAACCATCTTTGCATTCCAAAAATAAGTCCAGTTGGTCATAGTGTATAATCCTTTTAATATGATGTTAAATTCAGTTTGCTAGTGTTCTTTTGGAGGATTTTTACATCAGTATTCATATGGGATATTGGCCTGTAGTCTTCTTTTTGTAGTAGTATCTTTGATTTTGGTATAAGGATAATACTGGTCTCTAGAATAAGTTAGGGAGTGTTCCTTTGTCTTCACTTTTTGGGAAATGTTAGAAAAAGATTAATGTTAGGTCTTTTTTAAATGTTTGGTGAAATTCACCAGTGAAATAATCAGGTCCAGGGCTTTTCTTTGTCAAGAGATTTTTGATTACTGATTTAATCTCCTTACTAGAGGTCTATTCAAATTTCCTATTTCTTTGTGGTTTAGTGGTATTGAGTTTTCTTTTTCTAGGATTTTGTCTGCTTCATCTAGACTATCAAATTTGTTGGTGTACAATTGCTCATAGTATTCTTTTATAATACTTTTTTATTTGTATAGAATTTGTAGTAATGGCCCTACTTTGATTTCCAATTTTAGTAACTTGAGTCTTCTCTCTCTCTTTCTTAGTTTATCTGGCTGAAGGTTTTTCAGTTATGTTAATCTTTTTGAAGGACCCACTTTTGGTTTTGTTGATTTTCTGTATTATTTTTCAATTTCAATGTTGTTTATCTCTGCTCTAATCTTTATTATTTCATTCCTTCTACTAGCTTTGGGCTTAATTTATACTTTCTTTTTTTTTTAATTGAATG
>NW_003852401.1:41470618-41472645 GCF_000181295.1 Otolemur garnettii
AGCACCATTTGTTAAACAGGGAATCTTTTCCCCACTCAATGTTTTTAATTGGCTTGTCAAAGATCAGGTACCGGTAAGTAGCTGGATTCATCTGTTGGCTCTCTATTCTGTTCCATACATCTACAATTTATACTTTCTATTCTAGTTCCTTAAGTTGTAAAGTTAGGTTGTTTTGAGATTTCTAGTTTTTTAATATAAGAATTTATAGCTATTAATTTCCCTCTTAGCAGTGCTTTCACTATGTGTAGGGGACGCCAAGAGCCAGATGACATCTGAGCAAGATGATCTACAGCTGAGGGGTGGACCTTGGGCCACTTGTCTACAGGAGCTCCTAATGGAGAAAAAGCCCGAGCCTTCAATATGTAGTCTTTGTTAATTACTCCCCTCATCTGTGTTGTACAGTCTCAATAAAAGGCTGGTGCGAAGATTGCTCGGGACTACCCAGAAAGTAAGGGCTAGCCCGCCTCCTACAAGCTTGCACTTCTAATCCTCGTCATGCCTGGTTTCTTCCTGCGGTGATGGAGACTAGATCCACAGGGGCCTGATGGGTCATGACATTTTGGCGTAACTCTACAGGACATAGCAGGACACAGCAGGACACAACAGGACACCAGGGATGTGGACCAAAGGAGAAATCAACACTCGGATATAAGTGAGGCCTTTGGTAGAAGATGGGGGAAAATCCAAAGGGAAACTCCACTCAGGGCAAGGGGTACCTTTGGCCAATTTAGAAATTAAGAAACCTTGCTCAGAATAAGTGAGGTGTTTTTTATCAGTTGGGCCAGAATCAGGACCCGCCGGTAAATGAAATAAGTTAAAAGTTTCATTTCTAACTATTCTTAGAAAAACAATATAATTCAATTCTATGCCATGGGAACACTGCCAGCTTGGTTACACCTGTGATGCCTCAGCATAAAACTGAGGAAATTAAACCAGACCAATGTATGACGATGGAGAATAATTAGACTAAGAGTTAAACCACCTTTGTGCTAGGGAATTCCATTTGAAAAAAGAGTCGAATCAGTTAGCAATGATTCCTCTGGAAAAGCAGTTTAAGCAGGAGAAACTCCGCTACCAAGGAATTGTGAAGGGTGGTACCCCTAACGGGACCACCAGTAACAGCCTTTGAGAGGAGCTGTGAATGGCCGAACCATTAATCCACGAGTACAGTCTTTTGCGATGTGTGAAGGGTGGACTTAGGACTGCAAGTAGCAAAGCTTTCAGAATAGTGAGAGAAAAATCCTTGCTTGCAAAGATTGCAAGGAAAACGTTATCTTTTGTTCGGCCATTAAAGTTTGCATAATTAAAAGAAATGGTAAATTCTCTCAGCTGAGATTTTCTCAGTTTGTTTTCTCTCTTTTTTTTGAGACAAGAGCCTCAAGATGTCCCCTTTGGGTAGACTGCTGTGGCATCACAGCTCACAGCAACCTCCAACTCCTGGGCTCAAGCGAGTCTCCTGCCTCAGCCTCCCAGGTAGCTGGGACCACAGGTGCCCACCACTACACCAGGCTATTTTTTGGTTGCAGCTGTCATTGTTGTTTGGCAGCCGGGCTGGATTCGAACCTGCCACCTTGGGTGTATGTGGCTGGCACCTTAGCCACTTGAGCCACAGGCACTGAGCCTCAGTTTGTTTTCTCAACTTAAAAAGATCTTTGAGGGAATTAGCATTACAATCACGGTTTTTCCCTAGCAGTAACTAATACTTAATATTTGTATTGGGCTTCCTCATTTAAAGAGCCTATACCTGGAATTCTGAACTCTGACGATTACGTAACATCTTTAGCGTAGAAAGAAAGGGCTAGACAACAGGAAGAACTGCCCTTACCACATTAAAAATTATTTTGGTTGTTTGTTTTCACTAACCTTTTTTCTTTTTTTTCTTTTTTTGAGACATAGCCTCAAGCTATCCCTCTGGGTAAAGTGCCATAGCATCATAGCTCACAGCAACTTCCAACTCCTGGGCTCAAGCGAGTCTCCTGCCTCAGCCTCCCAAGTAGCTGGGACTACAGGCGTCCACCACAATGCCC
>NW_003852401.1:41474493-41483151 GCF_000181295.1 Otolemur garnettii
ATCATTGTTGTTTGGCGGGTCCGGGCTGGGGATTCGAACCCGCCACCTTAGGTGTACGTGGCTGGCGCCCTAGCCGGTTGAGCTATAGGCGCTGAGCCCAAGCTTGCACTTCTAATCCTCGTCATCCTGGTTCCTTCCTGCAGTGATCGAGACCAAAGCCATAGGGGCCCTTACGGGTCGTGACAACTATGTCTTATAAATTTTAGTATGTTGTATCTTCATTTTCATTTACCTGTAAGTATTTTCTAACTTCTCTTGTGATTTCATCTTTGATCCATTGATTGTTAAAAATTGTTTTTAAATATATTCTTCGAATGGATGTGATGGATATAGTGTTATTTCATAGTTTTAATTTGCAATTCCCTGTTGACTAAGGATCTTTTCATGTATTTAGGTTTTTTGCCACTTGTATATCTTCTTTTTTTACAGATGGTATCTACTGTGTTGCTCAGGCTATAGAGAAGTGGCTTGATCATAGCTCACTGCAGCCTCAAATTCCTGGGCTCAAGCAATCCTCCTGCCTCAGCTTCCTAATTAACTAGGATTATATACATGTGCCACCATGCCTAGCTAATCTTTATTTATTTTTTTTAAAGACAAAGTCTTACTATGTTGCCCAAGCTAATCTTGAACTCCTACCTCCAGGAATCCTTCTGCCTCAGCCTCCCAAATTACATATACCTTTTTAGTGAAGTTACTGTTAAAATATTTTGCCTATTTTATTGGATTATCTTATTGTAGCTAAGAATTTATGAATTTTTTTCCTACTATGGTTTACTTATTCATTTTCATAATGGCATATTTTGAAGAAAAAAGTTTTAAATATTGCTGAAGCCCAGTTTATCAGGTTTCTTTTTACATTTATGATTTTTATGTTCTATTTGATTGCCAGCTCCAAAGTCATAAAAATTTTTGTATTTTTTCTTTTAGACACGTTAATGCTTATATTTAGATCTATTATCTATTTGAGTTAGGTTTTATATGTGGTGTAGGGGACCAAAGTTTATTTTTCCACATAGATATCCAATTGTTGTTACATCATTTGATGAAAAGATTATCTTCTTCCATTAAATTACTTTCATCACTTTAGAAAAAAGAAATTGATCATATGTGTGTGGGTCTATTTCTGCGCTTTTAATTCTGTTCCATTCATTGATGTGTCAAGGCTATTGAAAATATCACACTCTCTTGGTACTGTAGCTTTATAAGTTTTAAATTAGTTGGCTTAGCGCCTGTGGCTCAAGTGGCTAAGGCGCCAGCCATGTACACCCAAGGTGGTGAGTTCGAATCCAGCCCGGCCCACCAAACAATGATGGCTACAACCAAGAAATAGCCAGGCGTTGTGGTGGGCACCTGTGGTCCCAGCTACTTGTGAGGCTGAGGCAGGAGACTCGCTTGAGCCCAGGAGCTGGAGGTTGCTGTGAGCTGTGATGCTACAGCACTCTACCCAGGGGGACAGCTTGAGGCTCTGTCTCAAAAAAAAAAAAAAAGTTTTAAATTAGTTAATGGGAGGGCTCTAACTTTGTTCTTTTCTAAAACAGTTTTGGCTAATCAAGGTACGTTGAATTTCTAAGTTATTTTAGAATCAGCTTGTCACAAAAACAAACAAAACACTGTACTTGGATTTTAACTTGTTTTTAATCTGTACATCAATTGGGACATTATAGTCTTCCAATCCATGAAAATAACATGTTTCCATTTATTAGGACCTTTAATGTCTTTTGGTGTTTTGTAGTTTTCACTATTCAAGTGTGCCCATATGTTAAGTTTACATCTGCCTGTTCAATGTTTACTGATGATATTGTAAATAGTATTGCTTTTAAAATTTCAATTTCAAATTACTTGTTTCTAGTATGCAGAAATATAATTGATTTTGTTTTGTATAGTGGCTTTTTTTAACAGTCTTACTCTGTTGCCCTGGGTAGAGTGCCGAGGTGTCATTATAGCTCACAGGAACCTCAGTCTTTTAGGCTGGAGTGATTCTCTTGCCTCAGCCTCCCCAGAAGCTGGGACTACAGGTGCCCACCATGACAACCTGCTGGTTTTTCTATTTTTTTAGAGATAGAGTCTCACTTTGTTGCCCTCAATAGATTGCTGTGGCATCACAGCTCACAGCAACCTCCAGCACTTGGGCTTAGGCGATTCTCCTGCCTCAGCCTCCTGAGTAGCTGGGATCACAGGCTCCTGCCACAACGCCCGGCTATTTTTTGAACCCACCACCCTAGGTATATGGGGCTAGCACCCTACCCACTGAGCCACAGGCACTGCCCTAGTTTTTCTGTTTTTAGTAGACACGGGTCTCACTCTTAGGCTGGTCTTGAACTCTTGAGCTCAAGGAATCCACCTGCCTTGGCCTCCCAGAGTGCTAGGATTACAGGTATGAGTCACTGCAGTTGGCCTGTATAGTGGCTTTTATAGAGCAACCTTATTATACTCATCCTTTAGTTCTGGTAGCTTATTGCAGACTCTAGGATTTTGTAAATACACAATCATGTTTGCAAATAAAAAGAATCCTTTTTTTTTTTTCTTTCCTTTCTCATTTCTTTCTTTCTCTATTTTCCTGATTGCATTGCTAAGAGGGTCTCCAGTGGAACTGCTAAAAATAAACACATTGGTTCGTTTCTGACTTAAGAAAAAAGCATCAGCTAGGGCACCAGCAGCTCAGTGGAGCATCAGCTAGGGCGCCAGCCACATACACTGGAGCTGGCAGGTCAAACCCAGCCTGGGACTTGCCAAACAATGACAACTACAAACAAAAAATAGCCAGGTGTTGTGGCAGATGTCTGTAGTCCCAGCTAGTTTGCAGGCTGAGGCAAAAGAATCCCTGGAGCCCAAGAGTTTGAGGGTGCTGTGAGCTGTGATGCCACATTGCATCCCATAGGTAATTTTTCATCTCTTGCTCACGCTCACCCTCCCCCCTTTTAAATCCCCAGTTATATCACTGTGTGTCCTTGAGTAGCCGTAGTTTAGTTTCCACTTATAATAAGTTAGAATATTTGGCATTTATTTTTCTGTTTCTGAGTTACTTCGGATAATGGCCTCCAGTTTCATCCAAACTGCTGCAAAAGACATTATTTAATTTTATCTTACTGCTGAGTAGTACTCCATGGTATATACACACCACATTTTCTTCATCCACTCATCAGTTGATGAGCCCTTAGGTTGATACCATACCTGTGACTGCGCATTGTGCTGCAATAAACATATAAATGAAGCTGTTTTTGTCTGTTATGTCAAAGATCAGTTACTTGTACATATATGGCTTTATTTCTGGGTTCTCTATTCTGTCCCACTGATGTATCTATTTTTATGGCAGTCCTTATAGTATAATTTTAAGTCTGGTAATGTGATACCTCCAGTTTTGTTCTTTTTACTTAGGATTGCTTTAGCTACTTGGGCTTTTTCAGTTCACATACATTTTAGAATTATTTTTTCTAATTTTGTGATAAATAGTATTGGTGTTTTGATAGGAATTATACTGTATCTATAGATTGCTATGTGCACTATGATCGTTTTAACAATATTGATTCTTCCAATCCACGAATGTGGGCTGTTTCTCCACTTGTTTCGTCTATGACTTCATCAGTAATTTGTAGTTCTTTTCATAGGATCATTCACCTCCTGCGTTAAATATATTCATGGGCATTTAATTTTTTTGTTAATATTACATTTTTAATATTAAAAATGTTAATAATACCTGTTTAAGTTGGTTCTCAGATCATTATTGGTACATAGCAATGCTCCTGAGTTCTGGCTGTGTGCAATGGCTTTCATGTCTGTAATCCTAGCACTCTGGGAGGCTAAGGTGGGAGGATTGCTTGAGCTCAGGAGTTTGTGACCAGCCTGAGCGAACTCCCCAAAATAGAAAAATTAGCTGAATGTGGTAGCACCTGCCTGTAGTCCCAGCTACTCAGAGGCTCAGACAGGATTGCTTTGAGCCCAGGAGTTTGAGGGTGCCATGAGCTATGATACCACTGTACTCTACCTGGGATAAAAGAGAGAGATTGTCTTTAAAAAAAAAAAAATGCTACTGGTATCTGTATGTTAATTTTGTATCCTGATTGCTTACTGAATTCATTATCAAATCTAAAAGTTTTTTTTTTTTGGTGGAGTCTTAGCATATTTTAGATACAAAATCATATCATCAGCAGAGATAATTTGACTTCTGCTTTTTTATTTTATTTTTTATTTTTTTTTTGAGACAGAGCCTCAAGCTGTCCCCCTGGGTAGAGTGCTGTTGCATTACAGCTCATAGCAACCTCCAACTCCTGGGCTCAAGCGAGTCTCCTGCCTCAGCCTCCCAAGTAGCTGGGACCACAAGTGCCCAGCACAACACCCGGCTATTTTTTGGTTGCAGCCGTCATTGTTGTTTGGTGGGCCCAGGCTGGATTTGAACCCACCACCTTAGGTGTATGTGGCTGGCACCTTAGCCACTTGAGCCACAGGCACCAAGCCTGCTTTTTAATTTTGGATGCCCTTTACTTTTTTCTCTTGCTTGATTGCCCTGGGTAGGACTTCCAGTACTATGTTGAATAGGAGAGGTCAAAGTAGGATCTTGTTTCAGTTCTTAGGGTTATTGGGGACTTGGATCTGAGCTAGTCTTTGTGCCCTGGTGGTTGCAGCAGTGGGCTGAGTGTGAATGTTTTTAGGCCCTAGAGCACCTTACACTGGTACTATTGCTAACGGGGGGCCAATTCTTGGGCCTCAACGTGGCTTGCTTAATAGCTAGTGGCGGGTGCCATGGGCCTGCTGTGGGGTGGGTTTCAGGCTCTGGACACCTGGTGTCATACATGTGATGGTGGTAGTTGTGCTGGAGCCACCTATGGGTATCCAAATCATCTGTGTTGGTATTAATGGTAGCTATGATGGGTTGGGTGGGCTATTCCCCAGATCTATGGGGCAGAGCAGTGGGTACTGTCCTAAGTATACTTCAGAGTTTGGGCTCTCATGCATCCCAACTCCACCAGGTGGTATCTGCAGCTGTTGTCACCTAGAACTTGGCCTGAGGGTAGATTCAGCCCAGTTTTAAACTCTCAAAATGGTACCAGCTGTGGGCCTTGAATCAGAGAGGGTGGAGCACTTTTGGGCAAGTAGCAAGCATAAGAAACTGGGGAGTAGGAGTAAGGCGTCAGCCCCATATGCCAGAGGTGGCAGGTTCAAACCCAGCCCCGGCCATAAAAACAAGAAACTGGGGAGTATGTTCCACTCAAGTCTCAGTCTCACAGGAAGGCAGTAGGTATTGCTGTAGGTGTATATAAAAGAGCCTATCTCCTGTTAACTCTTAGCTGGGCCACAGCTGTAGCTGTGTTAGTCTTAGCTCAGCACTGAACTCTCAAAATGGCCTTCCCCATGGAATTCAGGCCCCTTCCCAGGTAAGCAGTATGAGCAGGAAGCTGTGGGGATTGCAGTCCACTCATGTCTCAGTCTCACAGCAGTCCATTGTGTTGCAGAGTGGTGGGTATTGTCCTAGATATGTTAGAAAGCCTGGTTTTCCCTTGTCTTTCCTCAGCTAGGTGGTGGTGTAACTGCACCATTGGAACTCTAATGAGAGTTTTGTGAAAAGAGTGGCATGGTCTGATTTTCACTTTTGAAAAATTGATCTGTGTATGAATGAATGGTGTGGATGCATGAGTACAAGAAGAGCAATTAGGAATTCGATACAGATGGATGGTGACTTGGATCAGAAGGTTGGCAATGGAGCTGGTATGATGAGTGAATTTGAGATAATTTTCAGAGGAAAACTTTATTGGACTTGCTAAGAGATAGTATGAAGGAGAGAGAGAGATCAATGATAGATTTTTGAACTGAGCACCTGGATAGATATTAGTATTATTTATTGAGGAAAAGTCTGGAGGGGGACAAAATAAGCTTGACACATCTCTTAAATACTCAAGTGAAGATAAGTCTTCTGAGTATATATATAAAATATACATTACATATCCAACTGCTTGTCTTCGAGGGAAAAAACCAGGTATGGAAATAACAACTTGAGCTATATCATCATATTGGTAATATTTTAAAGCAGTTGTTTTCCAACCTTTTCTATCTCACAGCCCACTTGGACCTATAGTTAAACTTCCATAGTTGATCAAAGAAAAGGAGTAAAAAAAAAAAAGAATATACTTAGTGTGCTTTGGACTTATTTCAAAAAATCATTTAATTAGTGATCTTTAAAAATTTTCGTGGCACATCTAAGATCCTCTCATGGCACTTCAGTGTGCCGAGGCACACCAGTTGAAAATCGCTGATTTAAAGCATGGTAACGGATGAACTCACCTAGGATGATGGTAGAGTAGGAAGAGTAGACAATTTAGACCTAAGTTATGGACACCACAATATTTAGTGGTAGGACAAAGAGGATCCTGAAGGGGAACCCATAAGGTAGCAAGTAGGAAGTAAATGAGGAGACTCTGATGATGTAGAAGCTGTGATAATGTATTAATTTCCTAGGACTGCCATACAGATTATCACAAACTTGATTACTGGAAATAACAGACTTATTGGAGGCTAGAAGTCTGCAACCAAGGTGTCAGCAGGGTCTATTCCCTCTGCAGGTTCTGGGGAATCCTGGAAATCCTTAGCTTATACTTGCATCAATCCAACCACTACCTCTGTTGTCACATAACCATCTTGCCTATGTTTAGGTGCCAAAATCTCCCTCTTCTTTCTCTTATGCACTAGTCCTTGGATTTAAGGCCTATCCTAATCTAGTATGTCATCATCTTAGCTTGATTATATCCCAAAGACCTTCACTCCAAATAATGGTCACAACACAGACGCTGGGGGTTAGGACTTATCTTTTTTTGCGGGGAGTCAATTCAACCCACTACACTTGAATATTTGGGCGGGACACAATTCAACCCATTATACCTGAATTTGTGATCAGCATCTATTCTCATTTTCTTTTATGTTCAAATCTGTTACTCAAGAGGATGAAGGTAGGGATAACTTTCTCCAGACATTCTTTCCATAATGGTTCCAGATATGATTTAGGTTCTTCCAATAAGATACTCAGAAGATTTGCATCAAGACTGGGAGGTGGAAGCTGTTTACCCCAGTGGTGGTGGTTAATGTATGAACTCCAGCAGATGGGAGTTTCTGTGGTGGCTGGATACTACTTTCCACTGTCTGGTGGAAGCAGATACCTCCAATTTTGGTGCTTTGAGGTATCTCTAGGGTAGTAAGAGATACCTTTAACTTTAGCAGAGATTTCCTATAGCTTTATGGGATTTGGGAGCAACAACTTCCTGAACTAAAGGAATATAGTTTGAAGAGGCGTTTGTATTTTTTCTCTAAATGAGAAATGGTAAAACATGTTTGATGCTTATGAGAATGTTTTAGTAAGGGCACAATTGTTATGTAACCAAAAAATAATACTTTCACATTGTCTCTGATACTTAAAATCAAACATATTAGTGGAAGAGTAAATTAATTTTATTGACTGATGAAAAACTAAGGTGATAAGAAGTATGGATAGTAAACAATAATCGCCAAGTCTGCTGAAATTCTGTATTTCTTCTTTTCACTTTAAGCCAAAAGAACATAAAATTATAGAATGCTAGTGAGCTAGTTGCTTTTAGTTCCTTCAACAAAAACTGCATAGTTTAGCAGTTGCACAACATTAAATATATACATTTTTGCAAAATCCTAAAAGTTTTAATTTTTGTGTTGACTTCAAAGGCTTATGTAATCACCTACACTGGTCAGATTCAGAATTTCTTTTCCCTTTTCTGCCACCCTGTAAAGAAAAATAGAGCAAAATTATTCAGGAAATATCATATGGGGAACATTCTCCTTTTAGGGGTATATGAGACCAAAGTCATTTTGGGGTATGAGAAGAAAGCAACCTCTTTTTTTACATTTGTCAATTTGAGTCTATATGCCACTAAATTGTTTTCTGTATGTTTATTACTATAAATGGTTAAGGTAGATTATAGGAAACAGTTACTTCTCTTGGACTTAGTCTTGACTCAGTAAGATACCCTATGTTTCATTTTCAGAGCTCATTTAACTGTCCTAAGGTTTTTTTAAAAAAATAAAGTTTTTGATCAATACCAAAATAAACCATACATTTAATGTGTTCCATATGATCAGCAAATTTAGTAATTCAGTTCATTAGCCTTCAGGTAATTCAATTTATAATTCAAGTTTTGTTTAGTGTTGTTCATATTAGCATTAGAAATTTGATTTTGGTCATCTATGGATTGAAAAGTAGGCAGTGGCATATATAAATCTGCATGTAATTTGTTCTACATGAAAAACCACTTACTACATTTGACTTAAGTCAATAAAAAAGGCAGGCAGCTTAAAAGACAAGGAGAATTTTATATAAATTACTTATAACATTTTTTGCTTTTTTCTGAGTCAAAAAGTAAATACTCATTGTATTGCAAAAATAAGAAAAATACAAACATACACAGAAGAAAATTAAAATTATCCATAACTATCCCCCTAATTTAACTATAAATAATGATTTGATATATCTCGCTTTAACAGTTTTATAGTTTTCCTCATTTCTATAAGGCTTTGGCCATGGTACCCCAACTTAGTTAATCAATAGAATCACCTAAGTAGTAACCTTTTTTTTTTTTTTTTTTGAGACAGAGCCTCAAGCTGTCCCCCTGGGTAGAGTGCCATGGCATCACAACTCACAGCAAC
>NW_003852401.1:41483860-41504278 GCF_000181295.1 Otolemur garnettii
GCCTGGCCATTTTTTGGTTGCAGCCATCATTGTTGTTTGGCGGGCCCGGGCTGGGGATTCGAACCCGCCAGCTTAGGTGTATGTGGCTGGCGCCTTAGCCGCTTGAGCCACAGGCGCCGAGCCAGAAGTGAATTTCTTAAAGTGGTGGTTTTATCAGTGGCATATATAGCCCTGACTCACTGAAAATGAAGGTGGCTTCTCTTCATTTCTTTCATCCTTTTTCTGACTATTAAGTTGACCTTTTTTTCTTTTGTTTTTTACATTGAGTCTAAGATGTATAGTTTCCCTCTTAAGGTCAAAAACATTTCAACATCAGTCTTCTAAAATAAAACAACATTCCATTATAAGAATGCTGTTATTTTTTCCTGACCCCATAAACACCCTGCAATTTATTTCTTCCCTTATTTAAAAATAAAGGGGAAAGACAGCTTTATAGTGGAGACACCTGGGAGATATCACTGTACTCAAGTGATCAGATTTATGATATAATGGAACAAACATCATTTTGTATCTTCTCCCTTCAATGATTCAATGGCATGTATACCATATCATATGTAGTACCAAGAATTTTCCTTAATTATTATGATAAATATCAATATCTAGAATAACCCTAGCATCAAAATTATTATATGACCAATAACAAATTTATTAATATATTTAGTGAATAAATTTTAGCCTAAGAATAAAATAGTATTGATTCTCACACAGTTATATATTCCAAATATATTATTTGTAATGAAAACACTTCAAAATTGTAAAAAGCATACCTGGTATTTGGCTAATTCTGCTTGTAATACTTTTACTTTAGATCTTTCTTGTTCTAATGCAGCATGAAGTGAAGTCACCTATAACCAGATAGTAAATAAGGAAAAGACAGCTTTTGTCTTTGTTGGCAAATTCTCTCTTATTTATTTTTTTGGTGACAGGATCTCACTGTGTTGAACGGTCTAGAGAATGCAGTGGCATCATCACTGCAACCCTAAATTCCTGGATTCAAGTGATCCTCTTACCTCAGCCTCCCATATACACCACCATGCCCAGCTAATTTTTCTATCTTTTGTAGAAATAGCGTCTCACTATTGCTCAGGCCGGCCTCAAACTCCTGGCCTCAAGCAATCCTCCTGCTGTGGCCTCCCAAACGCTTAGCTGCAAAAACTCTAATTCTTAAGACGATTACAATGATGATTTTTGACAGCTAAATGATGAGTTGGAGAAAAGAAACCCTTCCAATAATTTCCACTAGGTATTGTACAAAGCTTATGTTAAAGATGGATAGAACAAACTTACTGTCCTAACGGAAGACATAAGAATGTGAAAGGGACAAAATCAAGTCCAGGTACAGGATAAGTTCTAGCTGTCCTTTCTGTCTCTATATTTAAGGTCCATAAAAATACAACCTTAAGCCAGGTACAGTAGCTCACACCTGTAATCCCAGCACTCTGGGAGGCCGAGGTGGTGGCCTGCCTGAGCTCAAGAGTTCGAGATCAGGCTCGGCGCCTGTGGCTCAAATGGCTAAGGCGCCAGCCACATACACCTAAGGTGGCGGGTTCGAATCCCCAGCCCGGCCCGCCAAACAACAATGATGGCTGCAACCAAAAAATGGCCAGGCGTTGTGGCGGGCACCTGTAGTCCCAGCTACTTGGGAGGCTGAGGCAGGAGACTCGCTTGAGCCCAGGAGCTGGAGGTTGCTGTGAGCGTGATGCCATGGCACTCTACCCAGGGGATAGCTTGAGGCTCCGTCTCAAAAAAAAAAAAACGAGATCAGCTCTGAGCTAGAGTGAGACCCCTATCTCTAAAAATAGCCGGGTATTGTGGCGGGTGCTGTAGTCCCAGCTACTTGGGAGGCTGAGGCAAGAGAATTGCTTGAGCCCAAGTGTCTGTGTGAGCTATGACGCCACGGTACTCTACCCAGAGCAACAAAGTGAGACTCTGTCTCAAAAAACAAACAAACAATATTATCTTCGTCATTCTTCAGAACATACCTATCTTCCTTAGTACAATAAATGGAATCTTTATTTGCTATTACATGATTAATAATAAAGCATAATTTATATCATTTTCTTGCAGCACTGTTCCTTTATGTTTAGTATTTCAAGACTAAAGAACAGCTTAAGAAAAGCAGTCATGCATGCTCCATAATTCCTTACCTGTATAGTTAGCTCATTCTTGATACTCTGTGATTCATCCACTTGCAGAAGTATTTCTGCTTTATCTTTCACTGATAAAAAAGGAAAAACAGGAGTATAGTCTTTTCAGTTACTCAAATACTTTAACAATACTTTAGTAAACCAAGGAATAGCAGTGCGGTTAGAAGAATTTCTCATCTTTATGCTTTATGAATATACTTCTTAACCTTATATATCCCTTATTTTTCACTGATAAATTCTTTTTTTCTTTCAGAGACAGAGTCTGCTCTGTCTCCATGGCAGGGGTGCAGTGGTACAATTATAGCTCACTGCAACCTCAGACTCCTAGAGGCTCAAGCAATCCTCATGCCTCTGTCTCCCAAGTAAGCTGCATACCACTACACTTGGCTCATTTTTGCACTTTTTTTTGTAGAGATGGGTTTCACTATGTTGTCCATCCTGATCTCAAATTCCAGGCCTCATGCAATCCACCCACTTTAGCCTGCCAAAGTGCTGGGATTGCAGGTATGAAATACTATGCTTGGCCTCTTTAGTTTTTAAGTTTTAACCAGTAAATTCTGATTGTTACTGTCATCATGGCAATTTTTCTTTTCTTTTTTTTAGGGAGACAGTTTCATTTTATTGCCCTCGGTAGAGTACCATGGTGTCACAGCTCACAGCAACCTCTAACTCTTGGGCTTGGGCTCAAGCAGTCCTCTTGCCTTAGCCTCCTAAGTAGCTGGGACTACAGGCACCTGCCACAATGCCCGGCTATTTTTTAAGAGACCAGATCTTGCTCTTGCTCAGGCTGGTCTCGAACTCCTGAGCTCAAGCAATCCACCCACCTCAGCTTCCCAGAATACTAAGATTATAGGCATAAACAACACACCTGGCTTGCAATTGTTTTTAAAAAATTTACATTTTCTGTGATGTTAAAATATTAATTGCACAGATAGGATGAAAGTTAATTTTCACATCTATAGTAAACAGGACAAGGATATAAGAAAATAAAAAATTTCACACTGAAAAAAACTATAATGCTGGGCATGGTGGCTCATGCCTACAATTCTAGCACTCCAGGAGGCTGAAGCAGGTAGATCACTTGAGCTCAGAAGCTCAAGACCAATCTGAGCAAGAGTGAGACCTGGTTTGTACTAAAAACTACTGGCTGGACTTCATGGTGGGCCTGTAGTGCCAGCTCCTTGGGAGGCTGAGTCAAGAGGATGGCTGGAGCCTAAGAGTCTGAGGTTGCTGTGAACTATCCTGCCATGGCACTCTATTCAGGGTGACACAGTGAGATCATCTCAAGAAAAAAAGATTTAAAAAATAGCGTAGAATGATTTTTTATTTAACTGCTGGGGGTGCACATACTTTAAGGACAACAAATTTATTATTCTCTGACTTTTCATAAAACAATGTCAAATAAATATAGCTCATTTGATCATAACTCATAATACCTGTGACCTCTTACCTCTTAGAACTATTTGTCTAATGGTTTTTCCCTCTTTGAAGGAAAGAGAGAAAAACTCTGGCCCCTTTGTTTCCTAGGCTTTAGAAATTTTTGCTCAGCAGAGAACCTCCTTAACCAGTGGTAATGGCTAATGCATGAAAAGCTAACTCTTTGTAAACAAGCTGGGAAAGACTGAAGAAGTAAAATTGTAATAAAATTAGCAAAGAAGGCAATGTTCAAATACATGAGTACTGATATTACCACCACTCTGCCAATGTAACCTTGCAATTCAATCTTTTTTTTTTAAGAGACAGAGTCTCATTATGTCTCCCTTGAAAGAGTGCCGTGGCATCACAGTTCATAGCAACTTTAGACCCTTGGGCTTAAGTGATTCTCTTGCCTCAGCCTCCCAAGTAGCTGGGACTACAGGCACCCGCCACAACACCCGGCTATTTTTTTTTATGATGTAGTTATCATTGTTGTTTAGTGGGCTGGGCCAGGCTTGGACCCACCAGCCTCAGTGTATGTGGCCGGCACCCTACTCACTGAGCTACGGGTGCCGAGCCTCAATTCAATTTTTTTCATACTTTAGTATGATGCTCAGTAAGATGATACGCTGTGTCAAGAATCAACTCATGGTATCTTAATAATCAATGTGAGAACTTGTACAAATTGTACTTTCTCTTCCTCTACCCTCCAGGTTTATATGCATTTTGTAAAAACTAGTGATTTTTAATAATTTATCTAATAGTTAAATTATAGTCAGTTTTCCCATAATGCCTATTTTGAAAACACAAATTTAATTCAATGAGGTTGATATATCAGGGAATAACTAAACATAAAACAAATTTTCGTCCATGGCAAGCATAATTTCACAAACACAGAAAACTGCGCGTAGGCCTACACCTCACATATCTACCAGTTATCAGTTGGTGTTGTAATTGCCCATCCTTCCACCATGTGACAGTGACACACAGCTACAACCCTTCTGAAGCCTACCTCCCCACAAGCAAGCTCCAGGGTTTCCTCAAGGTAAATTGCCATTTTTATGTAATATTTATGCATTTAACCATTTTAACATGTATAAAGCTGTTTCTGTTTTTATTGAGTTCCTATCTTTTTTAGATGTGTTGCTGTTAAGGTTTTTGTGTCCAGTGTTCCTACTCCCATTTTCCTGAGTCATGTGATTTTTTTTTTTTTTTTGAGACAGAGCCTCAAGCTGTCCCCCTGGGTAGAGTGCCATGGCATCACAGCTCACAGCAACCTCCAACTCCTGGGCTCAAGCGAGTCTCCTGCTTCAGCCTCCCAAATAGCTGGGACCACAGGCACCTGCCACAACACCTGGCTATTTTTTTTTTTGGTTACAGCTGTCATTGTTGTTTGGCGGGCCTGGATTTGAACCTGTCACCTTAGGTGTATGTGGCTGGCGCCTTAGCCACTTGAGCCACAGGCACCGGGCCAAGTCATGTGCTTTTAACTGTGAGATTTTACAGAGGCTGGTGAGTTTTAGGAATGCATGTTCATGCTGCATTATAACAGAACTGACTGTACTTATACTTATGTTATAAATGTAGAACATGATGAGTATTTTCATGTAATGATTCTACTCTGGATTACTTATGGTGTGGACTACAGACACTGATGCTAATTACTGATAGTTATTTTTAATCTATTATTGAGAGCAACCTTCAAAGTGAGTTAACCTTCTCACTTTCTATAACAGTTTATTAGTGGGGAATGTCACTTTTATCTATTTAGAATTCATATATTGTCTAATGATACTCTTCACTTCTTCAATTAGAAATATATCCTCTAAACATTTTCTTTTTCTTTTTGTAGTTTTGTTCCTTAAAGGACCCACATGGAAATCAGTAACATGCACAGTTCTAAACTAATCTCAGGATGTTAACATCTAAATGTCAAATTATTCTTTAATCTCTATTTCATCATAGTTAAGTAATATAATAGTTAACTTATAAAAAATGTGAATTTGACTCTACGTTAAGACTATACACTATGTTGAACTGGCCATGATTTCTGTTTTTTTTAATTTTTTTTATTTTTAAAGATAATAATTACTTTTATTCAGGTATACCTCCATTTTGTAGACAAATGTAGCTTTACTGCCTCAACTTCACAAATAAAACTAGTTAAGACTTGTACAATGTTCTCTGAGACTACTCACAGACACTGGACTAGAGAACAAGAAACCAGGGACCAATTTCTGGTTTTCATTCATATCAATTTGATAACTGTTGTTTTATAATATACTTCAAATTTTGGTTGAGATAGTTCTACTGACAGTACAGTCATCCCCCCCCCCCACCCCAATCTGGGGGATTGGTTCCAGGACCTCCCAAGGATATCAAAATTTGAGGATATAAAATGGCATAGTATTTGCGTATAACTATGCATATCCTAATTTATGCTCTAAATTATCTCTAGATTACTTATAATATCCAATACAATTTAAATGCTATGTAATGGTTATTATACTGTATTATTTAGGGAATAATTCCCATAAAAATATCTGTACATATTCAACATAGCTGCAATTTAAAAAAATTTTTGATCTGTAAGTTTTTGAATCTATAGATGCAAAAATCCACAGATAAAGAGGGCTAACTTTACCTTCACATCTGAATACAACTATTGGAAGCAATTATTGCTTCAGTGCGAGTTTCACATTTTCTTTTTCTTTTCTTTTTTTTTTTTTTTTTGCTGTTTTTGGCTGGGACTGGGTTTGAACCCACCACCTTTAGGATTTCATTAGCCTTTATTATTAGGAAAATTATTTCTTATATTTAATCTATTCAGATGATTTTTTCATTCATTTATATCTACATGTTTTTCGAGGTTTGTAACTTTTTTGAATAAATATCATATTAAAAGTTAATACATATTTCCTTTTCTGTTATGTTAAAATGAGGAACACAACTGATTTGAGGGGCTTTCAAGTAACATCAACTGTACTAATCTTATCATCTCTAATCATTTTGGGGTTGATTTCCTTGGCATCCTAATTGGTGATCTCTTGTCAAAAGTTTAGAATGGCAGCAAAAGTATGAAGAGTTCTAGGGTAGAGAAAAAGGAAAGAAGGAAATAAGAAAGAAAACCTAAAAGTGATGACAGGCCACCTTGCTCTAATAACTAAAAACAGACCCCTAAGTGAATGTTATACTTGTTTTCCCTTTAAATATAGTTCAGTAATTTATAGGAATTAAAATTTTACGTTTCTTTTACCTGAATAGTCATAAACTAAGGTATAAAACTGAGGTGCTCTAAGAGTGACTTGTAACAAAAACATCATCAGCTTATGATACTAATATATATAGCTTATATCACTCTATGAAGCCTTTTTATTTTGAGCTTTTTCCAATTCTTTTTTTTTTTTTGAGACAGAGCCTCAAGCTGTCACCCTGGGCAGAGTGCTGTGGCATCACAGCTCACAGCAACCTCCAACTCCTGGGCTCAAGCGAGTCTCCTGCCTCTGCCTCCCAAGTAGCTGGGACTACAGGTGCCCGCCACGACGCCCGGCTATTTTTTGGTTGCAGCTGTCATTGTTGTTTGGCGGGCCCGGGCTGGATTCGAACCCGCCAGCTCAGGTGTATGTGGCTGGTGCCTTAGCTGCTTGAGCCACAGGAGCTGAGCCTTCAATTCTTTTTTATTGATACATAATAATTATACATATTTGTGGATATATGTGATATTTTGATACATGCATTATGATGTTTAATGATCAAATCAGAGTATTTAGGATCTTCATCATCATACACTTCTCATTTCTTTGTGTTGGGTATATTTCAAATCTTCTCTGCAAGCTATTTTGAAATATGTAAATTACTGTTAACTACAGTTGACCTACTAAGGTCTTGAACACTATTTTTTGAGTTGATAAATCACATATTTGAAAAAACATCTTCAGATATTATTTAAGATTCTAAAAACATACAAATCACTTACTTTCACCTTCCTGAAGCATTTTCAGTAACTGTGCATTTCTTGCCTTTACTTCTTTATACTTTGCCTAATAGTCAAAGGAAAAAGATTTAATTTTTTAAAAAGTAAATGATAAATTAATGATTTACTATCAATTTATGTGAATTCTAGGCTTACTCAAAGACATAAACTACTATGAAAGAAACAAGATGGAAGAAATATAATCAGCACTACCTACTTAAATCCCTGGCACAATAATAGAAATTACTGTTGTTAAGTGATTAAAAATTTAAGAGAAAAGGGATAAAATTGGAGAAAAATCAGTATAATACTAACTTTCCTAAAGTCTTCCTCTTTTTGTTCTCAAATAAACCCTTAAGGAATTCAAAATAATTTAGATGAAAAGCAAAAGAAAAATGATTCAACATTCTAAATCAGTACTATCTAGTAATATTGTACAACTTTCTATATTATCTGTTCTATATTTGCCACTGTCCAGTATGTGCCTACAGAATCCTAGAAACTATGCTAGTGTGACTGAGAAAATACCTTTTTAATTTTATTTGACCCTTATTTATTTATTTGAGACAGTCTCTTACTATGTCACCCTCAGTAGAGTGCCATGGTGTCACAGTTTACAGCAACCTCAAACTCTGGGGCTTAAGCAATCTTGCCTCAGCCTCCCATAGTAGCTGGGACTATAGGTGCCCGCCACAATGCTGGTTATTTTTTGGTTGTAGTTGTCACTGTTTGGCAGGCCCAGGCTGGATTTGAACATGTCAACTCTGGTGTATGTGGCTGGTGCCCTACATGCTTATCTACAGGTGCTGAGCCTATTTGACCCTAATTTAAATTATGATAGACTTGCAGTAGTTATTGAGTTTTACAGTACAGTTCTCTACCTTCTCAGTTAAGGTTCAATTAATCTTTTGCTATTTCCTTGATTAGTAATTATTACTATAGTAATTTTTAGTTGATGTAAATGAGCAATTTACTAAATATCTTTCAACTCTTTTTCAACTTCTTTTTCCAAATGGCTTAGCTTCCTCTGACACTACATAATGACATATATGTTATGAAAAGAGGAACTGTGTTCCACATTAACATCCATATTCTAAGCAATCTTCTACCTACATTAGGATTCAACAAGTAACACTCTAAATTATTTATAGAGATGTAATACATTAATACATTAGAGAAAAAAAATACATTTACTGTATTATATATTATAGAAAAACAAAAGCCTAAAGAAAACAGATCAGTATAAGAAACTTGTCATTTTAACCTGTCTGCACTGTTACATGTGCAGAGCCCAGAAAAGTATCTGGCATATTACAGGCACTCAATAAGTTATTTTTGGTTAATGATAATGATATTGTTATAAGTAACTATTATTAATAATACTAGTCAAAAAATGATACTTAAGATGAATAACAGATTAAAAAAGGTTTTTTTTTTTTTTTGAGACAGAGTTTCACTCAGTCGCCCTGGGTAGAGTGGTATAACATCATAGCTCACAGCAACCTCAAACTCTTGGGCTCAAGTGATTCTCTTGCCTCAGCCTCCCAAGTAGCTGGGAATACAGGCACCTGCCACGACACTGTGCTAGTTTTAGTGGAGAAAGGGTCATGCTCTTGCTCAGGATGGTCTCAAACTCTTGAGCTCAAGCAATCTACCTGTCTTGGCCTCTCAGACTGCTAGGATTACACATGTGACCCATGATGCCCAGCGCCCCCCTCCCCCCAAAACGATTTTCTGAAAAGCCTAAAGGAAGAGAGAGTAATGGACCTGTAGTTGAAAATAAATTGTATACAAAACAAATGTTGGTAAAAATGTGGAGTAATTGGAACCCTCATTCATTGTTGGTGGAAATGTAAAATAGTGTGGTTGTTATGAAAATAATTTGGTAGTTGCTCAAAAAGTTAAACAGACTTGCTGGGCATAGTGGCTCATGCCTGTAAACCCAGCACTCCGGGAGGTTGAGATAGGTGAATTGCTTGAACTCAGGAGTTTGAGACCAGCCTAAGCAACAGTGAGACTCCATCTTTACTAAAAATAGGAATATGACAAAATCTAGCAATTCCACTCTTAAACTGTGGACTCAGATACTTGTGTACAAGTGAACAAAATTTGATATGTATGTACAATGAATGAAATTCTGAAACATGCTACAACACGGATGAACCTTGAAAACATTATGCTAAGTGAAAGAAGCCAGACACAAAAGGGTAAGTATTACTCTGATTCCACCTATGTGAAGTACCTAGACTAGGCAAATTCATAGAGATTATAGGTACCAGGGGCTAGGGAAGATAAAAACTGGGGAGTTGTTCAATGGGTACAGAATTTTTGTTTGAGATAATGAAAAAGTTCTGGAAACAGATAATGGTGATGGTTATACAATATTGTGAAGATACTTAATGCTATTGAAGTGTATACTTAAAATGGTTATGTCATATGTATTTTATAACAATAAAAAATACTGCATGAAAACTGTACCTCATTAAAATTGATTTTATAAAAACAAATTATGTTATCATTCAGACTTGAAATCATTAATCAAAGGGTTTAAAAACGTAAATAGCAAAAAAAAAAAAAAACTTAAAGTTAGGAAAATCCTAAATAGTAGAATAACTGTTTCTACCAACTGAATATTAAAAATATTTACATATTAGAAAACAGAAAATGCAGAAATGTATCAAATTATTTTCTTGTGTAAATGGACACAAACCTCCCATTGAGTGATGACATTTTTTAGCTTCTGGATTTCAGCATCCTTCCTTTCCAGTTCCAACTTTAGTCTTTCAATTCTTCCATCTTTCAGAACCACTTCCTAAAAAGTGAAAAATGCTATTTATTTTAGAACTAAGATCATTCTGTCAAGCTTGGTTTACAATATTCCTTTATGAAAAGTTTAAGAGGGAAATTGTGATTTTAATTTTCTTTTATTTATTTATTTATTTTGCAGTTTTTGGGCCAGGGCTGGGTTTGAACTTGCCACCTCCAGTATATGGGGCTGGCGCCCTACTCCTTTGAGCCACAGGTGCTGCCTCTTGATTTTAATTTTCTAAGGCAACCTTAAACTGTTGACTACATTTCCACTTTGTCTCATATACTCCAATTATGTACAGTGCAAGCAAATAAAATATTTGTTACTCTCAGACTACAAACATACCCTAAAACAATCTCAGGGCTTCAAATGAATGCATTAGTGCTCTGTCTTGTATATCCAAAAGAATTGAAAAGTACCTTAAAACTACAAAATAAATTATAAGAAATACAAAACCCAATAATAAATAGTTTTCTGTATTAGCAATTAATAGCTAGGAGACATAACTAGAAAAATAATTTACTCCCAACAGCAACAAAAAATACTCAGAACAGTGGAGTCCGTACTTCAGTGGGTAGGGCTCTGGCCACAGACACCAAGGCTGGCGGGTTCAAACACAGCCCGTGCCAGATAAAATGACAACTGCAATAAAACAAATGGCCGGGTGCAGTGGCAGGTGCCTGCAGTCCTAGCTGCCTGGGAGGCTGAGGCAAGAGAATCACTTAAGTCCAAGAGTTTGAGGTTGCTGTGAGCTGTGATGCCACCCTATCCAGAGCGACAGCTTGAGATTGTCTCAAAAAAAAAAAGAAAAACAGAAAAATGAAATTAAGAAATCTTTATGACCTATACTAAGAGAACCACAAAATTTGAAAATGATGTAGAACAAAGTATGTTTGTTGACAGGAAGGCTAAACATTACTTTGTATGTTCAATAAAATTTCAGTTGAAATTCCAATAGGACTTTGTGCTTGGAACTTAGTAAAGACTTCATCTGGGAGAATACAGAATGTAGACAAATAAGAAGTTAATTTGATGACAAGGGATTTGCTTATCAAATAATTATATACTATAAAGCAAAAATAAATAAAAGAGTATGGTCATGGCACCTAGGTTGACAAAGCAACGTACCAGAAAAGAAAGTTCACAAAGAGACTTGACATATAAGAATTTACTCTAATGGGCTCGGCGCCTGTGGCTCAAGTGGCTGGGGTGCCAGCCACATACACCTAGGGTGGCGGGTTCGAGTCCAGCCCGGGCCTGCCAAAACAAGAGTGATGGCTGCAACCAACAGATTGCAGGGCGTTGTGGCGGGCGCCTGTGGTCCCAGCTACTTGGGAGGCTAAGGCAGGAGGCTCGCTTGAGCCCAGGAGTTGGAGGTTGCTGTGATACCACAGTCCTCTACCCAGGGGGACAGCTTGGGGCTTTGTCTCCAAAAAAAAGAATTTACTCTAATGTAAAGATAATATTTTTTAAAAGTCAGAAAAGACTAAATTACAGAATGATATGTTACAGAAAAAATGGCTAGCTGGGAAAAATCAAGTTAAGCCTCTGTCTTCTTGCACCATATACCAAAACAAATAACCCCAAAGCCATATTTTAATAAAAATATAAATTGGTTCTATTTATCTAAGGCATTATGTAGCAACAGTAACAAATTCCACAAATACTGACCATCTAACTGCTAGGTGCTGGGTGTACAATGGTTAACAGAACTGAAAAGATTCTTGCCTTCATGAGACTTTTCTGGTGAAGGAGACAAATATTACATAAACAAATGTTGTTATTAGAAACCAAGGTTTAATCTATGAAGAAAGGAAATACAAAACTCTTTACACAAAACTATAAAGAGAATAATGTGGATTATTCCCTTGTGGATTAGGTAGTGACACTTAAGATGAACCTCGAGTGATGGGTAGAAATTGGCTAAGTAAAAAGTAGAGAAAAGAGCTTTTTAGGTAGAAAAAACAGTATGTTTAAGGCCCTGGGGCAGGAAATGGCCAGGAGAATTTAAAGAAAAGAAGAAGGTAGTGTTGTTGGAGGGTAGGGAGGGAGAAGATGGTACAAGATGACCTTAGAGCAAGTGGTAGAGGCTTGATGTCACAGGATCTTGTAGGCTATCAGAACAGTCTGCATATTAGTCAAAGTAAAATGGAAAGCATTTAAAAATCCTGAAGGATTTTAAACTGGAATGTTTGATTTATAAACATTTATGTTAGACTTACATTTTTAAAGAATCCCTTTGCATGTTGAAGACAGGTAAAAAGATACCTTTCATTGCCACTACAAACCCAGATCAGATGAGATTATGCCTTTGGATTATGATGGAAGCAAGTAAAAGAAGCATATCTTAGAATAATTTGGAGGGAGAATCACCTGCATTTAATGAGAGCCTGAATGTGGTAAATGAAGAAGATGGACACTGCAATCCAAGTTTCTAGTTCAAGGAATAGGTATTTCTAATCTTTAGACTATTTCTAATTAGGATATTTCTAATCTTTAGATTATATGAAAATATAATACTATAAAGAATCTCACTTTTAGGAACTAATCTCAAATAGATAAGTGAGGAAAGGAAGTATCTATGCAAGTTTTCACTGTAGATCTATCACCAAAAAATGCACATTAATTTAAATGCCAAACAATAGAATACAGGCTAAGTAACATGATAAATTCACAAAACTAAAAAATATGAAGTCAACAAAAATAATATAGAACTATAAAATATGTTTGCATGACACCAACATTATAATGATATGTGCAAAGGAAAAATTCTGGAAGAACATACAACAAAATTTTAATAACTATTTTGGACATGGAATTACAAAGGAGTTAATTTTATTGTTTAAATCTTCCTTTTATCAAAATCATTTTATACTGAGTATATTATCATGAAATAACAAAATAGTATTTTACTTTTTTTTTGAGACACAGCAACCTCAAACTCCTAGGCTCAAGCAATCCTGCCTCAATTTCCCAAGTAGCTGGGACTACAGGGGTACGCTACCAAGCCCAGCTAATTTTTTTCCATTTTCAGTAGTGACGGGGTCTAGTTTTTGCTTAGGCTGGTCTACAAATCCTTGAGCTCAAAGGATCCTTCCACCTTAGCCTCCCACAGTGTTAGAATTACAAGCTTTAGAAACTGTGCCTGGGTAGTATTTTACTTCAGAAAATAAAGAGAATCATGTAAGTATTTTTAAAAATATAGCTGAGTATGACTATCATCTTTGAATAGAAAAGTCCTTCTGACACTGGCATCAAATAGCACTAACAAAATCAAGAGGTAAATGAAAAACTGGGAAAATTAGTTGTAACCACTATACAGACATGTGGCCAAAAACTTGATAAAATGTAGCAAGTAAAGTGATGTTTTATCAAATTGGTATGTTTAAAAAAGTTTTTTCTCAGTGTGGATAACTGAAGGCAATTTAGCTAAAAAAGGGAATTATCTAATGTATAGGAATTACTTAATGTCGTAACATGCTGACCATCTGTATTTAACTAAAACAGCTGTCTATACAACAATTTCTACCTTGCTGTTTTTATACACCCATAGAAAAGTGGGGCTTCACTGAAACATAAATACTGTAGTTGTTTTCTCTAAGTGAGTGAGATTAGGGTCATTGTTTTCCCACTACATCTGCAAATTGGGGATATAATGGTACCCCCAACTTCGTAGTTAATTGTTAAAAATTAAATGAGGGCATGCCTTTTCATGCCCTTTACGTCTTTAATATAATGCCCAGCATATACATATAAGGCCTTAAATGTTTATTTCTGCCATTATCATTTCTTCATTTTACTTATCGGTAGCTTCCAAAATTTCTACAATAAACATCATTACTTTTTTTTTTTTTGAGACAGAGCCTCAAGCTTTTCCCCCGCCCCCGGGTAGAGTGCTGTGGCTTCTCAGCTCACAGCAACCTCCAACTCCTGGGCTCAAGCGAGTCTCCTGCCTCAGCCTCCCAAGTAGCTGGGACCACAGGTGCCCGCCACAATGCCCAGCTATTTTTTTTATTTTGGTTGCAGCCATCATTGTTGTTTGGCAGGCCCAGGATGGATTCAAACCCGCCACCTTGGGTGTACGTGGCTGACGCCTTAGCCACTTGAGCCACAGGCACCAAGCCAACATCATTACTTTTTAAAACAGAAAGGCATTTTCCTTTTTAGAGACAGAGTCTCACTTTGTCACCCTCAGTAGAGTGCCATGACATCACAGCTCACAGCAACCTCCAGCTTTTGGGCTTAGGTGATTTTCTTACCTCAGCCTCCTGAGTAGCTGGGATTACAGGTGCCCGCCACAATGCCCAGCTATTTTTTTGTTTCAGTTTGCCTAGGACCAGGTGTGAACCTACCACCCTCGGTATATGGGGCCGGCACCCTACTCACTGAGCCACAGGCACTGCCCAGAAAGTCATGTTTTAATGTATACTCATTTTTAATGAAGTCCTATATTTCAATAAATACATTTTTAAAATTATCTTCTAAATAGAAGATACTATACTAAAATGGGATAAAGCATGCATAAAAGTCCCACGAGGGACTTGCAACCTATTAAGAATGCTAAGAAAAAATGTGCTAGTGAAATATGGCATAAGTAAAACAAGTTATTATGGGGCATCAAGAAAGGAAAGATTGTATCCAGGTTTTCTGTTTCTAGTGTTTGGGGTAGTGAGAAAAAACTTCAGGGAGGAGGTGACATGTGAAATGAACCTTGAGTAAACCTGTGAAGGGCCTAACATTCTAAAGTGGTCTGCCCCAGCTACAAGAAAATTTGGAAGTATACATACAGTTAATTAGGTTGAGGCTATACTGCAGAACAATGCTTTCAAAGACATTTCACAATGACCCCTTGACAAGAATGTTTTATACATATCATGACCTAGAATGCACATACATGTTAGTATATGTACATATGTATGTATATATGTTGTACATGTATATACAGACACATGAATATACAGAAATAAATTTCATAAATTATAAATATGTGTCACATACTCTAATGTTTGCTCCTGTCCCTTTTTTTTTTTTAGACAACAGTCTTGCTGTGTCGCCCTCAGTAGAGTGCCATGGTGTCACAGCTCACAGCAATCTCAAACTCTTGGGCTTAAGCAATTCTCTTGACTCAGCCTCCCATGTACCTGGAATTACAGGCACCTGCCACAATGCCTGGCTATTTTTTGTTGCAATTGTCATTGTTATTTAGCTGGCCTGGGCCAGGTTAGAACCTGTCAGCCTTGGTGCATGTTGCCAGCGCACTGTGCTACAGGAGCCAAGTCATGTCCCAATTTTTTTGTAATCATCTACTAAAGTTGATTTTAGAGCCTATCAAATGGGTTAGGAAACTCAATTTGAAAAGCACAGCCAAGAGATTTAAATTGAAGTTAAGGACATTGTATATGTACTTAATCAATAGACACTGAAGTTTAAGGGTCAAACATAGCATGGTAAAAATCATGCTTTAGAAAAAGGCATCTGTGGCTCGGCGCCTATAGCTCAACCGGCTAAGGCACCCAGCCACATACACCTAAGGTGGCGGGTTCGAATCCCCAGCCTGGACCCGCCAAACAACAATGACGGCTGCAAACAAAAAAAAAAAAAAAATAGCCGGGTGTTGTGGTGGGCGCCTGTCGTCCCAGCTACTTGGGAGGCAGAGGCAGGAGACTCGCTTGAGCCCAGGAGTTGGAGGTGGCTGTGAGCTGTAATGCCACGACACTCTACCCAAGGGGACAGCTTGAGGCTCTGTCTCAAAAAAAAAAAAGAAAAAAAAAGAAAAAGGCATCTGTTAGCAGTGTTTAAGATAAATTACCTGCCACTAAGTCTTAATTAAATTACATGTATATGAATTCATGAATAATATATTACATTTTCTATTTTTTATAATTATGTAAATTATATCAAACTAGTATTTGATGACTTTATTTTCATTAAATGTTACATTCTTGATATTCATCCATGTTGCTATGTAACTATAGCTCATTCATTTCTCCTACTGATTTGTTATTACCAACAACTGAGTTTTGAACATTCTTCTTGAACACGTCTCCAGGGTTTAATCTAGGGGTAGAAGAATTTCTAGAACATAGGTTAGGCCCATCATCTTCAACTTCAAAAGTTAATATCATATTATTTGCCAAAATGGTTATTTATTTATATTTCTACTAGTGGTATGTTATGTTGTTCTATTTCCTTACTAATACTTAGTATAATCTTTACCTTCCCCTTCTGTTTTTCCTAGATACTTCAGTGAAACTAACATTACCATTTAAAACTCTGTTCTCTGCTCAAAATTCTTCAAAAATTCTTTACTGTTTACTGACTAATTATAAGCCAGGCTTTAAGATCCTCCTCAATCTTTTCCAACCTACCTAATCAAATTTATACTACATTCTTCTATGAACTTTGTTTTAATTAAACTGGTTTATACTTCACTGTCTCCATACTTTTACTCAAGGCATTCCAGTTTTCTTCTTCCTTACCTCTGTATGTTTAAATCTTACTTTCTTACATTTCTAATTCAAGTGCTATTTTCTCCTCACAAAGCCATCTCTGATCCCCATTCCTGTAAATTACTATAGTACTTTATCAGTATGTCCTTTTGCCTGCACTAAATAATTATCTATTAGATGCATTGTGTACAACATGCTGTGCAAAAGACTTTGCTCATAATTGCTAACTTTCCTAATTTGTAGTAACAGCATGAGAAAGGCAAGTATTTCATTCCAACATAACACAGCTGATTAGCTACAGAACTATGATTTGTTATTGGGCTTGTCTGATTTTAAAATCTATTCTTTTCCACTATAGTACACTATCACTTTGGTTTTATTATACTAATATCATTAATAATAGCTAATTATTTAGCTAAACATATATACTCAATTTTGCAAGGGCTTGGGGTATCTTAAGTATTTGCTGAAATATATTAACATCACTCCTTCTATCCAAAAATGATCTGAGATGGTTTAAAAAATAAGATATGGACTGTATGAAGGGGAAAATTATAATCAACGAAAATGGGGGAAGAGGATAAACTAACCAAAATGGTAACAGGGTTGCTTGGACTGTACATAAAATTTGGCAGTCAAAGCAAGACAGGAAAATATTAAATTTAATGCCAGAAAGAAAGAAGCTCACAAATACCTCAGAGTAGGCAAAGATTTCCCAATACTAAATTGAAAACAGATTTTCACATGGAATAGTATTAGTTATAAATCAATCTTCTGGCTGCACTAAAAAGTCTTTAAGGTCTCTCGTCTCCATATAATAAACACAATATCGAATGACTAATTATCAGTCTTCTTAGTAAATAAAATATAACTTAATCCATTGAAGAGATTAAAAGTATGGGACCAGGTTTTTAAAATTTGGGGTAAGTTTTATAGGAATCTGTCAAATTAAGAAAGACTAAATCAAAGGACTGTTAAGTGGCAATGAGGATATGGCAAAAGTTACACAGTACTGATTTTCAGATAAGAATAATAGCATCATTTTGAAAATATTTTCTAGCAATACTTGCTCACCCAGAAATTAAATCAGAATAGAAAAGGTAGACAATACTATGCGAGCCAATGCTGCATACTGGCAAGAGAAAAGAAGAAAATTAAAGAAGGGCAAAGTGTTCTGGGGGACATTAATGATTCTTCAGGATATTAATGAAATTATTCAGTACAAGTTTCAGGCTGGGAGAAACTATGGACTAGTGGTTAATATAAGATAAAGAATAGGTTCATAATGAAGAGGAAGTAAAACAGACTTGTGATTGTTCTGGCAAAAATAAACGCAAACTTAGAGGTCTGGGAAGTAACACACTTTTAAACTGTGTGATGAGTTAAGATGCAACAGCAAGGATGTTGGAGTAGGTCATACGTCTTCCTGCATCTAAGAGTGAGGAATGAGAAGAGAAAGCATTTTCCTTTGAATAATACATTTTGGGTAATACTGGTCTCTAGCAGAGGTTGGCAAAACTTTTTTCCTCCAATGGGACCAACAGTAAATATTTTAGGCTTTGTGGGTCTCATATTCTCTTTTCTTTTTTTTAAAGCAGTATTTTGAAAACATAAATACCATTATTAGTTCATGGCTCCCACAAAAACAGACCACTGACTAAATCTGATTCACAAGCAGCTTTCTCTGTTGTATAGGACAAATTCTGACTTCTTAGTTTCACAGAAAAGACATTTGTAACATAAACCAAATCTATTTCTCCTGTTGTGTCATCCCACACTCAATCCCAAATTTTAGTTGCAAAATTTTTCAGCTTCCTGAATATTGAGTTGAAGGCCTTTTTTATAACTCGGGATCCTTGCAACTACAAAGCCTTTCTCGATTTCTCATTTTATATTCATCACTGAAAATCCAGTCCAAATGTCACCTTTTAATATATGCATCACAATTTACCCCAGTAGTGATCTATTACCTTTGCTATTTAAAACTTCTTTTTTATTGTTCATATCTCCCTTAAAGTCTTCATCATACTGAATGATAATCCCATTACTGGCCTACCTCCACATATCCCCACTCCTGAGTGTCTACAGGAAGAAAGGTCTTATCCAACTTGGTATTCACACTCTCTCATACCAGTGCCTATTTGTATGCAGCACATAGCATAATGCTCAATAAACAGTCATTAATGAATAAACTACTTCATACAGTATACTTCATACTTGTTTATATAAATATCTGCATGATGACTAAGATGATACTTTAAAACTATTATCTATAATCATAATCGGATTCTACTGCTTTGTTCAAAAAAAGAAGAACAGCATTTTAATTTCACTGTGATTTAAAGAGAATTTTCTACTTTACATGCCTGGTTGTGTTCATGAGCTGTACAATTATCTGTTCCATTATATTCTGTAAGCTGTTCTCTTCTTTTTTCTCTAATAAGAATTTTATGAACATCATCTTCCAGTCTATTGAAGAATCCTCCATCATGAGATAAAGTCTGAGAACTCAATTCCTGTCAAAAATGAATTATGATTTACTATCATTTAACACAAAAGTGTATTCATTTAATAAACCTAGTCAGCCACTAAAAGGATTAAAAAAAAGAAAGAAAAATGATAGCTAAGATACAACCAACCACTTGATCCTTCCCTTATCTCCAGGAAATAAATAGTAGAGACAACATTTGTTAAGTATCCTCTTCTTACTTCTTTATATTTTTTAAGTTAGGTGTTGCTTGATTTAAAAACTTTTGTTATTCATATATCCTACAATTCACCAAACAAATCAGTGGTTTTAGAAATATATGCAGAGTTGTACAAAACCACCAAAGCAATTTTGTAACATTTTTATGACGCCAAAAAGAAACTACACCCATTACCATTCATTCCTTATTTCCTACTGATAGTACTCCCTAGCCCCAGGCAATGCTAATCTCTTTTGTCTCTTATAGATTTGCCTATTCTGGCATTTCACATAAATGAATCAGCCAGTGTAGACTTTTGTGACTGGTTTGACTTAAACTATTTTCAAGGCTCATCTATGTTATGACATCTATTAGTACTTTATTCCCTCTTATCCTATCCTACATTTTATTTCTCCATTCATTGGTTGATGGACATTAGGACTGTTGCTACTTTGGGGCTAATAGGAAGAAGGCAGCTGTGAACATTCATGCACAACACGTGCAGGTATGTTTTCAATTCTCTTGGGTATACACTTAAGAGTAGAACAGCTGGTAACTCTATGTTTAACCTTTTGAAGTACTGTCAGATAGTTTCTAAAAGCAGTCTATCAGTTTACAATCTCATCAACAGTTCAAGTTTTTCCATATTCCCACCGACACTTTTTGTCTTTTTGATTATGCTACCCTACTAGGTATGAAGTGGTATTTCATTGTGATTTTGAGTTGATTTTCCTAACAGCTAATGATGATGAGCATCTTTTTATATGCTTATTGGTGATCTGTGTATCTTTTTGGAGAAATATTTACTCAGATCCTTTGCCCATTTTTAAATTGGGTCACTTGTCTTATTTTTGACTTGTAAGAGTTTTGTTTTGTTTTTTTTTTTTTTTGAGACAGGCGCCTCAAGCTGTCCTCCTGGGTAGAGTGCTGTGGCATC
>NW_003852401.1:41505076-41506158 GCF_000181295.1 Otolemur garnettii
CAGAGTCTCACTTTATTGCCTTCGGTAGAGTGCTGTGGCATCACAGCTCACAGCAGCCTCCAACTCCTGGGCTTAGGTGATTCTCCTGCCTCAGTGTCCCCAAGTAGCTGGGGCTACAGGCACCTGCCACAACACCCTTTTGTTGTTGCTGCAGTTTGACGGGCGCCAGGTTCAAACCCACCACCTTCAGTATATGGGGCCAGCACCCTACCTGCTGAGCCACAGGCGCCACCCTCTGGCTATTTTTTTGTTTGTTTGTTTGTTTGGGCTGTCATTGTTCCTTAGCTGGCCGGGGCTGGAATTGAACCTGCTAACCTCGGTGCATGTGGCTGGTGCTGTAACCACTATACTACAGGCGCTGAGCCAGTCACAAAAGTTTTTAATTTCAATGAAGCCCAATTTATCCAAGAAACTACTAACTCTAGGTCACAGAAATTTACTCCTACATATCCTTCTAAGAAGAATTTCACAGAGTTAACTTCTATATTTAATTCTGTGATACATTTGGAGTTAATTTTTATGTCTGGTGTGAAGAAGAGGTCATGAGGACATCCAGCATCACTTTCTTTCTCTCATTGAACTGTGCTGGCACTCTTGTCCAAAATCAATTAACAAAAATGTCACAGTTTGGTTATAGACTCTTAATTCTATTCTATGAATCTGTATGTCTATTTTTTTTGAGACAGAGAATCACTATGTAACCCTCGGTAGAGTGCTATGGTGTCACAGCTTATAGCAACCTCAAACTCTTGAGCTTAAGCGATTCTCCTGCCTCAGCCTCCCAAGTAGCTACAGGCGCCTGCCACAACACCTGGCTATTTGTTTGTTGTAGCTGTCATTGTTTGGCAGACCCAGGCTGGGTTTGTACCCAACAGCCCCGGGGTATATAGTGAGCACTCTAGCCACTGAACTACAGGTGCCGAGCCGACATTGGGATTTTTGATGTGATTCTAACATTAAGCAGAGATTTGAAAGACACTGAGTGGGGCCTTCTTCCCCCCAGCTGGTACATGATCACTGATCTCAGCTTTCAGAAGAGTTGAGCATCACTTCCCACCCACAAAATACTCCCCTAAATGCCT
>NW_003852401.1:41506178-41507520 GCF_000181295.1 Otolemur garnettii
TGCCACAACGCTGGGCTATATGTCTATTCTTTTTTTTTTTTTTTTTTTGAAACAGAGCCTCAAGCTGTCACCCTGCATAGAGTGCAATGGCATCATAGCTCATAGCAACCTCCAACTCCTGGGTTTAAGCAATTCTCTTGCCTCAGCCTTCCAAGTAGCTGGGACTACAGGTGCCCACCACAACTGCCATTTTCTGGTTGCAGCTGTCACTGTTGTTTGGCAGGCCTGGCTGGATTTGAACCCACCAACTCTGGTGTATGTGGCTGGTGCCTTAGCCACTTGAGCTACAAGGCGCCGGGCCTATTTGTCTATTCTTAACGCCAATACCACACTATACTTGATTACTATAGTTTTGTATTCCTTAATCTTTTATATTACATGTAAAAATATCTTTGAATAATTTCTACATGCCAATAAAGAATTGATAAGATTTCATACTGCCTATCCAATTACATAAATTCAGTAATGTTACATTCTCTATGAAAAGTAGTGTTTCCCTTCTAACTTCCTACTAGGAAGACGGATTGAAGAAAATATTCCTTTCATTATCATTGGTTTCACCTATGTCCCACATTCTTGAACTTTAGTACTCATAATTGTACCTATTTCAATTGTATTCATGAGGTAATGATCTAACATTCAATAATTCAATAATTGTTCATCCTTCTCCTTGTATATTTTCTTAGAAAGTATTTGAAAGAAAAATTTGTTTGAATATCAGTGCTTAATATACAAATGATAGTAAAGATATTGTTACCATACTTTGTATTTTACAAAGCACTTAAACAGACATTACTTCAAATCTCAAACACCTTGAGACACTGACAGAGCAAGTATTATTTCCCCACCAAGAAATATGGGCTCAGGAATGTCCAAGAGTCACCACAAAGTGCTACAGATATAAATGAAAGTCTACTGCTCCATAAAGTACTTCTATTTCATTTGAAAGCATTAAATACAAAAATGCTTAAAACCCTGGGCTTTTATGGAAGGAATAGCATGCTGTTGGCAACTAATCAGCCTGTTATTTCATATCACCAGAGACTACATCCACTCAGTGTCTCTGGTTATTTTGACAGCTGCTTCCCATTACCAGCATGCCTATCCCAAAGAGTACTTTCTCCCTTGAGTATTTCTGAGTGAGGCACAAAATTTCTTTTCAGCCTAAATACAAGATTTTTCATACCTCACAGCAACCCCAAACTCTTGCAATATAAAATTTTTCAAAAGATACCCTAATAAGGAACTACAGAGGGGAAAGTAAAAATAAATCAACCACAATTCCTCCAACACACACCCCAGAAAAAAAGATTAAAATATGATATATGTAAGAATATAGATT
>NW_003852401.1:41507741-41509763 GCF_000181295.1 Otolemur garnettii
CCTTAGGTGTACGTGGCTGGCGCCTTAGCCGGTTGAGCTATAGGAGCCGAGCCGGAATACAGATTCTTAATAAGCCCAGCCAATTCAATTTCTATTTAATTTTGTACAAACACACATGCCATGTATATGATAAGTATATACATAAATATATATACATATATAAAAAATACATACATACATATAAAAATAAGAAAGTATAGTATTTAAGTACCAACACACAGATCAATGGAACAGAATTGAGACTCTAGACATAAACCTTCACTTTTATGGTCAATTTACTTCTTAAAAAGATATCAAAAAGGAACCAATTATAGAATCCCAGGACTTTGGGAGGCTGAGGCAGGAGGACTGCTTGAGCCCAGGAGTTTGAGGATACAGTGAGCTATGATGATGCCACTGTAGAAACGAGTGTTTTTAACAAATAGTACTGTGATAATTAGATATACATACATATGCCAAAGAGTGAATTTGGACTCTTCCTTCCACCAAACATAAAAATTAATTTGAAAATGGATCACAGACTTAAAAGGAAGAACTAAATATATAAAACTTCCACAATTAAATCATCATGGCCTTGGGTTAGACAATGAGTTACTAAACAAAGACCACAAAGAAAAGAAAAGAAAAGAAAAAAATTAACTGCACTTGATCAAAATTGAAAACTTTTGTGCTTCAAGAGACACTACTAGGAAAATAAAGAGGTACCCTAAAAATATGTACATCTATTAAGAATCAATTAAAAATTTAAAAAGAATAGAAAGGAAAAGGTAAGGCACAGCCTGGGAGAAAATATATGCAAATCATGTATCTATCAGAGGACTTCTACCCAGATACATAAAGAAATATTACAAATATCCTAGCATTCTGGGAGGCCAATGTGGGAAGACAGCTTGAGCTCAGGAGTTTGAGACCAGCCTGATCAACACAAGAGCCCATCTCTACTAAAAATAGTAAAATTAGCTGGGCATTGTGATGGGTTCCCAAAGTCCCAGCTACCTGGGAGGGTAAGGCAGCAGGATCACTAGAACCTGGAGTTTGAGGATGCTGTAAGCTCAGCTGACAATAGAGCACTCTAGCCTGGATAAAAGAGTGAGACTCTGTCTAAAAAGAGAAAAAGAGGGCAGGGCCTGTGGCTCAAAGGAGTAGAGCAGTGACCCCATATGCTGGAGGTGGTGGGTTCAAGCCCAGCTCTGGCCAAAAACTACAAAATAAATAATTAAATAAATAAATAAAATAAAATAAAAATTAAAAAAAAAAGGAAGAAAGAAATCTAACAAACCAGAAGACATTTAAAAATCGGCAAAAGAATGGCTTACAAGCATAAAACTACAATGAAATATACTACAAAACCACTAGGATGGCTATAGTCAAAACAAGAGACAATATCAAGCATTTGGGGGAAGGATGTATAGACGTGAACCCTTTGTTGCTGGTGGGAATGATGAATGGTCCAGCCACTTTGGAAAATAATATGACATATTTTTAAGAAGTTAAACAAATTTACCAAGAAATTTAGCAATTTTACTCATAAGTATCCACCTAAGAGAAATGTTCATAGCAAGTCTATCAATTGGTGAATAAATAACATTTATACAATGCAATACTATTACAAAATACAGTTGAATTAAGTACTGATACATGCTACAACATGGATAAATCTCAAAAATTATGCTGAGTGGAAGAAATCAAATGTGAAGACTACATATTATATGAGTACATGCATAATATGTTACCAGAGAAGGCAAATCTACAGTAACAGAAAGCATATCAGTGGTTGCCAGGGGCTGAGGTGGGCGTAAGGATTAACTACAAATGGACATGAGGTTACTTTCTCCAAGTATGGAAGTCTAAAATTAGACTGTTTATAGTTAGGCAACTCTTCAAGTATTAGTTTTTTATTTTAAATTGCACACAAACTTTATGGACACCTCATACTATAAATGATTGAATTATATGCTTGGAATGGATGAACTTTATTGCATGCAAATTGTAACTCAATAAAGCTTTTTTTTTTTTTTTTTT
>NW_003852401.1:41510125-41511793 GCF_000181295.1 Otolemur garnettii
AGCCTCCCAAGTAGCTGGGACTACAGGCACTTGCCACAACACCCGGCTATTTTTGGTTGTAGTTGTCATTGTTTTTTCAGGCCTGGGCTGAATTCAAACCTGCCAGCTCTGGTTTAGCCGCTTGAGCTACAGGCAGCGAGCAAAGCTGTTTTTTTTTTTTTTTTTTAAAGAGACAATGATCCCACTTCATTTTACTTAAAAACTAGAACATTACCTATACCTTGTTGTGCCCATCTATTCTCATCTCCCCGCCTCCATGAAGGTAGCCATCACTCCAAATTTAGTGTTTATCATTTCTATCCATCCCCCCTCTCCCCCGCAGGCACCTGGCCAAGAGGCCACGCATCTGAGGTTTGGCCAAAGCACTGGAAGCCATGGTAGTTACTGTCCTTGATGGATTGCCAACCTCAACGTGTCCTTCCTGGCTGAGGTACACACAACTGCAGTCTAGCAATGCCTATCATTTCCATCTTTTTGTTGTTTTACAGATGGATCGCTAAATAATTATATTCTGCTTGGATTTTTTTTTTACTTATTATGAAAAATTTCACGCATATATTTTACCCCTAGATTTAACAACTGTTTGTTAAAATTTTCCTATAGTGATCCCTTCCCCTTTTGGTGCTCAGGTGCTCTATAATAAAGTACAAACATCTTCATATTTCATCTCAAAATTCTTTCACATGCAACGCCAAAAATAAATTTTCCAATTTGACTATTTTATTATCATTCCTAACAAAAATCATTCCTTAATATCACTGTAAACATAGTTAATATTTCAATATCTTCACTTTTTCAAACTTTTATTCCTAATCTAGTAAGAGTCTAAGCATTGTATCTGGTCATCTATTAAATCTATAATCTAGAACATCCCCTCTGTACACCTACTTTTTTTCTCCACAACACTTTCCTGTTGAAGAGACTAGGTCAGTTGTCCTACAAAGCACCCACCTTAGAGACTGCCTGATTGCTGCCTTTAGGTATTCCTTAACTTTTACTTCTAATTCCTATTATCCCCTATAAGGCTCTTGATGTAGCCCAAATATTTAAAGAGGCAGAAAAGAAGAAAGAAAAAACAGAGCAATTGCTTAGAGAATTATGAGACTTCATAAAGTGTTAAAACATACAAATTATAGGTACCACTGAAGGGGAAGAAGAACAACCCAAATGAATGGGAAACCTACTGGAGGATATCATAAATGAAAATTCCCAAGAATCACCAAAGATTCTAATACACTCCTTTTAGAGGGATATCTAAAGGAAGGTCATCTAAACACAGCAAGGGGATATCTAAAGGAAGGTCATCTAAACACAAACAGCATCTCCAAGATGCACTGTGATCAACTTGTCCAAAATCAAGATGAAAGAGAAAATTTTACAAGCAACCAGGAGTAAGCACCAATTAACCTACAGGGATGGAGCAATCAGAGTGACAGTGGACTTTTCAGCTAAAATTTTCAAGCCAGAAGACAGTAATCATCTATATTCAACCTTTTTAAACAAAACAATTTTCAGCCCAAGATTCTGTATCCTGCAAAATTAAGCTTCAAATTCAATAGAGAAATTAAATCTTTCTCTTTTTTTTTTTGAGACAGAGCCTCAAGCTGTCCCCCTGGGTAGAGTGCCGTGGCATTACAGCTCACAGCAACCTCCAACTCCTGGGCTCAA
>NW_003852401.1:41511825-41514504 GCF_000181295.1 Otolemur garnettii
CTGGGACCACAGGCGCCCGCCACAACGCCCGGCTGTTTTTTGGTTGCAGCCATCATTGTTGTTTGGCGGGTCCAGGCTGGGGATTCGAACCTGCCACCTTAGGTGTACGTGGCTGGTGCCTTAGCCGGTTGAGCTATAGGCGCCGAGCCGAGAAATTAAATCTTATACTGATGTGCAAACACTGAGAAAATTTGTCACAAGACAAGCTTTATGGGAAATACTAAGACTTGTTCTCCACACTGACCATCACAATGGACCACCAGCAAAGAAAACATGCAGAAACTAAAAAACAAAACCAGTTTCCACAATGGTAGAAAGGATAAAACTAAGCAACAGACTTTCACAAAATAAGATGAATAGAACTCTGCCATAATTATCAATTCTCTCAAAAAATGTAAATGGCTTGAATTCTCCACTGAAGAGGCACAGGCTGGCTGACAGGATAAGAAAGCACAACTCATCCATATCCTGTCTCCTGGAAACATACCTAATCTTGAAGGACAAAACAAGACTCAGGGTGAAGGACTGGAAAACACTATTTCAGTAACTAGAAATCAGAAGAAAGGAGAGGTTGCAATCTTATTATCAGATACAAGTGGATTTAAAGCAACTAAAGTGAAGAAAGATAAAGATGGTCACTTCGCACTGGTCAAAGGAATATTACAACAAGAGAACATTTCATGGGCCAGGTACGGTGGCTCACACCTCCCAAAACTTGGGAGGCCAAGGCAGGTGGATTGCCCTGAGCTCACAGGGTTGAGACCAGGCTGAGTCAGAGAGAGACCCCATCTTTAAAAAAATAAAAATAAAAAAAATAGCTGGGCCTTGTGGTGGGTGCCTGTAGTCCTAGCTACGTGGGAGGCTAAGGCAAGAGGATCACTTGTACCCAAGAGTTTGAGGTTGCTGTGTGCTAAAATGCCACGGCACTCTACCAAGGGGGACCAAGTGAGACTCTGTTTCAAAATAAATAAATTAATTAATTTAAAACAATTTTTAAAAGAGAACATTTCGATTCTAAATATTTATGCAACCACCCAACTTAAATGCTTCCAGATTTGTGGACAGACCTTAATCAATCTGAACAATATGATATCCTACAACACCATAACACCTGGGGAGTTTAACATTCCTTTAAAACAGCGATTCTCAACCTGTGGGTCTTGACTCCTTTGGGGGTCGAACAACCCTTTCATAGGGTCCCCTAAACATATCCTGTATATCAAATATTTACATTACGATTCATAACAGTAGCAATATTACAGTTACGAAGTAGCAACAAAAATAATTTTATGGTTGGGAGTCACCACAACATGAGGAACTGTACTAAAGGGTCCCGGTATTAGGAAGGTTGAGAAGCACTAAACTAAACAAAGAAACACGGAACTTAAAGGCAACCCTAGAACAATTAGGCTTAATAACATATACAGAACATACCATCACAAAGCTAATGAATACATGTTCTTCTCATTTACCCATATATTGTACTCCAAAACAGATCACATCCTAGGATACAAATCAAACCTCAAACAAAATGAAAAGAGACCACAGGACAATAAAGGTGGAACTTAACTTCAACAAAAATTTTTATCCCCACACAAAGGCATGGATACTAAATAAACTTATGCTGAATGACAGTTGAGTCAAGAAGGAAATAAAGGAGGAAATTATTAAATTCCTTGAACATAACAACAATTTAGCCACAAGTTACCAAAACCTGTGGGATTCTGCAAAAAGAGCCCTAAGAGTTGGAAATTTGCCACTTTAGATGCTTACATCTGAAAAACAGAGAGTACATCAACAATCTAATGAATCACCTCAAGGAAATGGAAAAAGAAGAGCAATCCAATCCCAAATCCAGCAGAAGAAAAGAAATAACCAAAATCAAATCAGAAATAAATGAAATTGAAAATAATAGAATTATTCAGAAAATTAATGAAACAAAAAGTTGGTTCCTCAAAAAGATAAACAAAAGCAATAAACCTTTGGCCAGATTAACTAGAAACAGAAAATTAAGATCTTTAATAACATCAACTGGAAACGAAAAAGGGGAAAAAAATTTTGGCTTTTTGCTCATTGGAGGTGTAACTTTCTTTGATCATCCTGAATCCAGGTTCATTTGACTGACACTAGCTATCTCTACCATGCCACCTAAGTTCAACCCCAGTGAGATCAAAGTCATGTACCTAACGTGCATCAGTGGTGAAGTGGGTGCCACTTCTGCCCTGGCCCCCAAGATAAGCACCCTTTTTGTCTCCAAAAAAGGTGGTGATGACATTGCCAAGGTGGCCAGTGACTGAGGATTACAGTGAAACTAACTGTCCAGAACATACAGGTCCAGACTAAAGTAGTACCTTTTGTCTCTGCCCTCATCATCAAAGCCCCCAAGGGATCATGGAGAGACAGAAAGAAACAGGAAAACATTAAACACAACGGAAATAATCACTTTTGATGAGATTATAAGCACTGCCAGACAGAGGAAGCGCCGATCTTTAGCCAGAGAACTCTCTGGAACCATTAAAGAGATCCTGGAGAGAGCCCAGTTGATGGGCTACCATTTTGATGGCTGCCACTCTCATGACATCACAGATGACATCAATAGGGGTGCCATGGAATGCCCAGCCAGTTAAAAAGTACAAAGGAATGGCTCGGTGCCTGTGGCTCAAGCAGCTAAGGCGCCAG
>NW_003852401.1:41514741-41519504 GCF_000181295.1 Otolemur garnettii
AAAAAAAAAAAGTACAAAGGAAAATGTTTCAATAAAGGATCATTTGACACCCCTCCCCCCCAAAAAGAAAAAGGAGAAATAACAACAGAAACCACTATAGTAATACAGGAGATCATCTCTGACTACTACAAAAAACTCTATGCCCAGGCAGCACCTGTGGCTCAAAGGAGTAGGGCACCAGCCCCATGTGCTGGAGGTGGTGGGTTCAAACCCAGCCCTGTCCAAAAAAAAAAACAACAACAACTCTATGCCTAGAAATTTGACAATGTGGAAGAGATACCTGGAATTCCAATATCTGGAATCACACCATCTCCTTAGGCTTAATTAAGAAGAAACAGATCTCTTGAAGATACCAATATCAAGCACTGAAATTGAAGAAACTATTAAAAGGATTCCAACAAAAAGAGCCCTGGACCACACAGCTTCACACCACAATTCTACCAAACCTTCAAAGAAGAGCCTGTATCTACACTGTAGAACCAATTCCAAAGCATGGGAGACGGAAGGAACCTTCCCTAACACATTCTATGAAGCAAACATCACCATGACACCAAAACCAGGAAAAGACCCAACTAACAAGGAGAATTACAGATCAAATTTACTAATGAATATGGATACAAAAAAAGTCAATAAAATTCTAGCAAACAGATTATAGCCCCATGCTAAAAAAATTATATATACATCATGATCAAGTAGGCTTTATCCCAGGGATGCAAGATTGGTTTACATATGCCCATCCATAAATGTAATTCACCATATCAATAGAAGCAAAAGCAAAGACCTTATGATCCTCTTGATAGATGCAGACGAAGCCATCTGACAAAAGTCAGCATCTTTTTCCTAACAACATTTAAGAAAATTTAGGCATAGATGGCACATTTCTTATTTCTTAAACTGATTGAAGCCATCTATAACAAACCACAGCCAACATCATACTGAATGGAGTAAAACTGAAAGCTTTTCCACTTAGAACTGGAACCAGGCAAAGATATCCACTATTGCCAGTACTACTCAACATCGTTCTGGAAGTTCTAGCCAATGCAATCAGGCAAGAGAAGGATATTAAGGGCATCCAAATGGGAGCAGAGGAAGTCAAAATTTCATTCTTTGCTAATGATACGATCTTATACTTAGAGAACCCCAGAAACTCAATCACAAGACTCCTGGAAGTGATCAAGAAATACTGACACGGATGTGAAGAGAAGGGAACACTTTTACACTGCTGGTGGAACTGCAAACTACTACAACCTTTCTGGAAGGGAAGTACGGAGAAGCCTCAAAGAACTCAAAATAGGACTTCCCTTTGATCCCACAATCCCTATACTAGGCATCTACCCACAAGAAAAAAATCATTTTATCATAAGGACATTGCACTAGACTGTTTATTGCAGCTTAATTTACGATCACCAAGATGTGGAAATAACCTACATTCCTATCAACCCAGGAAAAGATCAATTATCTGTGGTATATATATACCATGGAATACTATTCAGCCAAAGATGAAGACTTTGTATCTTTTGTAGTCCAGTGGATGGAGTTGAAACACATTCTTCTTAGTAAACTATCACAAGAATGGAAAAGCAAGTATCTAATATATTCAATACTAATATGGAGCCAGTAGATGAACTAATGGACACTAATGGACTAGATGAACACACCCATACAAGAGAAAAACTCATTCAATTCAAGATGGAGGGAGGTGGGAGGTATGCTGGTATGCTCCCACTCAATGGGCACAATGTAAGGGTATACGGTACACCTCCTGGGTGTGGGACACAACTACAACTGGGACTTTATTTAATAAATGTAAACACTGTAACCTAATTGTTTGTACTTTCATAGTAATCTGAAATAAAAAAAAAAATGATATTAGAATAGTAACAGTGTGGTTTGGTACAGGAATAAACTGACCAGTACAAAAGAGATCAAAAACAAATCCATGCACATATGGAATTGTGATAAATGACAGATACTGCATTATATAAAGTGCTTCTTTAGGAGTTCTTGGCTTTATTTTGGCCTTTGCTTTTCCACAGTAACAACTTGCTTTACCCAAAGCAAAAAAAGATACCTGCCCTCAAATGTTTATAGCAGCACAATTCACAATTACAAAGATGTGGAAACAACTTAAGTACCCATATATATATGAGTGGATTAAAAAAATGTGGTACTACTGATCCCTTAAAAAAGTGGTGAGCTAATACCTCTTGTATTCACCTGGATGGAACTGGAATTTTTCTTCTAAGTGAACTATAATAAGAATGTAAAAACAAATACATGTATTCACCATTAAATTGGAATTAATCAATTAATACTATGTGCACATATAGAAATAACATTCTTAAAAAATCAAGTAGGTGGAAGGGGGGAGGAAGAGATAGGTAAATTCACATTTAATAGGTACAATGCACACTATCTGGGTAATGGGCACACTTGTAACTTTGATGCAAATGGTAAAAAAGCAAGGTATGTAACCATGTTTGTACCCCTATGATATTCTGAAATAAAGAAAAAAAGAAACTTATTGAATTCTGGGGGTTTTTTGGAGACAGGGTCTCCCTCTGTTGCCCTGGGTAGAATGCCCTAGTGCCATGGCTAAGAGCAACATCAAACTGTTGGGCTGAAGCAATCTCTTGCCTCAGCCTCCTAAGTAGCAGAGATTATAAGCATGCACCAACACTCTGGCTAATTTTTCTATTTTTAGTATAGATAGGGTCTTGCTCTTGCTTAGGCTAGTCCTGAACTCCTGAGCTCAGGTGATCCACCCACCTCAGCCTCCTAGTGTGCTAGGATTACAGGCATAAACCACTGCTCCTGGCCTTGCTGAATTCTTTTTTTTTTTTTTTTTTTTTTTGAGACAGAGCCTCAAGCTGTCCCTGGGTAGAGTGCCGTGGCATTACAGCTCACAGCAACCTCCAACTCCTGGGCTCAAGCGAGTCTCCTGCCTCCGACTCCCAAGTAGCTGGGACCACAGGCGCCCGCCACAACGCCCGGCTATTTTTTGGTTGCAGCCGTCATTGTTGTTTGGCGGGTCCAGGCTGGGGATTCGAACCCGCCACCTTAGGTGTACGTGGCTGGCGCCTTAGCTGGTTGACCTATAGGCGCCGAGCCACCTTGCTGAATTCTTAAAAGAAACAAAAAAACTTTAGGATTTTCACTGTAATTTCAAAGACTGCATAGATAAATTAGAGAACAATTGTCACTTTAACTGTAATACATTCATATTTTCAAGGGCTCCAAGTCACCTTCTAGAGGATTATATATAGTAACACAAATCTCAAAATGGTCCATCTCTATGTTCTATTTCTCTGTATCGCTCTTGAAAGCTTTTATCTTATTTAAAGCAGAAATCTAGTCTGTCGCCCTTTTTCTCTTCAATGAGGCAAACAAACTGACGCAGAGATGCAGATCTTTGTGAAGACCCTGACAGGCAAGACCATCACCCTTGAGGTTGAGCCCAGTGACACCACAGAAAATGTCAAAGCCAAAGGGCATTCCACCTGACCAGCAGTGTCTGATATTTGCAGGCAAACAGTTCGAAGATGGCCACACTCTTTCAGATTACAACATCCAGAAAGAATCTAGCCTGTACCTGGTGCTTTGAGAGGCGGAATTGTTGAGCCTTCCCTCCACCAGCTTGCTTAGAAATACAACTGCAACAAGATGATCTGCTATAAATTTTATGCTCACCTACATCCCCATGCTGTCAACTGCCACAAGAAGGGCAGCCACACCAACAATCTGTGCCCCAAGAAGAAGGTCAAATAAGGCTCCTCCTTTCTTCACAGGGCAGCTACCTGCCCAAGCCACGATCCTGGGGTCTCAATAAAGTTACCCTTTCGTTAGCTGAAGCAGTAAAAAAAAGTGACAATCCAAATAAAGAATTTCTTCAAATGAGCTATATTAGGAATGACATGCTGTTAGCTATGGCGCCATTTGTTCTCTCCACCAGAGTAGACCCTGATGGATTCAACTGTTGAACCTGACTCGAAATAATTACCTATTAAGCTCTTACTATGCAATTCATATATGCTATGGATGGGCTACTTTCATGGAACCAAAAATCTGAGAAAGGCAAAAACTAATGCATGAAATAAGCACTTTACTAATACATGAAATAAGCACTTTACTATACCTCAATGATGATAAATACCTATAAAGCATGCACACGCTTCTCCTCTTTTATAAATGGCAAACGTAATTAATTGATAGTGCTGAGCAAGGATATAGTTTCAGAATTCTCCTTAATGCAGAGCTCCATCAAAGTTTTAATAATATGTTAGAACTGGCAGAGAAAATAAAACCTACTATATGCCTCTGTTATAAGTATTATAAAAATATACAAGAGAAGCAGATGAAAAAAGCCTAGGGAAGGTGTTAGTGAAAAGACAGAAGAACATTCATTCTTCAACCAACATTATATTTACATTACCTATGTGCCAGGAATTAGGACTACTGAGGACCAAGATATGGTTCCAGACTTCCAAGAACTCAAATTCTAGTGAAGAAGTAAAACAATGACAAAATAGGGTGTTAATTGCAATAAAGTATACACAGGGTGTTCTGGGCCTCTAAATAAGACCAGGATCAGGGAAACGTCCAGGAAAAAAGTGATCCGCTGGCCAAGTTCTGAAGCAACTTAGCCAGATTAAAAAGACAGAAGAGAAGAATACATGCGCAGGCAAGGTATTATGAAAAAATATATTGTGTTCAGAAAAACTTCAAATATTTTTTAATGTCTTGGCAAAAAGAGTCAATCTTAA
>NW_003852401.1:41521945-41534433 GCF_000181295.1 Otolemur garnettii
GTTGTTTGGCGGGTCCGGGTTGGGGATTCGAACCTGCCACCTTAGGTGTACGTGGCTGGCGCCTTAGCCAGTTGAGCTATAGGCGCCGAGCCTCACATGAGATTTTTAAAAGTGAGGCTGAATTTATTTGCTTTTAAAATTTAGTAGTCTAAACTTTATTATTGCTATTCTTTTTCTATAAGATTCATTTTAAGCATACTTTTCTTTATTATTTATTTAAATCACACATTTATCACAATTTTAGAAATCAACAGATCCAATACTACCTTTCATAATATAACTAGCTCCCTAAAGTGAATAAATTATTTTTCAAAGCTCATAAATTAGCTAAAGGTTGGTGGAAGCATAGTATGATAAAAAGGAAATAGTTTGTAGAGCTAGATAGAAGTAGGCTGTTACCTGGCTTCTTCCCTAACTCAGTTCCTTTTTATTTTTAAAACAGTTTTTTAATAGGCAATATACAGACATAATAGAAAATTCAAAAGTTTATAATGTGAAAAGTAAGACTTTTCTCCTATCTTTGTCCTACCCCACCTCTGGCAAGCACTGTTATAGTCTCTTAAGTACTCTTCTAGAAATAGTCTACTCAACTGCACTGAAGACTTGATCCTTCAGACTTCAAGACTTATGACTACCACCAATATTTTTTAAACCATAAACCATACCAGAAGGACTAGAATCAGGAAAGTCAAGTAAAAGTGAGACTGGAGAGAAAGGAATAGCTATGAGATACTCTTCCCAATAATACTGGCATTTAGCATGGCAAACACATTAAGATTAAAAAACAAAACTTTAGAATCAAGTAATATCTCATAATAGGCATGACTGAGGTTTTATAAAGGTATGTACAAGCACCTACTCTGTTATTAATTCTACTTATCTAGAATTCTCTTCAGTTTTACCTGACTATATTATGGTGAGGATGCATAGGAGAATGAGGTAGCAGTGGTGGTCAATATCTCCTGGATATTTAATGAAGAAAAGCTAATTGTGTACCATTCCTTATTACTACAAGTGTCACCTTAACAATTTCAGTGTGAGAAATGTTACAAAGAATTGTAACTGGGAAAAAAGCATTGAGATTAGTAACATATCATCAAGACAGAAAGAGAAAGAAAAAAGAGAATGATAAAATTAAAATGACAGTAAGAGAAATACACACGTACATGCAGTTAAAGTACCCGTCATGAACCATCAATAAAGTAAAAAATCTTTTCTCTCTTGAATTTTATCCAGTAAGTATCTGACTTAAAGGAGGAACTTAAGAGGTTAGGAACTTCAGGGTAGCCATGAAAAAAAATCTCTTGGCATAAGTAACATTAAAGATGGGAAGAATTAAGTCAGCACACAATTCAACAAAGACCAGTACATTTGTAGGAATAAAAAATACATTCCATTTTAAAGTGCAAATAGAAATTTTTTTAGATTTCATTTTTGGATTCTCTGAGAAACATTCTTTTCTAAATTCTTACAGCCATAGTAAAACTATTGCAACATTTAAATATTTAAGTCCTAGAAAGTGAGTAATACCTCTAATGAAAATGGAACATAACCTTGGTACTTTTCACAAGTATCAAAGAATTATATGAATTACATATTCATTTGACCAATTTCTTAAACTGAGTATACGGAAAATAAGTTATAATTAAACTGCATTTACAAATATAGAACTTGTCTTAAGCATTAGAATTCTTCAACATGTAGTTTATTAGATACTGAATTATTCAATTATAGAAGACGACAGGAACATAGCTCTAAAATTATAAGGAAAACCAAAAATGTATTATTCCACATTCAAAAGCTTGTTTAAATACAATTCATCTTTGATATATTAAATAGATAAGATCCTGTTGTGCTGTATTTTTTATTGTTCTTTGAATCAGGAAAGAAGAAAAGAATTATTTTTTCTTCTGCTAACAGCTATCGGTAATCTCTTAGGAATAAGGTGTACCACTTGTACTTGCCTTCTCATTTGCTTAAAACTAATCCCCAAATGAACCAACATAAATTGGAGTCCGTCTCAAAGTAGAGTCTTCCACTTTCAAGTGGAAATTAATATTCAACTTGAAATTAATATTCAACTATATATGTGGCATTTGAATTTTAATCTGTGAAATGGTAAGAGTGGCTTAAAAATAAAAAAAATTTATAACATCTGTGTTAACAACAAATCAATTCAGGGTTTGCATGTGTTGTAAAGACTAAATTATTGTCATACAGTTGTTTAAATGTGTATTTTTTTTCAAAGATACAGATTCCACTTTCCTAACCTGGCAAGCTGTTCAAAACCAAAAAAAAAAAGTCAGAAACCATATTTATATTTGAAAGGAAAATCAAGAGCCATATGCCATTAAAAAAACCCAATGGAATTACAAATAAAAATACATACATGATGGAAGAATAATGAAACCGAAATTATTATCTAATAAAGAAATGAAAAAGTTATAACATTTTATTATCTTCCTCAGTGAGGAACTAAAATTAGAGGATATTTTATAATACTATCATCTCCCATTCTAAAATCTGTAAGCCTATACTAGTCTTAAAAAAATAAAAAAAAAAGGCTGTAACACCAGAAAGGTTTGTAGGCTGTACTACCCTCTAATGGTGAATGGTAAGAGAAGTACATAAATCAGGTTATTCTTCCCCAGGGGTATATCTACAGATCACAGCTCGCTTCACGTTTCCATAATTTTAAAATACCTTGAGATGTGGTCTCAGGATAAGTTTTTAATAATAAAGATTAAAATACACATTTAAAGATTAAACTAAACCAATTAGCCCTAAAATTTTAAGCACAGCACCTATGTGGTAACCTTTTGGCTTATACACAGAGAGAAATATAAATTAGGATGATAAAGCCAAATGGTATCATGCTTCATGAAAATAATTGTATTTTTATTCTATTATAATGTATTTTATATCTTCATAATGCCAGAAATATGACTGAGTTCACTCAAGACAATCTATGGGTTGTTCTTTAAATGGTTATGTCTCAAAAAGACTTCTGCTAAATATTAAAGTATTATACTTAAAATTACTAGTGTTTTCTATAATAAAAGATGGTTACAATAAGACTTACCTCAGTCTTTTTACTAATGTGATCTGTAAATGAAAAAAAAAGATGAGATGAGACTTCATTTAAGTAAACTGACACATAAAAAATTTTAACATAAAAACATAATTGAAAGAATTGATAGAAATCATTTAAGGGTTTTCTAGAACTCACACATGATTTACTTTTTTAAGCTTAAGATGTTAAAATTCAAAATATAATTACTAATTTGCTCAGTTTAGAGTCCAGGTTTTAGATCCCAGCAAATGCCACACACGTCAAGGGATGTTATAAAATTTTAAGCATGTGCATTCCACATAATTTAGTCTAAGGGAGAGCAAGTCAAGGGTACACAAATAGTCCAAAATCAAGTCATAAGTTACTATAACTTCAAAAACTATTGAGATTATTGCCTTTGTGTAATGATATAAAAAGTAGAATAATAATTTATGACCTTAAAACCTGTCGGCCATTTCATTTTAAAAATACACATCACAGTGATTTGCTACTACTATGAAAAAAATCCTAAAAATTGATGTATAGTTATAGAAAATATAAAAACAAATTCATTACAAACACATCTAGATAAAACAAATCACTGACTTAAAAACAACACAGCATTTCTAGAAAAATATTACCCAAGAGCAGAATGAGGAAAGGAAGACGTAAGGAATCTACACAGGTACGAGGCTGAAATCTAAATACAAACTGTGCAAGTATTCTTATTTAAAATGGAGATAATCAGGATACCTAATACCTAACAATGCTTCTTGTGTACCATAAAAATTTTCCATTCTCAAGAGATAAAATTAATAGCATTTTTTATGACCAAGAATCTAAAAGCTGGTCCAGTTCTCTAAATTTCTTGATCAGAATAGAGTTCATGGATATAGTAAATGCCAAAATCACCAAGTTCAGATAAAGCTACCAAATCCTGATACATTACACAGTCATTCTAGCATGCTCCACTTGGCATACGATGTGATGCCAGAGCCAAAGAAAGAATAACAACTGTGTTAATCATGACTTGCAAAAGCTGAATAGCTTCCCTCTAAAGGCAGCATACTAGGTCCAAGTGAATCTTTCTAAGAGTAGAATGTGAACGTTGTAAAACAATAACTAAGAAAATGACATGAAGGCTATGTTAACTAGTTCGATGGAAGTGTTTCGAAACACAGTGAAAACCCCACACTTTACCCCAAAGTGCATTAATGTACATAGTTACCATTCAATAAAAAAAAAAAGCAACATACTGATGTGTGTTTCAATGCATCTAATAAATTTACATACTACTGCAAAAATAAAAATATGGAAAATAAATTAAGAGTATAAAAAGTATTCTTTGCATGCTTCTGCCTAGTTTTTAATGAAACATATTTCTTCATATTTTACTAAACTTGAGAATTTAATTTTAACATGGATGTGTTCTTTTAACCCCAAAGCAAAGCAAATTAATTACTGGCAACCTATAGGAAAAATTTTCTTCATCTTCAAAGAAAAGTGATGTAATCCTCTAAATCAGTGGTTCTCAACCTTCCTAATGCCGTGGCCCTTTGATACAGTTCCTGTGGGTCGCAACCCACAGGTTGAGAACTGCTGCTCTAAATTTATTACTAATTTCACAAAAAGATTTGCTTCTATTTAATAAAAACAGAATTTAAGTTTTTATGTTTACTTTTTGAAATTATTGCTAAGGTATTATTTATCCTTAAACAATGCCCAATGTACTAAGGCTAAATTCACATGAAAGAAATAAATTGCTTTGTCAGTTAACGAATAGCTGCTCATATGGCCAGCAACTACTCTGACTGGAGTAGTCGCAGTATTGTTCAATATAATGTTCTGGGATAACAGTAACGTTCTATTGCTGAGTGAATATGGAAGTTAAACTACTAGTAACATGTGGCTACTGAGCACCTGAAATAAAAGAACTACGGTTTAAACTTTAATTAACTTATCTTTAAATTGCTGCATATGAATAGTGTTACCATACCACACAGCATGGGGCTAAGAGTTTTCACCATCCATATTAAAATAATGTCCTTTGTGGTCTATCTTCAAAATCTAGACCAGGCATCCTCAAACTACGGCCTGCGGGCCACATGCAGCCTGCGTAAGACATTTATCCGGCCTCCCGGGTGGCTGGCTGCCTGTCCTGCTTAGCAGCCGACTTGTCCCAGGGCCCGCAGTCTGGCCCTCCAACAGTCTGAGGGACAGTGAACTCGCCCCCTATTTAAAAAGTTTGAGGACCCCTGGTCTAGACTCTAGGCAACTATAGGAAAAATTTTCTTCATCCTCAAAGAAAAGTGACATAATACTCTAAATCAGTGGTTCTCAACCTTCCTAATGCTGTGACCCTTTAATACAGTTCCTCACAGTGTGGTGACCCCCAACCATAAAATTATTTTCATTGCTGCTTCATAACTGTAATTTTGTTACTGTTATAAATCGTAATGTAAATATCTGATATGCAGGATGTATTTAGGCAACTCCTGTGAAAGGGTTGTTCGATCCCCAAAGGGGTTGTGATCCACAGGTTGAGAACTGCTGGTCTAGAGATGATAAAATTCCTTCTGGGTTCTCTGTTGGATAATAAATACAAATGAGGCTGGTCACAGGGGCTCATTCCTGTAATCTCAGCACTTTGGGAGGCAGAAGACAGAGGGTCAACTGAAGCCAGCAGTTTGAGACCAGCCTGGGCAATACAGCTGAGACCTTGTCTCTACAAAAATTTAAAAGGCGTGGCTACACACCTGTACTCCTAAGTACTCTGGCTGCTGAGGCAGGAGGATCACTCGAGCCCAGGAGATGGAAGCTGATGTGAGCTATGACTGCACCACACTGCTCTAGCCTGAGAAACAGAGTAAGATTCTGACCCTCTTAAAAAACATTTTTTAAAATATAAATGATATTACAAAACTGTTTTCTGGCAATGAGTCTCACTCTAAAATTTTTATTTTTATTTTCTAAGATGCAATTCCAGATAACATGAAAGGGTGACCAATAATGGCTGAAATCTAATGATACTATTCGTGAACTACTTTAAGCCAAATCATGTGTAAGAACAATAGTATGTTTAAAGATGATTCAGAAACTATAAATGTCAATTTTTATTTTTAGTAAGTCAAAAGGGACAAACTCAAATACAAGAAGATATTCTCACTGAAGTTTTATGGGGGTTTACTGAGTGATTTTAAATTACTTTAAAACCCCATGTGGTTTTAACTTATTTCCAAATAGGGTGCTACAATTTAAATGTCCCCTCTAAAACTCATATTGAAATTTAATTGCCATTTTAACAGTATTATGAAGTGGGACCTGTAAGAGGTGATTAGGCCATGAGGGCTCCACCCTCATAGGTGGGATTGGTTATAAAACGTTAAGTTCAGCCCCTCTTGTTTTCTCGCCCTCCCTGTTTCCTTTACACTTGCTGTGTGATGACATAGCAAGAAAGTCCTAACTTTCTTGATATTGATGTGGCCTTCCCAGTTTCCAGGACCATATATATGAGCCAATAAATTTGTTCCATTATAAATTATCTAATCTTAGCTGGGCATACTGGCTCATGCCTATAGTTCCAGCACTTTGGGAGGCCAAAACAGGAGGATTGCTTGAGGCTAGGAGTTCAAGACCAGCTTAGGCAAGAAAAACAACAAAAAATTTACTGGGCATTGTGGCATTCCTATACCCAGCCACATGGGAGGCAGAGGCATAAGGATTGCGTGAGCCCAGGAGTTTGAGGCTGCAGTGAACTATGATCATACCACTGTACCCCAGCCTGGGTAAAAGAGTGAGACCCTGCCTTAAAAGAAAAAATAAGAAGAGACCCCTATATTATCCAGTCTCAGGTACAAAATGAACTTCAATGGTTTTAAGTTTCTTACAGTGCACATGACATTAACAAAACAATTTTTACTTATTTAAAAAATCAGAAAAGTATTAAAACTTAAAGACTTAGAATAGTTCTTCTAGCATTATACACTGTACATAAATTACCTTCAGATTGAAAATCTTTTAGCGATACTGTGAGAGGTTTGTCTTTTCCCTGATGATTCTTTCTTTTATCTTTTTTATTCATAACTTTTGACTGAGTTGAAGCATTTTCAGCATTTTCATACTCCTAAAAAGAAATGCCAATAATAATAATTAAGTTTAGTTTACAAATTGTAAAATCAATTTACCAACAGGTAACATGTTTCTTAAAGTTCTATTTTTCAAAGATAAAGGGCAAATAAAAAATATGCCCTAGCAAAATTATATAAAAGGATAGTTTGTGTATTCAATAAGCTTGCATCTTAAATATTAAAATAAAAACAAAAATTATACCTCCTCCTTACCACCTACTTCTTTTTTTTATTGTTGGGGATTCATTGAGGATACAAGAAACCAGGTTACACTGATTGCATTTGTTAGGTAAAGTCCCTCTTACATTGTGTCTTGCCCCCAAAAGGTGTGTCACACACCAAGACCTCACTCCCTCCCTCCTTCTCTCTCTCTGCTCTTCTTTCCCCCCACTCCTTCCTCCTCCTTTCTCTCTCTGCTTTCCCTTTCCCCCTCCCCCACCACGTCATTGTCATTAATTGTCCTCACATCAAAATTGAGTACATAGGATTCATGCCTCTCCATTCTTGTGATGCTTTACTAAGAATAATGTGTTCTACTTCCATCCAGGTTAATACAAAGGCTGTAAAGTCTCTATTTTTTTAATGGCTAAATAGTATTCCATGGTGTACATATACTCTAGCTTGTTAATCCATTCCTGGGTTGGTGGGTATTTAGGCTGCTTCCACATTTTGGCGACTGTAAATTGAGCTGCGATAAAGTCTAGTGCAAGTGTCCTTATGATAAAAGGATTTTTTTCCCTCTGGGTAGATGCCCAGTAATGGGATTGAAAGATCAAATGGGAGGCCTAGCTTGAGTTCTTTGAGGTTTCTCCATACTTCCTTCCAAAAACATTGTATTAGTTTGCAGTTCCATCAGCAGTGTAAGAGTGTTCTTTTCTCTCCACATCCACGCCAGCATCTGCAGCATCTGAGATTTTGTGATGTAGGCCCTTTTCACTGGGGTTAGATGGTATCTCAGGGTGGTTTTGATGTGCATTTCTCTAATAATTAGGGATGATTAGCATTTTTTTCATGTTTCCTAGCCTTTCATCTGTCTTTTTTTTTTTTTTTTTGAGACAGAGCCTCAAGCTATTTCACTGGGTAGAGAGCCATGGCTTCACTGCTCACAGCAACCTCCAACTCCTGGGCTCAAGCGAGTCTCCTGCCTCAGCCTCCCAAGTAGCTGGGACTACAGGAACCCACCACAACACTTGGCCATTTTTTTGGTTGCAACCATCATTGTTGTTTGGCGGGCCCGAGCTGGGGATTAAAACCCGCCACCTTAGGTGTATGTGGCTGGCGCATTAGCCACTTGAGCCACAGGCACCGAGCCCATCTGTCTTCTTTAGAGAAGGTTCTATTCATGTCTCTTGCCCATTGATATATGAGATTGCTGGCTTTTTTCATGTGGATTAATTTGAGTTCTCTATAGATCCTAGTTATCAAGCTTTGGTCTGATTCAAAATATGCAAATATCCTTTCCCATTGTGTAGATTGTCTATTTGCTTTGGTTGTTGTCTCCTTAACTGTACAGAAGCTTTTCAGTTTAATTAAGTCCCATCTGTTTATTTTTGTTGTTGCAATTGCCACAGCAATCTTCTTCATGAAGTCTTTCCGCAGGCCAATATTTTCCAGTGTTTTTCCTATACTTTCTTTGAGGATTTTTAATGTTTCATGCCTTAAATTTGAGTCCTTTATCCATCTTGAATCTATTTTTGTGAGTGGAGAAAGATGTGGGTCCAGTTTCAGTCTTTTACATGTGGATATCCAGTTCCCCCAACACCATTTATTAAATAGGGAGTCTTTCCCCCAGTGTATGTTCTTGTTTGGTTTATCAAAAATTAGGAGGTTGTAAGATGTTAATTTCATTTCCGGGTTTTCTATTTGTTTCCAAATGTCTATGTCTCTATTTTTGTGCCAGTACCATGCCGTCTTGACCACTATGGCCACCCACTTCTTTTCAAGAAAACGTCAATTTCCTCTCTTACCTCCCTGAAATTTGGCTTTAACTATTCTCTGACACTAAAATTAAGGTCTACTTCCCAACTGCCAAATCCAAAAGACAGTATTTTTTTCAAGCATATCTTGGTTTTCTTAATACATTTCTGACCACTCCTTTTTTTGCTGTTTTTTTCTCAATCTTCTTAACAATATAGCTTCTGTTCACCATTATCCTATTCTTAACCTATTATTCTTATACTTCATACTCATTATTCTTCAATCTCAAAGTTTAAAGTTCTATCTACACTCTAATGATTTCTGTATGCACAGATAATTCAACTGAAATGTTCGGTAAGCATCTCCATACTCAATGTGTTATATATCTTTCCCTCCCATCACCTTGCCTTCCCTACTTAATCCTCTCAGTTGCTACTATCTACACAACTGTCTAAGCTAAAAACCTCAAAAATAATTCTTGTGAACTCTCCTAGACACTTTAAATCCACATTAATTATGATATTTTTTTGAATGTATCTCCTAAACATCTTAATTCTACTTTCTTCTCTTTTTCCATTCTGTCATTCCCCCATCTTCTTTTGCTTGAATACTGTATTCTTAACTTTAGTCCCTCAATCCATCTTCTACACTGCTTCAGCATAAGTTTCTAAAGTGGGCTCGGCGCCTGTGGCTCAAGTGGCTAAGGCACCAGCCACATACACCCAAGGTGGCGGGTTCGAAACCAGCCCGGGTCTGCCAAACAACAATGACGGCTGCAACCAAAAAATAGCCAGGCGTTGTGGTGGGCACCTGTGGTCCCAGCTACTTGGGAGGCGGAGGCAGGAGACTCGCTTGAGTCCAGGAGTTGGAGGTTGCTGTGAGCTGAGATGTCACGGCACTCTACCCAGGGGGACAGCTTGAGGCTCCTGTCTCAAAAAAAAAAAAAAAAAAAAAGTTTCTAAAGTGAAAACCAAAATCAATCTAAAAATGTTCAGGCTTGGCACCTGTGGCTCAAGCGGCTAAGGCGCCAGCCACATACACCTAAGGTGGTAGGTTCGAATCCCCAGCCTGGGCCTGCCAAACAACAATGATGGCTGCAACCAAAAAATGGCCAGGTGTTGTGGCGGGCGCCTATAGTCCCAGCTACTTGGGAGGCTGAGGCAGGAGACTCGCTTGAGCCCAGGAGTTGGAGGTTGCTGTGAGCGTGATGCCATGGCACTCTACCCAGGGGGATAGCTTGAGGCTCCGTCTCAAAAAAAAAAAAAAAAAAAATTAAAATAAATAAAAATAAAAATGTTCAATACATTTTTCCCAGCAGAGATATAAGGTTCTTTATCTCCTTAGCTTTGTACATAAGGTTCTTTATATCCTCCTATCTTCTGGCTGTATCTCCAGCAGTTCTAGGTCTCTAAATTATAGTTTTTCAAATATGCTATATTCTTTCACATGTACACATTTTATATACATGCCACTCCTTTCCTGACATTGCCTATTTTCCTCCTGTCTACCATATGAATTTCTAGTACACCTAATAAGAGTCTAATTTTTTTTTTTTGAGACAAAGTCTCACTTTGTCACCCTTGGTAGAGTTCAATGGCGTCATAGCTCACAGCAACCTCAAACTCTTGGGCCCAAGAAATCCTTTTTCTCAGTCTCCCAAGTAGCTGTGACTACAGGTGCCCGCCACAACACCTGGCTATTTTTAGAGATAAAGTCTCACTCTGGCGCAGGCTGGCCTCAAACCTGTGAGCTCAGGCAATCCACTTGCTTTGGCCTCCCAGAGTGCTAGGATTACAGGTGTGAGCCACTGTGCCCAGCAAAACTCTTCTTTAAAATTTTTTCCTAAAACACATCCCCATCAAAGGCACTGAAAAGTCCTATTTTTCTGAATTACCACTGCACTGAGAACATATATATCTCAATATGTTTATATTTCCCTCTTCTAAACACAAGGGCTAGGACCATGCCCTTATATTTGTATTGTGTGCCTAGCACATTTTGTCCAATAAATAAATATTCAATGAATAAGTAATAGAATAGAATAGAAAAATGCCATCTCAAACTTCAGTTATCTGTTATAAAGGTTCTTAGGCTAAAGTAATTATAATTGCTTTATTTGAATATGGACTTAAAACCCAATGCTTACATCAATTTTTTGGGGGGGGGGGCAGGGCTGGGTTTGAACCCACCACCTCCAACATATGGAACTGGCGCTCTACCCTTTTGAGTCACAAGTGCCACCCCTACAGCAATGTTAATCACATCAAACTAGCTACTACATAAAAAACTTCCTCCACTCTAAGAGAGTCATTATTGTCTGGTAAGACTAATATTTTGGGGTACTAGGCCTATGACTGTGTCAAGAAAACTGGCTGGGGCTGGGCATAGTGGCTCACGCCTATTAATCCTAGCACTCTGGGAGGCTGAGGTGGGTGGATCACCTGAGCTCAGGAGTTTGAGACCAGCCTAAGCAACAGCTAGACCCTGTTTCTACTAAAAATAGAAAAACTATCTGGGTGTTGTGGTAGGTGACTGTAGCCCCAGCTAATCTGGAGGGTGAGACAAGAGGATCTCTTGAGCCTAGGAGTTTGAGGTTACTGTGAGCTATGATATCATGACACTCCACCCAGGGTAACAGAATGATATTCCGTCTCAAAAAGAAAAAAGAAAGAAAGAAAACAAAACTAGCTGGGAGCATGAGATTTTATCAATGTCATTTACTCTGTTCCTCCTACAAGGATATAACTAATCCTATAGCTTTAGAATCTAGACATAGATCTAACAACATTACTCTTATATAATAACACTCTATTTGATGAATTTTATCTCCTAATTAAAGAGGACAGTAGGACCTCTTCATTATAATCTGAAATGATTAAATGATTAAATCATAGTAAGGTTAGCTGCATCCATTTTGTAATTGCTTGCTTTGTGTCTAAATGGACATGTAACAAATTATTATAGTCACTCTTGATTATCTGGGATAACAGGAATAGGGATATTTCTGTTATCCCAGATACAGAAATAAAACTAACACATACAGTGTACAAAGTCCACTTTACTGGCAACTAAATAAGTAGCAAAATCATCTGCTGTGAATTTTTGTTCCTCTCTTCCTTTCATCTTGGATGAAGGTGCTTATGTACAATGGCATGACCAAAAAGCCTTAAACATAGCAAGAGGCCATTTATGATCAACCACTGGGTAATCACAACTTGAACAGATTTTATGAACCAAAAAAGAAAGCCCCAAAATCTTAAAAACTAAAATGTTAAATGATATGAACCTAATCAACATTCAATTTAAATACAGAAAATCAAAACCAACATTACATTTTATTTAAATATTCCTACAGTCACAAGCTATTTAATGCATTTCATTTTTTTTTTTTT
>NW_003852401.1:41535713-41543925 GCF_000181295.1 Otolemur garnettii
TTTTTTTTTTTTTTGGTTGCAGCCGTCATTGTTGTTTCTGCGGTCCGGGCTGGGGATTCGAACCCACCACCCTAGGTGTACGTGGCTGGCGCCCTAGCTGGTTGAGCCACAGGCGCCGAGCCATAATGATAAATTTTTAAGACAAACTTTAAAAAATAACTTCTATGTAAAGTTCATGAAGTTTGGTCCTAATGTTTCTAAACTACCTAAATAAACTTCTAAAATATCTAAGTCAATAAATGTGTAAATACCTTTTTGTGCTCTTCATATTCTAATTTACTTAGCAACAGTGCCTTCTCAAGATCTGCTTCAAACATTTCAGATGTCAGCTAAAAAAAAAAAAGTTTCACAATAAACAGATGATAGCATTATATCACACTAAGTAACCATGACAAGTGACAATATATTGAGGAAAAGAAAGCAGATGTGTTAAAAAACAGTATGCATTCTCCAAAGTTATCTAATCATGCCAAATTAGGGAAGCCTACATTTTACAGAAGATATCAAAGCGTAAGTTTCCAATTTTGAGATTTATATTTCCCCCTTCATTGTTAATAATCTGTTGAATATGACAATACCTTATTTTTTACTTTAGTTTTTTAAATCTCATAAATAAATCAACAAATATATTAGATGTCAGAGACGCTACACACTTTAGGACACTGAAAACTGTAATAATAATTAATATTCAAAATATAAGAATATTAAAAAATAACTCATAAGTACTACATTATTAAACCTAACATACCATTTTCTGAATATAGAAAAATCCTTAAGTACAGAACCTTTAAATAAGGTGACCAAATATCCTGGCATATACTGCATGTTACAGAATACCCAGCATAATGTTCTATATATAAAACATTATTTTACTCTCAAAATGATAAACTACATGGTTGCCTTACTTTTAAGTCATCTAATTATATAAAAAATTGTTCTTTAATTTGTGATCTATATCCACTGGTTCCTCTTTCTACCACTCCATCTCATCTTACTTCTTATAATCCAGCTTCTACCACCCTCCAAATTACTCTCCATAAGACTTTCTTGTCCTAGTTGCCAGATAGAAGTGCTGCAGTAGTTGGATGGGACTTTGAGTTGTCCACTAGTGGAGATAAGGTGAGTACATTTGAAGCTGAGTAGATGCAACACAATAAGGATAAATATTCTGGATTTGTGCACATTTGTGTCTATGCATACTAGATTACAAAGTATAAATTTAGTAGAAATCTCTAGTGTTTTTGTCTGTCTGCACTCCCTTCCTTTATTACTTTGAATAACCACACTTCATTTCCATGTCCCAGGGTTCCAGCAGTACAGCCAATCACATAGCTCTGTATACTACCCACCACTATACCCACACAAACACCAAAGCTATCATCATCAACAACAAAAGGTGGGGGCAAGTGATACAATACTTTTTTTACTCACCCAGGAATTAAATTTTGAGAACAAAAACAAGCCAAGTGGGATTTAATCTCTAATGACATCCCTCATTAGAAAAGTGACATATACTGACTCATGCCTCTGAGTGCCTCAAAATTTCTTAGTTTCCACCTTTCCCAAGATCTTATTGTTTAGTTTTTAATTCAAATCAATAAATCACTTAGTAGACTTCCAACACATTATTTTTTACCTAAGTCAATCAGAATTGTTTCCGTCACTTAAAGATAAAAAAAATCTGAACTAAACCAGAAACTAACCCCAAAAAGCAGTGATCTGTTTCTAAGGGATAACTTTAAAAATGTTAAAACTGGACACCATGAATTATGAAACTTTTTATTCCTAACCAAAGTCATCTCTTTGAAAGCATCTCACCTCATCCTGTCTTGAGATAATAAAAGGGAGGGAAAAAGAAATCTTTTGGCTTATACACAAAAATATTAACTCAGAAAAATACATTTAGAATTTAAATGGTAAATATGAGTATGTAGGACTAGAAAATCTGATTACGCTCAAAGTAAACTATACATAATTTTTAATGGAATAACTGAAAAGAAGTGAAGAATTAATTCAATCCAAAATAGTAATGAGCAGGAAAAAGCAACCAATTAACCTTTTAGGTTTATTGTACAACGAGTATTCAAAAATAACAGTCATAAGGTTAAAAAATTGGATTCATGTTAGTGTTACACAAAAAAGGAAGTTTACATCAATTTCTCCACTTAAACCCAAAGCAAACTGAGTACAAAATATTTTGCTATAATTAAGGGATAGTAGTCAGCCTAACATAGAAAAAGTCATAAAACTACTTGAGTTTATTCCAAATAAAGCTGGTTTAATTTGCCAGTACACTTTTAATCCATATTGCTTAAATTTCAATTATGGAAATAGCATTTAAGATTTTTCTGATATATCATACATTCTAACTGATATTCCAAAAATAAGTTAGTGAGCCGGAGACTAGGTTAGAAAATTGGGAGTCTTGAACGATACCATTATTATTTTCCATATTAACTCACAAAATTTAAATCCTAGTGTAGCTAACTATAATAGCAAGATAAAAATTGAATGCAACATAATTTTTTTTTTTTTGAGACAGAGTCTCACTATGTTGCCCTCGGTAGAGTGCTGTGATGTCACAGCTCATAGCAACCTCTAACTCTTGGGCTGAAGCAATTCTCTTGTCTCAGCCTCTCAAGTAGCTGGGACTACAGATGCCCACTACAATGCCTGGCTACTTTTTTGTTGCAGCTGTCATTGCTGTTTAGCAGGCCCGGGCCGGATTCGAACCCACCAACCTCGGTGTATGTGGCTAGCACCCTAACCACTGAGCTATGGGTGCTGAACCAGAACTTTTAAAGTGAAAAATATGGCTCTCTCAACATTTGATTCTAAATGCAGCAGTTCAGAGCTTAAATTTATCTTTTAATTACTAACACAAACGAGTACATAAGGAACTGCAAATAGACAAAAATAATTTAAATTTCTGACAACAAAAATTCACTTCATGATCAATTGGCCTATAAAGATTTACTGAGAATCTTCTGTGGTCTGTGCTCTACATGTGGAGCTTTAAAGAAGCAGCATAAATTTGACTTTTGTCCTCTTGAAGAATTCTTATTGTCCAGTTGGGGACATAACACTAATACATAAGAACTACAGGAAACAGAATAAGTCATTAAAAGAGCCACAGAAGGTGAGAAAAAAAGATCAACAATAAATATAATTCAGAGAAGCATATAGGAAAAAATGAATTTAACTTGGTACTTAAAGGATAGATACAATTTGAATAAGTAGAAAGAGAAATAGAAGAATTGGAGGAAGGGCGAGCCATATGAACAATGATATGATATTAATAATAGTAATGCTCATCATCCTTAATCATCAGGGAAATGCAAATCAAAACTACTTTGAGGTATCATCTAAATCTAGTGAGATTAGCCCACATCACAAAATCCCAAAACCAGAGATGTTAGCATGGATGTGGAGAAAAGGGAACACTTCTACATTGCTGGTGGGAATGCAAACTAATACATTCCTTTTGGGAAGATGTTTAGAGAACACTTAGGGATCTAAAAATAGACCTGCCATTCGATCCTACAATTCCTCTACTAAGTATATATCCAGAAGACCAAAAATCACGTTATAACAGAGATATCTGTATCGGTAGGTTTATTGCAGCCCAATTCATAATTGCTAAATCATGGAAGAAGCCCAAGTGCCCATCAACCCACGAATGGATTAATAAATTGTGGTATATGTATACCATGGAATATTATTATGCAGCTTTAAAGAAAGATGGAGACTTTACCTCTTTCATGTTTACATGGATGGAGCTGGAACATATTCTTCTTAGCAAAGTATCTCAGATACTTTGGAAGAGAAAGTATCCAATGTATTCAGCCCTACTATGAAACCAGTTTATAGCTTTCTTATGAAAGCTATAACCCAATTATAGCCCAAGAATATGGGGAAAGGGGAGAGGGAGGGTGGGGGGAGGATGCGTAGAGGGAGGATAATTAGCGGGACCACACCTACAGTACATCTTACAAAGGTACATATGAAATTTACTATATCTAGAATATAAATGTCTGAACACAATAACTAAGAAAATGCTGTGAAGGCTATGTTAATCAGTTTGACGAAAATATTTCAAATTATATATAAAACCAGCACATTGTAACCCATGATTGCATTAATGTATACAACTATGATTTAATAAAAAAGAAAATAATGATAATAATATCATGGGAGACTAACAAAAGCCATCCTGACAAAAAGTCCACTTCCTTTTTTCCAGAAAGATGGAAAAAAGAAAACGTAGGCTTTGGGTGATTAGAGAGATAATTTAAATTCCTATTCCATCCATGCTAGCTGTGACTTTAGACAAGTTACATAACTTCTATGAACCTCAGAATATATAAAAAGGAAACGAGAATATCAACTTTATAAGGATTTAAAGTTGTAATACATGCTAAGTACCTAGCACAGTGCCTGCCTGGCACAAGAGCAATAATACTAAGTAAATTAGAATTCCCCTCTCCTGCGTTAGAGAATAGTAGAAAGTAAGATTATTTGAGGTAGGGTAGAATTAGGTTCCAGATACTTCCTAAAAATAGGGCAGATATTTAGTAAAAGAAGAATGCTAATAAAATAATTTTTAAGACATAAACTAGAATATCGTAAGAACTAGAATCAATGTCTCTGACAAAGCCACTGTAATCTCAGACAGCATACAGACACCTGGACTAAAAAAAATAGCAGTACAGAATATAAAGAAGAGACTGAACAAGTTTTGGAACACTGATTGAATATGAAGTATGAAAGACAAATTAATTAAAGATAAATTATTGATCCTAGATAACGGAGAGAATGGTGGCTGAAGACTAACACATCAGGAAAGAAAAAGAAAATATGATGCAAAATTCTCTAAACATAATCTCAATTCTCTACAATAAGACTGCTATATAGTCATCAATGTACTCAGTACACAGGTAAAACTAGGAGGGGGTAGGGGGAAAGAGAAAGAGAAAGAAAGAGAAGACAGATAACACTGGGCCTACAAGACAGGCCCCAGGCAATAAACAGCAAATAAACAATAATTTTTAAAAAGTATCTTATATTTAAGATTGCAAATTGAAAGTTCCTTGTCATTCTCTTTGCATTTATGGGAAGAGAAGGAAAGAAGGAAAAAGGCAAACTGTAGGCATTTGCAGAAGGTACTTTCATATGCCCAAGATGGAGTACTTCAGATCCCCTTCCTCTTGGCCTCCTTCATCGCCTCCTACTCCCCATCTAGTACTAAAACATTTTTTTTCTATTTAAACCTACAGCTCAATGGTTTATGACCAAAGAGTATGAAGAACCAAGGAGAAACCTGAAGGACAGTAAATATTTTGGTACTAAGATTTAAAAAATTAATTTGTAAGCCTAAATACTATACCAATTTTAAATCAAAATACCATACCCATTTAAATCAAAACAAAACAAATTCCAAATGAAGATTTAACCCTCATTTCTCATAGGCAACACGGGAATGCAATTACTATAAAACACAGAATGTTGTTCTGAAGGCATTTAACACTTAAAGCCAACTGATTAGACACAAAAGCAGTAGCTCATTGTGGTTCTCTGACTCAGTGACTTTCAAAGTGAAGACGGAACACATTATCTTTTACTAGTTTGGAAGGCTGAATTATTTTCCCAGAAATCTTATAATACTTTCATTGAATATTACAATTTTTCTTTTTTTTGAGACAGAGTCTCACTATGTTGCCCTGGGTAGAGTGCTGTGGCATCACAGCTCACAGCAACCTCCAACTCTTGGGCTTAAGCGATTCTCTTGCCTCAGTCTCCCAAGCAGCTGGGACTATAGGCCTCCACCACAATGCCTGGCTATTTTTTTGTTGTACTTGTCATTGTTGTCTGGCTGGCCCTGCCTGGGTTCAAACCCACCAACCGCAGTGCATGTGGTTGGTGCTGTAACCACTGGGCTATGAGTGCCAAGCCTTGAACATTATGATTTTAAAGGTTGTCAGTGTCCTACCAAAACTATATGTCATCTGTTCACACTAATTATTATATTCAGTTCTTCTCAGCTAATGTATTTTTAAGTCTTTTGGTGCTGTTTATATTTATTAAATCTGCATTTTTTATCCTATGCTTTATTATACCCCAATTAATAAAAATGGTTTAATGATTCACTAAAGGATTGAAAGTAATGATGATAACAGAACTATAAATAATGTAATGTTTACAAACACTATAAAATGTAAAAATTAACAGGTCTCCAAAGCAGTGAATATAGAAAATATATCTATATGTGTTAGAACCAAAGTGATGTCATGTAAGCAGTAGAAAATGAAAGTTATAAATAGAAAATAAAGAGAATGAGATACTTTAAATTTTGTTTTATTGAGTGAGTCATCAATCTATTTGCTCATAACTACCTGCTGTAAAACCTGCTCATACCAGAGAACTAAAGACATCACATTTTTTGTTTCACTCTCAAACAAAGCCCAGTGATCTGTAAGAGTCTTTCCAGAAAAAGTACTAAGGTAATGCATTCCAGTACAAAAATGATGAACTGTATTACTAAAGAGCCCAAACACCGAGAACTTATTTGAATTTGTACTTGTTAAACGGAAACCAAGTATGAGTCAAATGATTGCCAAAGGACTTACATATCAACCACGAAGTTAATGACAAATATCACACTCATGAACAAAAAACCAGAATAAACCACTGGCAAAAAACTTTTACCAAAGGAACTGGAGGATATGATATGAAAGAGCAATTGCTATCATGCACATGCTAACAGACATTTCATGTTAGAGTTGGGAGAAAAAACAAATTATGTGTGGTGTTTGAATCAATATAAGAGGAAGAAATATACAATAAAATTTGGTCTGTCTATTACTGAAAACACATGAGAAGAGATTTTTTTTTTCTTTTTTGAGACAGAGCCTCAAGCTGTCACCCTGGGTAGAATGTGGTGGCATAGCTCACAGCAACCTCCAACTCCTGGGTTTAAGCGATTCTCTTGCCTCAGCCTCCCAAGTAGCTCGGCTATTTTGGGGTTGTAGTTGTCATTGTTGTTTGGCAGGCTGGGGCTAGATTCAAACCTGCCAGCTCTGGTGTATACAGCTGGCGCCTTAGCCACTTGACCTACAGGCACCGGACTGAGAAGAGATTCTTCTATTCAGTTAATTATTTTTGAGCCATGAGGTAGACTTTTTTTTTTTTTAAAGGTACACTGAAATCAATAATATCAATGCATCAGGAACAGATTATACCTGAATAACATCTAGAGATTTATTCACAGGCAACAGCTGTTGGTGAAAAATGTCTCTTGATCTTATTCAAAAGGAAAAGAAAGTAAAACTTATGGATACAATCAAATCAAAACCATGGCTGATATATCTTTTTAAAAATAGCTTTACTGAGGGCTGGGCATGGTGGCTCACACCTGTAACCCCAGCACTCTAGGAGGCTGAGGCAGGTGGATTGCCTTAGCTCATGAGTTCAAGACCAGCCTGAGCCTTAGTGACACCCTGTCTCTAAAAATAGCCGGGCATTGTGGTGGATGCTTGCAGTCCCAGCTACTTGGAAGGCTGAGGCAAGAGGATCACGTGAACTCAAGAATTTGAGGTTGCTGTAAGCTATGATGCCACGACACTCTACCCAGGATGACAAAGTGAGACTCTGTCTCCCCCTGCTCCCAAAATAGCTTTACTGAGATATATATCACATATTATTTTCCTTTTTTTTTTTTTTTTGGAGACAGAGTCTTACTCTGTCACCCAGGCTAGAGTGCAGCAGTGTCATTATAACTTGCTGCAACCTCAAACTCCTGGGCTCAAGCAATTCCCTCACCTTGGCCTCCCAGAGTGCTAGAATTACAGGTGTGAGCCAAAATGCCTGGCCTACATATCATTTTCTTTAATCACACAACACATAAAACCGACCCATTTCATGTATGAAATCTATACATCTTTTATCCATGCAAAGAAATGGGTAAGGAATATATGACTACTCTTCCACGATGAAGTATGCTGGGATACATAAAAGTTTATGAAATGAAAAGGTTCAGAGGCTGTAGCACAGTGGTTACGACATCAGCCACATACACCAAGGTTGGTGGGTTCAAACCCAGACTGGGCCTGCTAAACAACAAAAAATGCAACAAGGCTCAGCGCCTGTGGCTCAAGCGGCTAAGGCGCCAGCCACGTACACCTAAGGTGGCGGGTTCGAATCCCCAGCCCGGACC
>NW_003852401.1:41545001-41551451 GCF_000181295.1 Otolemur garnettii
TTTTTTTTTTTTTACAGAGCCTTCACTTTATCACCCTCAGTAGAGTGCTGTGATGTCACAGCTCACAGCAACCTTCAGCTCTTGGGCTTAGGCGACTCTCTTGCCTCAGCCTCCTGACTAGCTGGAACTATAGATGCCCGCCACAAAGCCCAGCTATTTTTTGTTGCAGTTTGGCTGGGGCTGGTTTGAACCCACCACCCTCAGTATATGGGGTTGGCACCCTAGTTACTGAGCCACAGGCAAGGCCCTACAGTTACTTCTTTATTAACACTCACCATTGGAGTTTTGCAATTGTTCTGCTCTTTTATTTAGATTAACTTTTTAATTAACAGGAACACAACTCATAAAAATCTCAGAAAGGATAATGGTAGTATGCTTGCTTAGTTACTGTAAGTCTGAAAGTACATTTCTTCTGCATTCACACAAAATGACATCTTGTCTAGATATGGAATTCTTGATCCTAAGATTTCAGTTCCGTAATTTAAAATAACTTTGTCATACTTTGTAGGCAACCTGTTTTCTTCTATACATATATTTATAGCATTATTTCTTTATTAAAATTAAAGTTAACTGGCTTGGCGCCATAGCTCAGTGGTTAGGGCACTGGCATATATACCGGGGCTGGTGGGTATGTGACAGCAACAATGACAACTGCAACCAAAAATAGCCAAGCATTGTAGTAGGTGCCTGTAGTGTCAGCTAACTGGGAAGCTGAGGCAAGAGAATTGCTTAAGCCCAAGAGTTTGAGGTTGCTGTGACCTGTGACGCCATAGCACTCTTATCAAGGGCGACATAGTGAGATTATCTCAAAAAAAAAAAAAAAAAAAGGCAGGAAATTTTGTCTTAGCATATAAGGTCAATAATTAAATTCTTGAACTCATCCTAGAAAAAGTGCTACATATCTTATTGCTGAATATCACTATGATCATCTTCAAAGTACTTGTGAAGCTATGCACCAACACCAGTGCCTAGTCTATCCTTCAAAGGAATTCTGGAACTCTTTTTCTGGAATGACCATCAGAGCTATCTGTGTATTACCCTCGACATCCTCAATGTCATCAACATGTCTTCCTTTCAACATTTCTTTTATTTAGGGGAAGAGAAAAAGTCACTGGAGTCCAAATCAGGTTAGTAGGGAGGGTATTCTAACACAATTGTTTACTGGGTAAAAAAAAATCCCTCACAGACAGCTGTGAGGAATTGATGTGATGCAATTATGATGCAAGAAACATAAGTTGGCCAGCATTTCCCTGTTCTTGTTTTTCTATCAATGTTTACTTGATCTGCTACGCTTCTCACAGTCAGGTGAAGATTCTTGACCCACAATTTGATGATTTTTCATTGTTTTCATCAGTTCTGCTTGTTACTGGCTGTCCCGACTTCTCTTCATCATTGATGCTTCCTCTCCCCTCAGAAAAACATTTACTCCATTTGTACACACTATTGTTTTCTTCATGGCATTATCTCCATAAACATGGACTAACAAGTCCCCGATTTCACTTTCATTCTTGCCAAGTTTAAAAAGAAATTTACTAATGTTTATTTGTTGCTGTAATTCAAGCTCTGAAATTCTTGCAATAGCACACAAAAACAAGCATCAAAAATAATGAATGCCACTCAACAAAGATATCACCACATCAACACAAACTCAACTGTGACACACTTATATACCAAGATTATGAAACCTTACTGAGTTGTTCATACAGTGCTACCAATGTAAGCAAATGGTGGCAAGTTCTCAAGCTTAATTGTCAGACCTTGTAATTTCTCTTAGGGTTTTAAATAAGCAACCACATAACAGGTGGGATATTATGCCCAGCTTTTTGTCTGGCTCAGCCCTCCATACCTAGAATTTCTCATAGTGCTATTTTCCTACAAGCAAAGGAGAACTACCACCACGTTGCATGCTTTCTGCCTAGTATACTCAGTGCCTGTCCCTCAAAATGTATCTACTTTTGAAACCTATTGCTCCTCAAAGTAAAATGGATTCCAAGTGGTACACTGTCGATTGGTTCCAAGACACGCCCTGAACTGTCAGTGTGCATTATCTCATACCTACTCTACTTCTAAGCCCTTGACTATTTTCTCCCACATGAGACTTCCAAATAAGGTATCAGGTCTTAGGAAGCTTAGGAAGCTAAGTGACCTATCAATAGTATACTCAACAAATTCCTCAAAGTTCCTGGGTCTTGGATGGCATCCTTATATATACCCTCATATAGAGTCAGGGCCAAGTCACCTATGAACATTTTCTTTTCATAACTACTTGGTCATTTTGAAAGCAATCAATGGGAGCAAAAGGAAAGGCAATCAGATGTCTGTGCTCAAGTCACCATATTGCATAAATTTGTTTAGGTGCAAATTTTAGTGTTCTAGAACTCTTTGGGGCCACTGGGAGAAATTCTCTCTGGTGAAGACACTGGTAAATTCTATTATTGTCTAAATAAGTAGATCACATTTATACCTGTAAATAAGAATCTGCCACCATGAATGTTGTACAAGGGAAAAAAGAATCAAATAATTCTTAAAAATAGTACAAGACGATTTATCCAGTATAACAGTGCCCAGAAATGTCTTCAAACAGCATCACTGCATGGCTCTAGAGTAATAATTGACCATAATTATGAGTCTAAGGCACTACAAAATCCTAAAGAAAATGTTATAATTAACATAGTTTATGTTAAGAACATAGTTTAGTACAGTCTAATTCTTTAAAAACTGGTAATCCAAGAATGATAGGGACAGCTACTAAATCTGCTAGAATTATACTCATTCTTAATACATCAAATGATAGTTTGAGAGATAAGCAAATAAATAATTCTTCACTTCTTGTACATACAGCATCTCCTAGAATACATTCCAGGCTTAGTATGTTATTTTCCTGGCTACCGAACAAAAAAGAAATGTATTAGTCTTAAAAAGTTGTCTGTTTTATTTGACTGAATAGAAGCATAGAAGAACAAAATATTATGTAAATAGGTTAAAGAAGCAAGCAAATGCCATAAATAATTTTATATCAAGGTTCAAAAGGAAAGATTTTCCCTCAAAATCTTAAGGAAAACTGTCACTAGTTTTTGACCAAGAGACTTCTAGCCCTACAAATGTTATTTTTTATTTGAAATAATTTAGTAAGACTCCTCTATATTCCCTATTTCTCTCTCATTTGTGAAAAGACAGATGACTTTAAAAATCACAAAACAGATTCTGGGAAGATGGCTGACTGGTAGGAACCCTTGGCAGAGCTTGCTGAGCAGAGGAAGAAAAACTAGATGGAATTGGACTCTACAAAGCCAAAGACAGGGAGCTGAGCCAAGAAAGACGTTCGGCAAGGTGTAACTGCAAGGAAGAGCATTCAAGAAAAGAAATTACAGCATAGGGTAGAGGTTGGCTGATATCAAAACACAGCTAGATGGGTGGTACCTGTGGGTCAGTGAGTAGGCCACCAGCCCCATATACCAAGGGTGGCAGGTTTGAACCTGGTCCCAGCCAAACTGCAACAACAAAAAAATAGCCAGGCGCTGGGGAGGGCACCTATAGTCCCAGCTACTTGGGAGGCTGAGACAAGAAAATACTTGAGCCCAAGAGTCTGAGGTTGCTGTGAGCTATGATGCCAAGCATTCTACCCAGGGCAACAGCTTAAGATACTGTCTCAAAAAAAAAGAATAGGAAAAACAAAAACAAAAACAAAAAAAAACGAAACAGCTAGCTTGCCCTATCTCACCAAGTAGGTCCTCAGAGTTTCCAGTCAAAACTCTGAAAGGAGCCTTTCTAAGGTTGTAGGAGATAAGCCACAGTTACAAAGCGTAGAGCTTTGGTAAGGGGCTATCTCTACTACCTGGGAACCCCAATTCAATCTTACCCTACCAGTTCTATTAACCAAACAGTGGAAAATAAACATGGTGCAGATCCAACAGAAGAACTCTGGCAACATGAATAACCAGAGTAGATCAAACCCCCTCCCGCCCAAGAAATGACAAAGGAGATACAACTGAAGATGCCATGCATAAACAAATGGCAGCAATGTCAGAAATTGAATTCAGAATATGGATTGCAAATAAGATAAATAGAATGGAAGAAAAGATAGAAATTGAATTCTAGTTCTAAAGTTGTCTCAAGAAATTAATGAATTCAAAGCCCAAGTCACCAAAGATATGGACATAATAAGAAAAGAGATAACAGAGCTCAAGGAAATCATGACACCCAAAACACAACCAGGCTTATCAATTCTCTCAATTAAAGTGAATGGTTTAAATTGTCCTCTAGAGAGGCACGGGCTAGCTGACTGGATACATAAACTCAGACCGGATATCTGCTATATGCAAGAATCTCACCTTACCTTAAAAGATAAAATAGACTCAGAGTGAAGGGATGGACTTGTATAATACAGGCAAATGGAAACCAGAAAAAAGCAGAGGTTGCAATTTTAGTAGCAGATACAATTGGCTTTAAACCAACAAAGATAAAGAAAGATAAGAAAGGTCACTTTCTCATCAAATGTTTGTCAAGGGAAACACCCAACACAAAGAGATTTCGATAATGAACATTTATGTACCCTACCAGAATGCTCCTCAATTCATAAAGCAGACCCTAATGGATATGAACAACTTGATATCTTCCTGCACTATAATAGAGATTTTAACACACCTTGGAGAGTTTTGGATAGATCCTCCAAGAAGAAACTAAACAAAGAAATATTAGACTTAAACCTGACCTTAGAACAAATGGACTTTACAGACCTCTACAGAACATTCACCCTAATTAAACTGAATATACATTCTTCTCATCAGCCCACGAGTCATCCTCCAAAATAGATCATATCCTAGGACACAAGTATAACCTCAGCAAATTTAAAAGTATAGAAATTATTCCTTATATCTTCTCGGACCACCATGGAATACAAGTTGAACTCAACAGCAACAGGAATCTTCATACGCAAACAAACTCATAGAAGCTAAATAATCTTAGGCTGAATGATAGCTGGGTAAAAGATGAGATGAGATTAAGAAAGAAATCACCAAATTTTGGAACAAAATGATAACAAAGACACAAATTATCAAAACCTGTGAGATACTGCAAAGGCAGTCCTAAGAGGGAAAATTATAGCATTGGAAGCCTTCATCAAGAAAATAGAGGAAGCCAACAACTTAATGGAGCATCTCAAGCAACTAGAAAAGGAAGAGCATTACAACCCCAAACTCAGCAGAAGAAAAGAAATAACCAAACTTAGGGCAGAATTAAATGAAATTGAAAACAAAAGAATCATTCAAAAGATCAATGAAACAAAAAGCTGGTTTTTTGAAAAGATTAACAAAATTGATAAACCTTTTCCAACCTAATCAGAAATAGAAGAGTAAAATCTCTAATGTCATCTACCCAAAATGATAAAGGAGAAACAACAGACACTTCAGAAATTCAAAAAATCCTCAATGATTACTACAAAAATCTCTATTCCCAGAAATATGAAAATCTGAAGGAAAGGGACCAATACCTGGAAGCATGCCACCTTCCTAGACTCAACCAGAAAGAACTGGAAATCTTGAATAGACCTGTATCAACCACTGAAATAGCATCAACAATACGAAATCTCCCTAAAAAGAAAAGTCCAGGACCAGATGGCTTCACATCCGAATTCTATCAAACCTTTCAAGAGGAACTAGTACCTATATTATGCGATGTTTTCCAAAGTATAGAAAAATATGGAATACTTTCCAACACATTCTATGAAGCAAATATCACTCTGATACCCAAACCAGGAAAGGATCCAACAAAGAAAGAAAATTAAAGACCAGTATCATTAATGAATATCAATGCAAAAATATTCAATAAGATCTTAGCAAACAGAATTCAGTAACACATCAAAAAAAATATACACCATGATCAAATTAGTTTTATTCCAGGGTTACAAGGTTGGTTCAACATATGCAAATCTATAAATATCATACATCACATCAATAAAATAAAAAACAAAGACCATATGATTCTCTCAATTGATGTAGAAAAAGCATTTGATAATATCCAGAATCCTTTCATGATCAGAATTCTTAAGAAAATAGGCATAGAAGAGACATTTCTTAAACCGATAGAGGCCATTTAGAGCAAACCCACAGCCAATATCATACTGAATGGTGTAAAATTGAAAACATTTCCACTCAGATCAGGAATGAGGCAAAGATGCCCACAGCTATTCAACATAGTAATGGAAGTCTTAGCCATAGCAATCAGGCATGAGAAGGCAATCAAGAGTATCCAAATAGGGTCAGAGGAGATCAAACTCTCACTTTTCACTGATATGATCCTATACCTGGAAAATCCCAGGGACTCAACTTCAAAACTCTTTAAAGTGATCAAGGAATACAGCAGCATCTCAGGACACAAAATCAATACTTACAAGTTAGTAACCTTTATATATGCCAACAATAGTCAAGCTGAAAAAACAATCAAGGACTCTAT
>NW_003852401.1:41551836-41560029 GCF_000181295.1 Otolemur garnettii
AGCTACTTATCATCATTTGATCTTCAACAAGCCTATCAAAAATATTCAGTGGGGGAAAAGACTCCCTATTTAACAAATAGTGCTGGGTGAACTGGCTGGCAACCTGTAGAAGACTGAAATTGGACCGCCACCTTTCACCATTAACAAAAATTGATTCTCAGTGGATAAAAGATTTAAACTTAAGACATGAAAACTATAAAAATACTAGAAGAGAGTGCAAGGAAAACACTTAAAGAAACTGGCCTGGGAGAATATTTTATGAGGAGGACCCCCTGGGCAATTGAAGCAACACCAAAAATACATTATTGGGATCTGATCAAACTAAAAAGCTTTTGCACAGCCAAGAGCACAGTAAGTAAAGCAAACAGACAACCTTCAGAATGGGAGAAGATGTGCAGGTTATGCTTCTGACACAGGTCTGATAACTAGAATCTATAGAAAACTGTAATCAATAAGAAAAGAATAAATAACCCCATTTTTGTGTGGGCAAGAGACTTGAACAGAAACTTCTCTGATGAAGACAAGCGCATGGCCTACAAACACATGAAAAAAATGCTCAGCATCCTTAATCATCAGAGAAATGCAAATCAAAACCACTTTAAGATATTATCTAACTCCAGTAAGATTAGCCCACATCACAAAAATCCCAAAACTACAGATGCTGGCATGGATGCAGAAAGAAGGGAACGCTTCTACACCACTGGTGGGAATGCAAGCAATACGACCTTTTTGGAAAGTAGTTTGGAGAACACTCAAGGAACTAAAAGTAGACCTACCATTTGATCCTGCAATTCCTCTACTAGGTATATACCCAGATGATCAAAAATTATTTTACAACAAAGACATTTGCACCAGAATGTTTACTGCAGCCTAATTCATAATAGCCAAGACATGGAAACAGCCCAAATGCCCATCAACCCATGAATGGATTAACAAATTGTGGTATATGTATACCATGGAATACTATGCAGCCATAAAAAGATGGAGACTTCACATCTTTTATGTTTACCTGGATGGAGCTAGAACATATTCTTCTTAGTAAAATATCTCAAGAATGGAAAAAAAAGTATCCAATGTATTCAATACTACTATGAAATCAATATATAACCACCTACACACTCATATGAATGGCAAAACATAACTATAGTTCAGAAAGTAGAAGGGAAGAGGAGAGATAGGGGAGGGGGATATGGGAGGAGGGAGGGCATTTGGGGGACCTCACCTAATGTGCATGATGCAATGGTACATTTCAAAACTATTAAGAAATGAGTATAATTGTGATGGATGTGTTAACTTAGTTCAATGAATGCATTTTACATTGTATATTGAAGCAGTATCCTGAATCCCACAAATGTATCAATGTACAAAGTTATGATTTAATAAAAAATAATTAAAATAAAATAAAAACCACAAAACAACGGCTTTGAAATGCCAACCCTAACATAAATAATGTATCAACTCTCCTTTTCTATAGATCAAAAACAGAACTTTGATTAAAAGTAGCAAGTGTGAATTAATGTAATTACAAATCTGCTCCTTAGGACAGTGGTGACATGGATTCAGAAGCACTTCCACCTTAAAAATCCATAAATTCACCAAAAAACAAAGCAAAATAATTTTATTTACGTTGCTGTACCTGCTCATCTCTTTGTCTCCATTCTTGCCAGTTTTCTTCTCGTGAATCCTTCGGTACTGGGTTTGACAATGAGAGCTCATGTTGAACATTACAAATGGCATGAGAGGATTTCTGGGGAATTTTCTTAAAAGCAAGATTCCTGAGCTATAAAACAAACAAAAAAAATACATTAAATACAGTTCATTTTAAAAATCAATATATGAGGCTCGGTGTCCATAGCACAATGGTTACGGCACCAGCCACATACACTGAGGCTGGCGGGTTTGAACCCGGTCCGAGCTAGCTAAAACAATGACTGCAACAAAAACAAAAAAAAGGAGAAACAGCTGGGCATTGTGGCAGGTACCAGTCATCCCAGATACTTGGGAGGCTAAGGCAAGAAAATTGCTTAAACCCAAGAGCTGGAGGTTGCTGTGAGCTGTGGCGCCACAACACTCTACGGAAGATGATATAGTGAGACTCTGTCTCAAAAAAAATAATAACAAAAATCAATATATCACTGATTTTTTAACCATTGTCTTCCAAAATTACTATGCTAACTCATACAACTTAAAGTCACTATTAAGTGTTTTTTGCATATAATCTTTATAGAATGTTAGTTTTTCCAGCATTTGAGATAATGATGGTAGATCTACAGATGAAATGGTTAAGTGAAAATGTGCTGTGGTCTACTATGTCCCCATTTTAGGTATCCTAAAATGACTCTTCCTTATTAAAGAGAAGTTTATAGGAATAGAACAGTGAAACAAGTGTCCTCTTAAAATACAAAACAGTACAGTTCAACATTCATAAATTTAAAAACTTACATAGCAAGAGATCACCTAAGCAACTCCAGCAACTACTTATGCTAGTCCTAAGAAATAAAGGGTGGCTTAGTACACAAAATAACATAACAAACTGTAACAGTATGGGTCAAGCCAATCCCAACAGTTAAGAATAATCTGAGACAAAATACAGGTAGTTGAAACAAGAGAGAAAAAATGACAGGGTGTTATGGACTAAAATTTAGTCTAAACTTGCTTCCTTACATAGTTCGGCCTAACAGCTTCTCTGCATAGTCAACCGTCACCTCACTGGATGTGTAAACAGACTATAACCTACTCTTGTACCAGTCACAGACTTTTGGCCAATCACAGTAGTCAACTGTTCAAATAGTGTTCAAATAAAGCAAATACTGAGCTGTAAACATTCCAGCTATTTCTGTACTTCACTCCTGATTTCTATTTTATTTTATTTACCTTTTCCTATCCATAAGTGTTGTCTAACCATGTGATAGCTCCACAGTTCCTCTCAACCTACTCTGTTTCTGGAGTCTGCTGGTTCATGAACCATTCTTTGCTCAATTAATCATTCTTTGCTGTTAAATTTAATTTGTTTAAAGTTTTGCTTTTTGACAAATTTTATCCTCCCAAAAAGTATGTTGAAGCCTAACCCCTAATGTTTGTGAATGTGACCTTATTTGGAAACTGCATCTTCACAGATGTAATCAAGTTGAGATGAGGTTATATTGAATTAGATGTGGCCCTAATCCAATAAGACCAGTGTCTTTGTAGGAAGAAGTAAAAAGAAAGATACAATGAGAACATCATGCATGGCTCAGCACCCGTAGCACAGTGGTTATGGCACCAGCCACACGCACCAAGGCTGGTGGGTTTGAACCTGGCCCAGGCCAGCTAAACAGCAATGACAACTGCAACAAAAAAATAGCCAGACGTCGTGGCAGGTGCCTGTAGTCCCAGCTACTTGGGAGGCTAAGGCAAGAGAATCTCTTAAGGCCAAGAGTTTGAGGTTGCTGTGAGCTATGACGCTACAGCACTCTACCAAGGGTGACATAGTAAGACTGTCTCAATAAAAAAAAAAGAACATCATGTATGAAAATAACACAGGCAAAGACTGTACCTTCACAGCTGCCACCCAGAAGCTAGGAAGCAACATAGAAGGATTCTACTCAGAATCTCAAAGAAAATGGTCCTGCTGAAACCATGTTTTGAACTTCTAACCTCTTGAACTACAAAAGAATAAATTTCTGCTGCCTTAAGTACTTTATTATAGAAGGTGCTTTCTGGTACTTTATTACAGAAGCTCTAGGAAATTAATAAAGAGGCTTCAAATTGAGGATCAACAATTGATCATTAACTGATGATCGATACACTATTCTACAAAAGGGAATGATGACATATGAACACCAGTTTAAGTAGCTGGTTTCTGCTATGGCAAGAACATACAGAAAGGCATGCTGCTGTAATGAAGCAATGGCAGGGAGACTGTTTTACTTTACAGAATCCAAGACTGACAGAACTCTAAGTGGCTGAAATGAAAGGGAGGATCCTTTGAGCACATTCTCAGTTATACATTTCCCTATTCTCTAATATAAACTCCACTATTACTTTATTTTCTTATTATTCTGTTTTTAATTCCAAAAAGAAAATAGTATGCAATCAAAAGTTCTGAAAAGATTGGCCTTCTGAAAGGTGATCACCCAGTGAGGAAAATGTCTTTTCTCTAAAGTTACTATATATGTGGCAAGTATTCTTAAACATATTTAAAAAGTACTAGTGATGGAAATGTAATAGAAACAAACTTAAATTGAAAATGGTTTTGCTGGCTGGGAACAGTGGCTCCCACCTATAATCACAGCACTCTAGGAGGCCGAGGTGGGTGAATTGCTTGAGCTCACCAGTTCAAGACCAGTCTGAGCAAAAGCAAGACCCTTTCTCTACTAAAAATAGAAAAACTAAGGCAAGAGGATCTCTTTAGCCCAAGAGCTGGAGGTTTCTGTGTGCTATGATGCCATGGCACTCTACCCAGAGCAAAACTTGAGACTATGTCTCAAAAAAAACAAAATGGTTTTGCTGACTCTTGGGTTACCATAAAATGGAAAAAAATAGAGGAAAAAAACCCACTTTTATTTTTCTCTCATTAAATGATATTGAAAAGGTCCTTACATACCTGGTTGTTACTTCTAGTAAAACAAACAAAAAACATGCCAGAGTTATATTTCACATTTCTTTTAAAAACAAATGGTCATATTAAATGTTGGTCATATAATTCATGCTAAGAATGGGAAACAGGGCCTGCCATGAACTTATTTCTCCAAGAAAAAGATGACCATCGAATGCATAAAAATGTATGTTTAAGGCTAATTATAGGATTATTGCTTATAATAGGAGTTCAATTAAATGAAGCCATGACACAACAACATACTTAAAAATTGTGGATTCATTTAAAATAATGTACATCTGTACTTACTAGTATAAAAAAACTGCTCATGGCTAATTTTTTAAAAATCCAGTTATAAAATAGTCTGTTACATAATCCCATTTTCATATAAATAAAATATGAATGTATAGATATATGTTTATATATATACAGAAAACACATACCAATATATTAATTAGTTATATCTACAAATGATCATTTTTTTCCTTTTAAGACTTCCCTCTTTTAATTTTTTTGGAAAAAATACATAAGGTTCCACAGTAAAAAAAGTATTTTTAAAAAGTTCATTACATTTGATTTTAAATACAAACTCACATCCATTCATTCATCTAAGTAATATTTACTGAGTACCTGTGAACTAAGTATTATGGATACACAGGTAAATAAGATAAAAACTGTCCTTGTGATGCTTATAGTTTATTAGGAAAGCAGACAACACACTTATGTTACCTCATTTGCTTCACTCTGTTGCTGTTCCTTCTTTTTTCGTCTTTTTTCTCTTTTCTTCTCATTTGTAGTTGATTTGCTTCCCAAAGTTTGAGACTTTCCAGCATTCCGACCTTTGCCTTTTCCAGGTTCAGAATCAGAACCACTGCCACTATCCACTTGTAACAAGGCAAAACGAGAAGCAGTAGTGGGAACAGAACTAAGTACTGCTGAAGCCATTGTAAAAATTTTTTCTTTTAAAATGTTTCTGTCAAGGATAATTCCTATAGAAAGGGAGAAGAGGAAGAAGAAAGGTTAATAGACTTAGTAAAATTTGTTCTAGATTCTACAACTATCATATATATGAAATACATTTCTCCTGACACTGAAATTAGTAATTCATACCCACAGTCCTATTGGCAATAATATACTTTTTGACTTAATTATAAAATTATACAATGAAAAGATATGTTGAGATTTCAAGATAACTATTGTAAGACTATCACCAAGGTATGTGTTCATCTTTCCATTTATGGTTTTCAAAACTTAGTAATTTTCCTCTCTCCTTTCAATACTCCTATAACACATACAGATTTATGGAGAACATCCTCAATCAATATGCTTTAAAGTGAAAAAATAGGATTATCATTTTTCCTTACAGACAAAAAGATGTTAGGCAAACATATTTACCCCAAACTTCTAATACAAGAAAAAAATAAGTAGAAAGGAATATTCTGGCTCAGCACCTGTAGCTCAAGCAGCTAAGTGCCAGCCACATATACCAGAGCTGGCGGGTTTGAATCCAGCCCGAGTCTGCCAAACAACGACAACTACAACCAAAAAATAGCTGGGCATCGTGGTGAGCACCTGTAGTCCCAGCTACTTGGGAGGCTGAGACAAGAGAATCACTTAAGCCCAGGAGTTTGAGGTTGCTGTGAGCTGTGATGCCATGGCATTCTACCCAGGGCGACAGCTTGAGGCTCTGTCTCAAAAAAAAAAAAAAAAAAAAAGAATATTCTTATCATACACAAAATGCTACCTTAAGTTTGATTCTAGAGAGTACGACAGCACTGACAACAAATTAAAGAGGTTAAATATCCTCAACCTCAAGAAACCTTTCCAAAATCACCTTCCACATTTTTATGAGTTTCTGGGAACTCTGCCACTCCAAGCAAAGGTGAGTGTGGTTTCATTTAGTGTTCTGTCAGATTTTCAACAATCTTAGAAGGTATCTTAGGCATCTTAAAGATCCTCTAGTAATTTCTAACTCAAATCTTTTAGTTTTACAAATGAGTTAACTGGAGTTCAGACTGGTTAAATGACTTGCCTAAGGTCATTCTGCAAGTTAGTGCCACAGTAAGGATCTGGACCCAGATTTGCTGACCCTTATTCTGCCTAAGTTTAAAGTAAGAAGCCCCATAACTACTAGAAGGCTAAGTACTCTTCCAATTAAAAAGACAGATTTTCTTTTCTTTTTTTGAGACAGAGCCTCAAGCTGTCCCCCTGGGTAGTGTGCCATGGCATTACAGCTCACAGCAACCTCCAACTCCTGGGCTTAAGCGAGTCTCCTGCCTCTGCCTCCCAAGTAGCTGGGACCACAGGCGCCCGCCACAGCTCCCACCACAACGCTGGGCTATTTTTTTTTTTTTGGTTGCAGCCATCATTGTTGTTTGGCGGGTCCGGGCTGGATTCGAACCTGCCACCTTTTGGTGTACGTGGCTGACGCCTTAGCCGGTTGAGCTATAGGTGCCGAGCCAGACAGATTTTCTTAATAGATTGTGAAACTCAGAAATGTGTTTTTATTTTGAAATGTATAAGTTACACAAAAACTGAAATAGCTTATAAAATAGTTGGTTTAAAAAAATAAAATGAATACCGTAAGTACCAAGCACCAAGGTTAAAAAGAATGTTAACTGACCATTATGTCTCTCCCCAAAGCATTCCCCCACTATCTCTATCTAAACTATTATCCCGATTTTTGTGTAACTTAATTCCTTTGCTTTTTTCTATACTACATAGTTTTATCAAATCTCTCTCTCTCTCTCTTTTTTTGAGATAGAATCTTATTATGTTGCCCTTAGTAGAGTGTCGTGGCATCACATCTCACAGCAATCGCAAACTCTTAGGCTTAAGCAATTCTCTTGCCTCAGCCTCCCAAGTAGCTGACTACAAGTGCTCGTCACAATGCCTGGCTATTTTTGTTGTTATTATAGTTGTCATTGTTGTTTAGCAGGCCCAGGCCAGGTTCAAACCTGCCAGCCCCAGCATATGTGGCCAGCGCCATAACCACTGAGCTACGGGTACTGAGCCTATTAAATCTTTTTTGAGTCACAGTGCTTGTATCTGAACTAGCTGCCATCATTTTCACAATATCCTATTGGCTACACATATATTTCTTACTATATCACAATATCACACAGGACTATACACAGGAGGTGAGAATCACTGAGGTTTGTTTGAAAGCTAACTGTACACTATACTTTGTATGTTTTCAGGAGTGAACAAAAATGAGATGCATTCAATCTTCTATCGTAAGAATCCAGAAAAATATTTGGCAATCTTTCAACATTTTTGTTATACAATGAAGAAAAATCAAAATGAGAACTGGTATTTGAAGATCTCATCTAGCAGTCATTAAATCAAAGTAATTTTTGTTATAATACCACATTAACACCCACCGCTATTAAGCCCATATATAAGCAAAAGAAGATAGAAACCACAATATACAGAAATGACATCATAGTGATAAATTACAAAAAATTTTTAGGTTTAAATCTTCCCTAGAAGCATGAAAATTGAGGATTTATAAATTATTACAAGGGAGAAAAGATTACAAAATGAAAAAGAAATTTGGCTCGGCGCCTGTGGCTCAAGTGGCTAAGGCGCCAGCCACATACACCTAAGGTGGCGGG
>NW_003852401.1:41560241-41561448 GCF_000181295.1 Otolemur garnettii
AAAAAAAAAAAAGAAAAGAAATTCTAGACTCAAAAATATCATGGAAAATATTATTTCTCTTTCAATTTCTAACATAATTAAAATAATCCTATATCAAGTTTTAGTTTCTTGAGCCCCTTAGGTAAACTGTTCAGCAACTATCATTACATTTAATTGTAACAGATGGAACTATAAATTGCAAGTGGTAGGTCCATTACTGTTCACAATTACCCACTGTCCCCCTTTGAAGGAGAATTACACCATATATCTCCCTTCCCTGTCAAATGCAGACACAACCACGAGACTTACTTTAGCCAGTGAAATGTCAACCTTTAAGAAGCTTTAAAAGGTAGCAGTTAGTTCAGCATGTTCCCTTTTCCCTGCTTCTGTGACTGTAAGCATATGTTGAGATGGAGCCTCCATCAGCCAGATCTAAGAGTCTCTCAAACCACAATGTACTGAGCAAGACAGCAAATCTGCTGCTTTAGGCTGCTGGGATTTTCATGTCGTTACTACAGTATAACCTAGGCTCATCATGACATAGCTTACACAAAAAAATTTCTTTTCCATTCTAGGGCTGACATCAAAACTGTGAATTCTGTATTTGGATTGTTCTGTATGAGTCAAATGTTCATAAATGTCTATTCTAAACATCCCTCCAAAGCTCACAAAAATTTTCTTTCTGTGGTATAAGGCAGAGCTTCTTTACCTCAGGGGTTTTCATCAGGTACACTTTCCCTCAAGTCAGAGCCTCTGAGCCACTCACCTGCAAACAAACTCATCTGGCGCTCATCAGTGGGAAGGTATCCTACATGCTGCTCTGCAATTATGGCAACTACTACAAGGAAAGTGCTCCACCACCTGGTAATCTATTCCTTCAGACTGCTGCCCATCCTGGCAAATTGGCCCATGGAACTTTTGGAAGAGTTTATGTTCCAGCTGCCCAAACAGCAAAGCACACAGTATAAAGAGAGGAGGAGTTGGGGAGTATACTGAAAGCTATGTCATGATAAACCTAAGTTATACAGAAGTTGGGGAGCACAAAAACTCCTAGTAAGCAAAGTTCCAAGCAATGGCTTTAATTCTTTGTATCAGTATTTTCTCCCATCTGTTTTTAGCAGCATAAAATCTAGTTGCATAGTGACTGTTTGAACACTTTCTGCCAAATAGAGCTTTGTTACTATCTTAAAAACTTATTAGAAAATCCAATTGACTTTGAAATCCTTTT
>NW_003852401.1:41561877-41566265 GCF_000181295.1 Otolemur garnettii
CCTCCAACTCCTGGGCTCAAGCGAGTCTCCTGCCTCAGCCTCCCAAGTAGCTGGGACTATAGGGGCCCGCCACAATGCCTGGCCATTTTTTTGGTTGCAGCCATCATTGTTGTTTGGCGGGTCCGGGCTGGGGATTCAAACCCGCCACCTTAGGTGTATGTGGCTGGCGCCTTAGCAGCTTGAGCCACAGGCGCCGAGCCGGCTTTTGGATTCTTTAAAAATAATTTTAACTGTTGTAAATTACTGAATGCTTAGAAAACAAAAATGGTTTATTATCTACTACACATACATAAAAAAATTTAAAGAGGACTCTTCCTAAGAAACCATCATTTAAAAGTCTAGATCAGGGCCAGGCACGGTGGCTAATGTCTGTAATCCTAGCACTCTGGGAGGATGAGGCAGGTGGACTGCTTGAGCTCACGAGTTCAAGACCAGCCTGAGCAAAACCAAGACCCTAGCTCTACTAAAAATAGAAAAACTGAGGCAGGAGGATTGCTTGAGGGCAAGAGTTGGAGTTTGCTGTGAGCTATGACACCATAGTACTCTACCTAGAGCAACAGCTTGAGAGTCTGTCTCAAAAAAAAAAAAAAAAAAGTCTAGATCAAGAACTGTATGCTCGGCTTGGTGCCTGTGGCTCAAGTGGCTAAGGCACCAGCCACATACACCTAGGGTGGCAGGTTTGAATCCAGCCTGGGCCCGCCAAACAACGATGGCTGAAACCAAAAAAACAGCCAGGCGTTGTGGCAGGCGCCTGTGGTCCCAGCTGCTTGGGAGGCTGAGGCAGGAGACTCACTTGAGCCCAGGAGTTGGAGGTTGCTGTGAGCGGTGATGCCATGGCACTCTACCCAGGGACAGCTTGAGGCTCTGTCTCAAAAAAAAAAAAAAAAAGAACTGTATGCTATTTCATGGATAAACCTGATATTTAAAAGCTTATATTCTCCTAACTTTTTATACCTGGGAAAAACAAAACAAATAAAAGCATGTGTTCATGGAAGCAAGCACAATTTTCTCATTAGAAACCCTGAAAAGATTTTGAAGTTTTATGCAAATTCAACATTTATTATCTTTCCTAATATTTTATATTCTGCTTTGCTTACCTTAATCATATACCTTTGATATAAAAGAAAATGTAATACCTTTTTTCACCCAGTTTACTACTACATAGACACTTGTAAATCTCCTTCCAGTTTAGAGATGAGATACCTCTAGTCTTCTTTTTTTTTTTTTTGCAATTTTTGGCCAGGGCTGGGTTTGAACCCGTCACCTCCGGTATATGGGGCTGGTGCCCTACTCCTTGAGCCACAGGGCCACTCTGCCTCTGGTCTTTTATGTTAGTAATATAGTAGTCAAATGGCAGAGTGGTCCTGTTATGAGAGTGCCGACCTGGAACCAGAATGCCTCCTCAAACCCAACTTGCTGTGAGCCGCTAAGCAACTTACTCAATCTCTCAGTTTTCTCTGTGAAATAGGAATGAAAGTACCTAGCTCCCTGAGTTGTAAAGACTAAATAAGTTAACATATGTAAAGCACCTAGAACAGAAGCCAGTACAGCATAAGCATTCAAATCTATATTTGAATGCATCACTTAACGATGAAAATACTTTCTAATAAATGTGTCATTAATGATTTTGTCATCGTAGGAACATCATAGCATATACTTACGCAAACCTTGAAGGTATACCCTACTATACTCCTAGGTTACATGGTATGGGCTATTTCCTCCTAACCTATAACCTATACAGCATGTTATTATGGTAAATATTGTAAGCAATTGTAGTACCATGATAAATATTTATGTATCTAAACACAGAAAAAGTATAGTATGGCATTATAATTTTATAGGACCATGGTTAATTGAAATGTTGTGCAGCATGCGACTGTATAAGCATCTACTATTATTACTTACTGTTATTATTAGATTGAAATGTGCCTTGAGGTCCTATGAGGCATAGTAGAATCAGCAGAAGCTATTTAAAAATTTGACTGAGGGTGACACCTGTGCCTCAGTGGGTAGGGCGCCAGCCCCATATACCCAGGGTGGTGGGTTCGAACCTGGCCCTGGCCAAACTGCAACAGCAACCAAAAACAAACAAAAATAGCCAGGCATTCTGGTGGGCACCTGTAGTCCCAGCTACTCGGGAGGCTGAGGCAAGAGAATCACCTAAGCCCAGGAATTTGAGGTTGCTATGAGCTGTGATGCCACAGCACTCTACCGAGGGCAATAAAGTGAGACTCTGTCTCTAAAAAAGTGTTCTGAAACTTAACACTTGGCCCTTCTAAAAGCTAAGGCTTTAATTTCTGAAATTGGCAGCGCCCATAGCTTGGTGGGTAGGGTGCCAACCACATACACTGAGGCTGGCAGGTTCGAACCCAGCCCACTCCAGCTAAAGCAACAATGACAACTGCAACAACAACGAAAATAGCCGGGCGTTGTGATGGGCGCCTGTAGTATGAGCTACTGGGGAGGCTGAGGCAAGAGAATCACTTAAGCCCAAGAGTTTGAGGTTGCTGTGAGCTGTGATGCCATGGCACTCTACCGAGGGCAATACAATGAGACTCTGCCTCAAAAAAAAAAAAAATTCTGAAATAAAAAGTTTTCAAGCATTCAATAGCAATTCAGTAGTCAGCCACTAAAAGGAATCAAAGACTTAAGAATTACATCTAAAACACTACAAAAGGAAAATACCAATCTATGAGAAACCCAAGAACCACGATCGGAATGATGTCTTAAACAGGGCATAACACAAGTCTGAAACACAATAAATAGATAATAAATGTTTCCTAAATGAGTAAAAAGAAATAACAAAAACAGAAAGACAAAGCAAGAAAAGAAAGTATTAAAACAAATACTGTTGGCTCGGCACTGGTGGCTCATGTGGCTAAGGTGCCAGCCACATATACCCAAGGTGGCGGGTTCGAATCCAACCTGGGCCCACCAAAAAACAACAATGACGGCTGCAACCAAAAAAAAAAATAGCCAGGCGTTGTGCCGGGCACCTGTGGTCCCAGTTACTTGGGAGGCTGAGGCAGGAGACTCGCTTGGGCCCAGGAGTTGGAGGTTGCTGTTAGCTGTGATGCCACGGCACTCTACCCAGGGAGACAGCTTGAGGCTCTGTCTCAAAAAAAACCCCAAAAAACAAAAAAACAAATACTGTTAACTGAGACAAAATTACTTTTTTTTAGAGATCCTTTTGTAGTTTATAAACCTAGTAATTGTTTTCACACTCATGTGTTACATGTGCCTCTCTCAAACCATGTTATGGCATCAGCTCTTTACCTTTCTGATATGAAAAAAATAATAATAATAAATTATTTTTCTGGGAAGGTACATACCTATGCTATATCACCCCAGAAACCTATCTGTTACCATACTTTAACTTAGGAAAAGGTAGAAGGGAAAGGGGGATATACTCATCTATAATAGTTCCTTGATGATTTCATGTAAGAGTGCCCCCCACAAAAACGAGTAAGATAATGGCATCCACTTGCATTATACTTTACATAATAGTAAATATTAAAGACAAAAAAATAGCACTTCTTTGTATCTAAGGGGACAAAAGATAAGATAACTGGAAGGGCTCAATCATTTGTGAAATGTGCTGGACTTTTAAAGATAAATAAATAGCCAATACATCAATACATCATCTACCTCAAGAGCCATGAAAGAAATCCACATACCAGGCTCAGCGCCTGTAGCACGGTGGTTACGATGCCGGCCACATGCACCAAGGCTGGCAGGTTTGAACCCAGCCCAGGCCTACTAAACAACAACAACTGCAACAAAAAAAAATAGCCAGGTGTTACGGCGAGCACCTGTAGTCCCACCTTCTTGCAAGGCTGAGGCAAGAGAATTGCTTAAGCGCAAGAGTTGGAGGTTGCTGTGGGCTCTGATGACATAGCACTCTACCAAGGGTGACATAATGAGACTCTGTCTCAGGAAAAAAAAAATCCACACACCAATGTCAAAAGGTACGCTAACAATAGAGGAACAAGACCCTATCTTGGGGTAAGAAAAGACTTTTTCTTGGGGTACACTAATCCAAAATACATTTAAAGAAAAAAAAGAAGGGAGAAAATGTACACTAACTAGTACTTTGGAAGTAGAGAAAGGGAAAAATGTCAAATTTTTTTTTTTTTTGAGACAGTGCCTCAAGCTGTCATCCTGGGTAGAGTGCCGTGGCATTATAGCTCACAGCAACCTCCAACTCCTGGGCTCAAGCGAGTCTCCTGCCTCCGCCTCCCCAAGTAGCTGGGACCACAGGCGCCCGCCACAACGCCCGGCCATTTTTTGGCTGCAGCCGTCATTGTTGTTCGGCGGGTCTGGGCTGGGGATTCGAACCCGCCACCCTAGGTGTACGTGGCTGGCGCCTTAGCCGGTTGAGCTATAGG
>NW_003852401.1:41566515-41571330 GCF_000181295.1 Otolemur garnettii
CTGGGACCACAGGCGCCCGCCACAACGCCCGGCTATTTTTTTGGTTGCAGCCATCATTGTTGTTTGGCGGGTCCGGGCTGGGGATTCGAACCGGCCACCCTAGGTGTACGTGGCTGGCGCCTTAGCCAGTTGAGCTATAGGCGCCGAGCCACTAATAATGCTTTTTTCTCCTTCTATAGTTTTCACTTTCCCCAAAGGTTCTACAATGACCATATTACTTCTATAAAATAAAAAAAATCTCATCTTGACAATGAAAAATGGACATCTGGTCATCTATACCCAAACTGAAAAATAAAGCATAATGTAATCAGTCTAATATTGACTTTCTTCACTGTGTCAAAATTTACAAAGGGCAACTACAGGTCAGAATTGACAATGAGACGCCTCTGGCCATTTATGTCGGTGATGCGCATTTATGTTAGTGAGGCAAAAGTCAAATGATAGATAGCAATTATTATAGACTATGTTGCATGCTTTGAAAAAAAATTACTGTAATTAACTAATTTTTCAGAATTTATAAAAAGATAGTCACATTATATAGTCCAGAAATATCACTGTAACTTCTTTTTAACTTTGATGAGGAAAAAAGGGATAAACAGGCAGAATATGAAAACAGAAGCTTTTTAAAGATACTATTTCAGGACATGGCTAGGGCTAATATTCCTTCAGTCTTGTGTCCCAAAATCCTGCATCTCCACCTACAGTCATATCTAAGAGAGATTAGGATAAATAGAGTCGATTATGTCTTTTCTCCCTTCCCTTTCTATTATGTTCCCCCATATTAATCTAAAATTAAAAAACCCAAAAATCCCTAACCAGAGACATTCAAACAGCAAAGGAGAAAAACATATGTATAACTCAGATCTAGAAAACTTCTTGACTGTTCTATCAACTCAAAAACTGACCTTGTAGTTTGTTACAGGTATTACTATTCCCTTTCTCTCTCTTGCAAATGCAGCAGGTCTTTAAAATTCAAACACACGCTCAGATATTTATATACACTTAAATGATATAATTAAGGCATACAATGCAAATAAAAGTATATTCCAACTAAGCAATGAATATTCTCCTATGAATATGTTGGCTAATGCTATATATAACATTTATATATTACTAAAATACTACATAAAGTTTTTGATTCAGAAATCTAATGATTATATTTTATTTTTCTGCTCTTTTAAGTCTCCTTTTAAAAATAATTTCAAGGATAATTTTAATTATTTCAAGGATAAGTTTAACTGATGGAAGACAGAAGATATTCACACACAAGATAATTTTAAAGCCATATGGTTCATCTTCATCTTACAAGGGTACATGTGAATCTTTCTAAATCGAGAATACAAATAACACAATAACTAAGAAAATGACGTGAAGACTATGTTAACCAGTTTGATGAAAATATTTCAAATTGTATGTAAAAACAGCACACTGTACCCCATGACTGTATTAATGTACACAGCTATGATTTAATAAAAAATAAATAAATAAAATGATGGATAGTAACCCACCAAATACCTGAATATAATAAACATTCATAAGTTCATATTATAATAATATAAACAAATTTAAAAAAAGATAATGTTAAAAAGAAATGCTTCACGTCAAAACGCAAATATACACAAGTTCACAAATACAAAGGCAGTTCATCATATATAAATATATATTCTATATTCTGTTAGCCTCTATAATTTAATGCTTCACGTCAAAACGCAAATATACACAAGTTCACAAATACAAAGGCAGTTCATCGTATATAAATATATATTCTATATTCTGTTAGCCTCTATAATTTAATGGCTACCATCAGTAAAAGCAATTAATTCCTCTTTTCATAAAATAGCAGCAATGTCAAAAGCATAACAAAGTCTACATTTTATATATACTTCATACCCAAAAGCTAATTACTTCATTTATTAAATAGTATAGCATACATTAGGAGTTTCTATAGCAATTCTCCTTCAGATTTTGTATGTACTTCACAAAAAAACAACTGCTTAGAGTTTCTTGAACACACAATTAGTTTTCTTGTTCCTATCTTTATCTATATGCTATTCTTTTTGCCTACCATGCCTGCCATCTCTTCCACTCAAAATTTCCATTCACTTCTCAAAATCCTGCTCAGGTGCAAGTATCTCTATGAAGCATTTTCTAACCTGCCCCTGAAATTAATCATTCCTTCCTCTTTCCTCTGTAATATTTTCGTATTTTCTAGTTACTTCTATTATTGAACAGACTCATAAATTATCTCTTTATTGTTGTGCCTACCCCTTCATAATCCTAATTTTCCTGAAAGTCATGGGCTGCTTCTTTCTAACCCTAACAAATACCAAATCCAAAAAGTAACTGACTTTTGGGTATGAAGTATATATAAAATGTAGATTTTGTTATACTTTTGACATTGCTGCCATCTTATGAAAAGAGGAATTAATTGTTTTTACCAAAGTAGCATTAAATTATGGAGGATAATAGAAAATAGAACATATATTTATATATGATGAACTGCCTGTGTATTTGTATTGTGAACTTGTTTATCTTTGCATTTTGACCTGGTATGTAGAAGATAAGTGTATTGAACTTAAAGAGTTTTTGTAATGTTTACATTCCCCAAGAACACAGCTATCTATGCACTGAAAAATGTGCTATAGAAATAAAAAAGAAATACACAAAGTGCACTATAGATAATGCCCAATCTCATAATGCAAATGCGGATTAATGATTCTTAGCAATTCAAAGTTGTTTCATTATGTTAAGTCCATTCTACCAACTAGTGATCACCACAACTAATTTTGTCTAGGAAGCATATCTGTGTAGAAAGCATATGTGGTTTTATAAGTCTTGATTTAAAAGAATTAGTATGCATCAGGTACTTAAGTAAAACTGCTTATTAAAAAGAATAGCCTACCACAGATGTTCAACTTGTGACTCATGAATTACTTAAGGTCTGCTTTGCTTATCTGTGGTACTGGATATTACAAGCAAAAATTATGCAGGGACTACTTTTTTGCTTATAGCTTTTGTTAGCTTTTATTAGCGTATTTAATTGTGGCCTAAGACAACTCTTCTTCCAATGTGAGGCAGAGAAAAAAAGGTTAGACAATCCCAAATGACTGGTACTCTTGGGCTCTATGAAGGCTCGGAGGACCACTTCCATTATGACTTCATTCCTCTAGACTATGATATCACGAGTCAGGAAAGACGGTTGCAGCATCCACATCTCAGTCCAGGGTAATCACAATGAGGGCACTTCCAAGCTGACATACACATATATACACACAAAATCCTTAATCAAGAGCAACCAAATATATCCCTTTCTGTAAGATGAAAGACAGCTATCTTCGATTAATACAACCAGTTGGTCTAATCAAAAATAAATTAATATGAGGTAGATGCCAATTAGTGTGACCTCACTAAAATGTAATTTAGATTTTAAAATTTGAGCATTAAATGAAATAGCACTGGGTATCACTGATGTAACATAAAATAAAATAGTGTGTTATTTTGTGTTCTGTTCCTCAAATAACACATCTTTCACTTTGGTTTCTGGAAAATGCAGATTCACAATAAGCAAGTGCCAAGTGCATAGTAAAACTTTGCACACAACACACTTACTGCAAACAATGTCAACTTAAATGGGTATGCCTCAAACTCCATTTTTTCCTCATAGGTAAGTACTGCCTCCCCTCCCCACTCTCCAGCCACTAACTTCAATAGCACAAGCAAATACTGAGTGAAAAACTAAGAATTCTCCCATAATATAACAAAGCACAAGGATTTTTCATTTGCTCACCATGTTCTTTTGGTCAACTTTAGGTTCTTGCTCTTATTCCATGGAATTAAGACACTTACTCTATGGAGTAAAACTGGTATCTTACAGATTAAGTTTTCTGTATTCATTTTTCAATAATTAAGAATATCTTTCATTAAAGAGGATTTGACTACTACCAACTATAGTGTTATAAACCCGCTGAGAAAGAAAAACCTAGATTTCTATAGAGCAATATTTTAATTTGCTAGAATTATATTAAAAATTAAAATATTTCTCAAATGTTTCTATAGCTACAAGTCAAATTTATTACATAGATGATTCCAATTACAATCACAAGCACGTTTACTACATAAACAGACAACACTAAATGGTGTAGAAAAAAATGTCACTGACTTTTCAATATAAGAAAGATGTCCCACCCTTAGTCTGTAGAGAAAAAAATCAGTACCTACTCTGAAAACTACTGCTAAGATAAAAAATGGAAAAAGGAGAATGGAGAGAAAAGACAATCAGACAAGAAGCTAATTTTGTCATTACTATTAACTATTTATTAAGAACCCTAATGCTAGGGATTTGACAAAAATTCTGAAAGACGGTTCCAAATAGTAACAGCAGAGAGAGAGAGAGAGAAAAGAGAGAGAAACAATCAAATCCTTTACTTTTCAATAGCTGGCGGGGAGGAGCAGCAGCACTATAGTCAAGAAGTAATTCACTATACCTCATTCATGAATGAAAAGCAAATTTCACCCACAGGCTGTTAACCGATGCTCTAAACTTATTCGCAAAGTACACAGATAAGGAATAAGGCTGGGCAAGACCTAACTCCGGCAGAGAAGCGGCTTCAAAACCTGAAAAGGAGAAAACAACGAGTCAGGTCGTCGCTCCAGAAATTTCCGAGCGCCCGGCTCCAGGGTAGGGATCGCGGATGCCAGAGGCGGGAGGAGACGGTAGCACCTGTCACTCGAGCGGCCCCCGCAGGGTCTGGGGGCTCGGTCACGGCCCGAACGCCGGGCGCTGAGGTCGAGCGCCGGTCCTTCCCGCCGCCCCCG
>NW_003852401.1:41571357-41579351 GCF_000181295.1 Otolemur garnettii
CGGGCCGCGGCCCGTCCCTGGGAGCGGCCCTCCCGCGCCCTCTGCCCAGCGCTCCGGTCAGCGGGGCCGGTCGCCTCAGGCCGAGTCGCCACGATGCCAGCCCGGGGCACCGGGGGAAGCGCGGTCGAGCCGCCGCAATCCCCACAGGGGCTCCGGAGGAGACCCCGCAAGGCGGGCCCGCCTCCGCGTACTCACCGGGCCTCCCCGGCCGCCGGCTCGGCCCTTCTATCCCGCCTCCCCGCCGCCGCTGCCTCTCCCGCGGCTCCCGGGGCGGCCGCACTGGGCGTTGGGGCTGGGCTGGGTCAAATGTCAGGAGGGGCGGGGTCGGACTCGCGACCGGCCGGGGTCGCGCGTCGGCCCTCGGGCCGGGCACTAACGGGTCCCGGGGCGCCGGGCCGGTTGGGCGGACCGCGGCGGTGAGCGCGGCTGCAGGCTGCGGTGAGGGGCGGGGAAGAGAGCGGCTGCGAGCGAGCGAGAGGAGGGTGGGAGGGAAGCCCGGGAGGAGGGGGCGGCGTGAGAGCCGCGGGGCGGGGCGGGGGCGGGGCCTGGCGCACCCGCCGCCGCGCGCGGGGGTTTGTTTATTTTCTCTGTTGGTCTCGGCGCTGGCGCCGGAGTAGAGGTTCGCGGGTAATGTGAGCGCCTGGAGTTGGGGGAAAGCACCAGAACCACCTGCTGGAGAAGGGGAGCTACGGGGGCCGGGCAGGGTCCAAACGTCTCACGTAGGCGGCGGCGCCGCGGTCTTCGGGGTCAGGGGGGAAGAAAAGGGCTCTCCCAGAGCGGGTGGCAGGAGGGAGGCCTCCGGAGAGAACAGGACTTTAGGCCGGTGCCCTGCAGCTCGGCTGGATCACCTGCGGCACGGAGAGCTCCCTGGAGTGCAAAAGGACTGTGAGACCCGGTAGCCTGGGCTCCCGGCAATTCAGGGCTCGACCTCCAGGCAAGTAGAGAGGGACCTGCCGGGCAAGATTCTCCGTAATGAAAATAACTAATAGTCCTCTGTCTTTGTAGAGTTACGCAGCCCTTTCACGTTACCTTCCTTGGTGCCCCTTCAGGTAGTCTAATTTCACAAGCGAAGTTAAGTGACTTACCCAGAGCTTCAGGGCTAATAAATGGCAAAGCCGAAACCCAGTTGTACTGGTTTCCAATTCTGTGCCCTTAACGCCGCACCCATTATCTCCGTAAATCGCGTTGAATCAACTAATAGTAGTGCCCCTTCCCGCACGGGTAAGATGCTGCAGGATTACAGACAAGAGTGGAAGATGTTATCCTTGCCCTCAAGGTGTAAGGACTAAAAGATAAAACAGATATAATAAAAGGCAAAATATGATATGTAACATGTAAAAAGTACAGAGTATTGCAGAGGATCAAAGAACTGCTGATGTATCTGTCTTGGGAACCAGGAAAAAAAGACAGTGTGAAGAAATAGGCATTTGGGATTAACCTTGAGGGAAATGGGAAAGGGTTTACAGCAAAGAGATAGCATGAGAATATATATGAAGGCTAGTTAAAAGTTGCGTTCTGGTAAGAGCAAAGCCTCTAGTCTAGGGTATGATGAGAAGTGGCAGAGAAAAAGGAAAATGGGGCCTCTGATGCCCAGTGGATGAATTGTATTTAATTTAATATTCTGAGTTTTCATGGTTTAAAAGTTTAGGGGAAGAAAAGGAAGGCTTTTCCTTGTACTATTGATCTGTAAAAAGATGTAGAAATCAGTGATAGAAAAACTGACAGACCTACAGCAGACCAGGTAAAAAGGTAAAGTTGAGTCTGAACTATGCAGATGGTCCTGTGTATGTGACTGGCGCCCTAGCCACTTAAGCTACAGGCGCTAAGCCAGCAGGTGAGATTTAAAAGAACGTGGTTGAGAGGTGATGTGGAGGCAGAATATACAAAATTTGGCAACTGGTTGATTAATTGGGGGTTGGAAGAGAGACATGAAAGTAGAAGTTTTGGGTTTGTAAATAAGTAATTATAAGAGGTAGAAAAGAAACAAGAGAAAGAAGAGGCCGCTTTTTGAGAGACGATGATCAGTTTAGATTTGGACATTTTAAGGGTTTGAAGGGATGTCAATCCAGCTGCACAGACATACATGCTAAGAAGTTAGAAAAAAAGGTTTTGAAATATGGAAAAGAGTACTGAACTAGAAAGTAGACTGGGAAGTAACTAGCCAAGCAGTGATATCACTATGAGAGAAAAGAAGAAAACAAAGGGCATAATCTTGGACAATATTTTCTTAGATTCTTGCTACTGAAAGCGTGGTCAATGGTTCAAAGTCATTAGCATCATGAGGAAGTTTGTTAAAAAACCAGAATCTGGGCGGCGCCTGTGGCTCAAAGGAGTAGGGTACTGGCCCCATATGCCAGGGGTGGCGGGTTCAAACCCAGCCCTGGCCAAAAACTGCAAAAAAAAAAATTAGAATCTTAGACTCCATCTCAGACCTGCTGAGCCAGTACCTTCAATTTAACAAGAACCTGAAGATATTTGTACCACAGCAAAATTTGAGAAGCTCTGATCTATATTCGAGAAGCCAGCAAAGAGGAAGGAGAAAGGATAACATATAATCATCAAAACAATGTAAACTGGAGTTTCACAAACAGGGAAGGAAAGGGTGTTGATCAGTAATATCCAAAACCACGGAGGTTGAAAAGCACAGGGAAGAAGGTGCGTTTGCATTTTGTGATTAGTTAGTCATTATGACCATGTTCTAATGGAACAGAAACTGCCACTTTCTGGTCAGGAAGAACCTAGTGACCCTGTCCACCTAATCCCCACATATATGAGACCTACTAAAGTAAGTGGGTAGATTTCACAGTGGGAGAAAGTAGAAATTCTCTTCTAGTTGCTTCTGTTTTCTCAGTGAAATAAAGAACAAGATCATTTTGGCAGGCTGCTAATCGCCCATCTCAATTTAGTCTCTTATCCATGAACACACAGATGACTTTTCTCTTCCCTTGTAGATAGATACTGTAAAGTATTAAGTTAATGACAATAGAATGTGAACAGAAATTATGTCTGTTACTGCCAAGTCAGGGCCTTATTCTGAGTGTACTTATGCCTCTGTGTATTTTCCTTTCTGCCAGTGGGACTCTGGACATAGTGACTCTGCTTTGATTATGTGGATGACTTGAAGCCTCTGAGGTTGGCAGAGCCGCAAGAAAGAGAACCTGGATGAAAGAGAACAGCCCACTGACCTGCAACACCCAATTATGTGAGCAAGATATAAATTTCTATTGAGTTGGAGGCATAACATTTTGGGGTCTATTCATTGTAGCAATTTAGCCTACGCTAACATATTCATTAACTGAAAGTAATGAGAGAAGAAGAAAAGGAATCTATGAGTAAGGAAGAAGGAATTAACTAGGCTCGGCACCTGTGGCTCAGGCGGCTAAGGCGCCAGCCATATACACCTAAGGTGGCGGGTTCAAATCCCCAGCCTGGGCCCGCCAAACAACAATGACGGCTGCAACCAAAAAATGGCCGGGTGTTGTGGTGGGCGCCTGTAGTCCCAGCTACTTGGGAGGCTGAGGCAGGAGACTCGCTTGAGCCCAGGAGTTGGAGGTTGCTGTGAGCTGTGATGCCATGGCACTCTACCCAGGGGGATAGCTTGAGGCTCCATCTAAAAAAAAAAAAAAAAAAAAAAGAATTAAATAGAACATAGTAAAGTTTCCAGACATAACTGAGGACCCCCTTGAATATGATTTTCTCCAACCATGTTCAGTTGTTCATGGGAAGGCACTGAGTACGTAGTTTTGGCAGTCACCAGACTGATACCTAGTGGAACAGGAATGATGGGGAGAGAAGGTCAAAGTAGTTGAGGATAGAAGCAAAGGAAGCTTTATAACTTCAGACATTGTAAGAAGTAAGGCAGTGAAAGGAATGGTGAAAAGAGGGTAGGGAAACTAAATTGGTGTTTTTGATCAGGTTGAAGAATTAAAAGTTTACATATTATATGGAATGATGTGGAAAGATAAGAGTTTGGAGAGTGAGAGGCTTGTAATTAAGAGGAGGGGCTGTAGTTACTGGTTAATATCAGGGTGTAGGGAATGATCATGAGAATGGGTAACTAAGGTAGGAGAGCATACTTTCAAAGATCCTTTGAAACATGGTCAAGGAATTGAGAGGCAGTAGGGTTTTGAAAGGAGCAGCAAATACACACATACACACACACACACACACACATATATATAGTTTTATATATATTACAGACACACATACACTCTTCTTCACAAAGAATTACCACAGAAGTGATTAAGAATAGTGTTGGAGTAGTGAGTGATCTTAGAGTGATAGTATCCCTGGTACTAAAATCTTTAAACAACAAGGAGTTAAATTCTTTGAATTAGGGTGCTCAAGGCCATCAGTAGTTCAATATGTTAAATTATTGCCAATATCGTATTTCATTTAAATAGGCACTTTTATGTTGCTAAAGTGGGGTTTCTAATTGCTTCCCTGTGACCTCTCAAATTATGATAGTAACTGCTTTCTTTTACAAGAAATGCCTATCAGTCTGGATTATATACCTAGCACATGCCAGGCTTCCAAGTTTACATGATTATGCTTTAAAATTTGTCATAGATTATTCTGTTTTACTTCCAACATGTATCTCAAATAGATAATGTTGACAGTGATGCTATGTATTATTTGATATGGCAAAACATATCAAATAATACACAGCAAATGTTCAAAATCTATATTTAAATCTCATTTATAACTTAAATTAACAATAAATAGGGATTGACCAAAGATCTGATGAATTGGAAATAAAAAGATTATATTAAAAAATGACCTACATATTAGGTAGCATAAGGGCTCTGGAGTCAGACTGCCAGGGATTGAATTACGACATTATTCTGAAGATACATCATAAATACTCACCCTGGGCAACATAGTGAGACCCCATCTCTACAAAAAAATTTTAAAAATTTATTGGGCATGGTGGCACACACCTGGAGTCCCAGCTACTACAAAGACTGAGGCAGGAGGATCACATAAGCCCAGGGTTTAAGGTTGCAGTGAGCTGTGATGACACCATTACACACCAGCCTGGGTGATGGAGCCAGATCCTGTGTCTTTAAAAAAAAAGATATGTCATACACATATGTATGGGTGTCCACATGTATGTATAAATGTGCATATAATCATTTAAAAATGCTAAACATTCAATTAAAGTTAGGTATAATTATTCAATTATTGTACTTACATCTAATTCATACAGAATTTCCTTTAACTATGTTTAAACTTTTCCTGCTTAGAAAATGTTATTACATATGTACATGTTAAGATTTAATGGCAAGGAGACCTCTGGGCAAATATGGTGCATTGGACACACGTCTGTCTCCGCTTACCCAGGAGGATGACATTAAAGTGACAGTGAAGAAATAAAAATGATATAAACCTATAAAGAGAAAGCAAACAGGGAAAGAGATCCCTGCTGAAGAAGGATGCCAACAAAACTTAGGGATGTGGAAAGCAATAACTGACTTAACCAAAGCTGAGAACATTAACAGAAAAGCTTTTAGGAGGAGCCTTATGGTCAGAGCCAGCCAGAAGTGAACCTATTCAAGTCACAGCACCCTGGAAAGACTCTGAAACTAAAGCTGAGAGCCTCAGATAGCAGAAGTACAGTGAGACTGAAAAGGGGAATTTTTTGGCAAAGTTTTTAAAGAGCAATGAGACCCTTCCTTGCCATATTCCCTATTCCATCTATGCTGCCCAAATTCAGCAGAAGATAGATAGATGGTTTACTTTCTGGAAAGATTGACTTAGAGCTCCTCTAGACACCAGGAAGAGCTGAGGACAGGGATAACTCATTATACAGAAAAGCAGAATTAAATGAAGTTGTGCTACTGAGTTGTAAGAGATTCCCCAACCCAGTTTTATTCTCAAATTCAGATTCTAGAATGTTGGGATCCTGTCAGGAGATTGGAAGCTTCATTTTAAGGCAGTGGTTCTCAACCTTCCTAATGCCATGACCCTTTAATATAGTTCCTCATGTTGTGGTGACCCCCAACCATAAAATTATTTTTGTTGCTGCTTCATAACGGTAATTTTGCTACTGTCATGGATTGTAATGTAAATATCTGATATGCAGGATATATTTTCATTGGTCACGACCCACAGGTTGAGAACTCCTGTTTTAGGGGAAAACCAGTCTGTCCAAGAGAAGAGGAGTTGTAGGGTGCTTGAGTGGTTAGGGTGATGGACTGCCAAGAGAATAGGCCTCCAAATATTGAAGTATAGGGGTGCTATAATGAAGAATGTGACTTGTTGCCTGTCTCTTATAGTGAAGCCCAATGAGTAACAAGCCCTGACCATACCCACAGACTCTCTAATCAACTTTCTACCACCTCTTTCTTTCTTCCTTTCTTTTCTTTCTTTTTCTTTTTCCTTTCCTTTTCTTTTCTCTTTCTCCCTCTCTTTCTCTCCCTTTCTCCCTCTCCCTCCCTCCCTCTTGGAGGATTTACAGATGTGAGCTACCACACCTAGCCCATCTCATTCATTATTTTAAAAATTTTTATAGCAATGGGGTCTTGCTGTGTTTCCCAGACTGGCCTCAAACTGCTAGGCTCAAGCGATCCTCAGCCTCCCAAGTAACTGGGACTATAGGGAAGTATCACCATACTGAACTATCACTTCATTCTCACCCCTCCCCCCACAGTCTCACTATGTCGCCCTCAGTAGAGTGCTGTGGCATCACAGCTCATAGCAACCTCAAACTCCTGGGCCCAAGTGATTCTCCTGCCTCAGCCTCCCAAGTAAGCTGGGACCATAGGCGCTCACCACAACACCTGGCTATTTCTTTTTTGTTGCAGTTGTCATTGCTGTTTAGCTGGCTTGGGCCAGGTTCAAATCCACCAGGCTAGATGTATGTGGCTGGTGCCCTACCCACTGAGCTACAGGCACCACCTATCACTTCATTCTTAAATTAAGGTAACCAGATTTTAACATTGGTAAAGTGGGACACCATTGGGGGGACAGGGCCTGACAACAATGCAAACTTTGACAAGCAGTTCTTGATAATCAGTTCTCAACAATTATTTGTTAATATTAAAGTTTAATATTATAAAATTAACAAAAATAATATAAAACACATATCCTGGTAAAATAGCCACATGGCAGCCCAAAACCGTATATTCCCTTCCTGTTCTCCTGCATTCCCTAGCTTGTCGTGCATTATTTCCAAAAATTGGAGCTTTTTAAAAAAACGCCACGGGATACAGGACAGTCCTGCCAAAAGCGGGATGTCTGGTCACCTTACTCTGGGGGGTGGGGGGCTACTTGTTTGTTCCAGACAGTTTGGCTCCTTCTAGCTAATTGTCCTTTCCTAGAAGCAAGGGAGGGAGCCAGTCTCCTTCTGAGACCTTGCCCAGGAGGGGAGTAGGGAGTTTACATTCGCCTTTTCATTTCCAAATGAAGTTACATTAACCTCTTCATTCCCGAATGGAGTTACATTAACCTTTTCAGCAGCCAAAAAAAACGTATATTCTCTTCCCATTCTCCCTCTGTTCCCTAGCTTGTCATGCATTCTTTCCAAAAATCGGGACTTTTTAAAAACACCTCGGGACAAATTGTTAAAAATCAGGACTGTCCTGCCAAAAGCAGGACGTGTAGTCACCTTATCTTAAATGTGAGTGAACAGTTAAAGATCTCCATATATTTTGAAGAAACTCCCATACATGAAAGACACCCTAAAATGAACAAACAGGAAAAAATAAAAGGAAAGAAAAATAACTTGGGGGAAATAAAAGCAATAGAGGGAGCTGAAGAAAATGTCAAAATAAAAAAAAATCTCAAAAATTTTAACTCTCATATGATCTTCTCAGGAAACTGCTTGAGGGAGGTACTCCACCCAAATAAGAGTGTGACTAAAGGAACCTAAAAAGATGGGATTTGGCTCGGCGCCTGTGGCTCAAGCGGCTAAGGCACCAGCCACATACACCTAAGGTGGCGGGTTCGAATCCCCAGCCCGGGCCCACCAAACAACAATGATGGCTGCAACC
>NW_003852401.1:41580397-41613580 GCF_000181295.1 Otolemur garnettii
CCACCTTAGGTGTACGTGGCTGGTGCCTTAGCCAGTTGAGCTATAGGCGCTGAGCCACACCAAACTTTAAATACACAAACGCTAATGAAAGCTGATGAACAAGAAAAAGAAAAAAAGGCCCATGCATACTTTTTGTAGTATCTCACACTACCCATAAACAAAACAGTTGTCAAATAATCTGCACACGGTCTGCAGGTTGCACACCCCTGGCCGAGGGAAGCTGCTCTGACCATGTGAGTCTTGAATGAGGACGTAATAGAGCAGGACTGCAACAGACCTGCCACTGGACATGCATGAATAAGAAGTAGATCTTTAAGGTTGTAAGCCAATACAACAAGGAGGTTTGGGGCTTCTGCGGTCATTTCTTAAAGTGGCAAAATTATTTCTCCTGACTGATATAACATGAAGCACTGTGGACAGTTTTGATACAATAGTCATCAATAGTCATTAAAACAGCATATATAAATAACCATGTCCTATAAAAATAATAGGACATTAATACATGGTATAAAATGGCTAAACTGGAAAACTAAGACATGGAAATAATGTGCTATTTAGAAATGTAGAATTCAGGGCAGCGCCTGTAGCTCAATGGGTAGGGCGCCAGCCACCTACACCAAGGCTGGCAGGTTTGAACCCAGCCCAGGCCAGCTAAAACAACAATGACAACTGTAACAAAAAAAATAGCCAGGTGTTATGGCAGATGCCTGTAGTTCCAGCTATTTGCGAGGCTGAGGTAAGAGAACCACCTAAGTCCAAGAGTTTGAGGTTGCTGTGAGCTGTGACGCCATAGCACTCTACTTTGTCACAAAAAAAAAAAAAAAAAGAAAATTTAGCAGAACAACAGCTCTTCTCTGGTAAGTGCTACAGGGCCTTATGATATTGTTATGAGCCTTGTTTTATTTGACCCTTAAGCCATATATATAATCACTTGGAAAAAAATTAAAATTTTATTTCTTTTTAAAAATTTTTATTTATTTATTTTTTTTAGAGACAGAGCCTCATTATGTGGCCCTCGGTAGAGTGCTATGGAGTCACAGCTCACAGCAACCTCCAACTCCTGGGCTTAGGTAATTCTCTTGTCTCAGCCTCCTGAGTAACTGGGACTACAGGCACCCACCACAATACCCGGCTATTTTTTTTTTCTTGAAGTTTGGCCAGGGCCGGGTTTGAACCTGCCACCCTCGGTATTTGGGGCCAGCACCCTATTCACTGAGCCACGGGCGCTGCCCAAAATTTTACTTCTTTTCAAAAGAAAAATGAGGGCAGCACTTGTGGCTCAGTGGGTAGGGCACCAGCCCCATATACTGAGGGTAGCAGGTTCAAACCCAGTCCAGCGGGTGCCTGTAGTCCTAGCTGCTAGGGAGGCTGAGGCAAGAGAATTGCCTAAGCCCAGGAGATGGAGGTTGCTGTGAGCCATGTGACCCCCCACAGCACTCTACCAAGGGCGATAGAATAAGACTCTGTGTCTACCAAAAATAAATAAATAAATAAATAAGTGAATGAATGGTGAGAGGAGGGGATTTTAGTATTGTTTATAATTCAGCAAGTTTAATAGACTCTTAATCATCCCACCTTAATATTAAAACTGTAAGTAGACTTAATTCCTTTTTTTTTACATATACATGTATTTATTAGGTTTCCACTTTTTGCCTTCACAAAATTAAAAAGGCTTAAAATTTAATAACAATAACAATGTTTAAGATAAGGACTAGAAACAAAAACCTTGTAAAGAATGAACGAAGATAAATACATTCAGAAAAGAAATCAGATGATTGCTGCATCGAAATATTAAGCAATAATAACAATAATGCAAAGAAAGTAGCATTCACATTGTCAAATAAGAGTATGTGTCTTATAGAATGCTTTGACTCTGAGGTTCAGTATGGAGTCATCAGGTAACTTCATTTTTTTTTTCCAAAGTCTCAAAAAATAAACTAATATTTATAAATAAAAGTAAAAGATAATTTCAAAAAACAGATCATGCCAAATCTTATAGACAGTAGAAAAAGAAGAAATACTTCAAAATCATTCTACTTAATCTAGATACACCTGATATTAAAATTGGAGAAAATATATTATTATAAAGGGGAAATTACAAACATATTTTACTTTTAAATGAGGATACAGTATTCTAAAAAACCTATTACCAGGTTGAGCTAAAAATTAATGTTTAAGTAATGTACTTTGGTCAAAACTAATTCCAATTTATGTGAGAATTAGTCACTATTATTCTGTTCTTTTTTCTTCTTCTTTTCCTTTCCTTCAACCCCTCCCTCCTCCTCTGTCTGATCTTCCCTTCCCTATGCCCCACCATGTCATTAATTGTCATTAATTGTCCTCATACCAAAGTTGAGTACATAGGATTCTTACTTCTCCATTCCTGTGATGCTTCACTAAAAATAATGTGTTCCACCTCCGTCCAGGTTAGTACAAATGCTGCAAAGTCTCCATTTTTTTAATGGCTGAATAGTATTCCATGGTATACATATATCACAGCTTACCAATCCATTCCTGAGTTGAAGGACATTTAGGCTGTTTCCACACTTTACCGATTGTAAATTGGGTTGCGATAAACAGCTTAGTACAAGTGTCTTTATAATAAGAGATTTTTTTGGCTTGGCGCCTATAGCTCAACTGGCTAAGGCGCCAGCCACGTACACCTAAGGTGGCGGGTTCGAATCCCCAGCCCAGACCCGCCAAACAACAATGACAGCTGCAACCAAAAAATAGCCAGGCGTTGTGGCGGGTGCCTGTGGTCCCAGCTACTTGGGAGGCGGAGGCAGGAGACTCGCTTGAGCCCAGGAGTTGGAGGTTGCTGTGAGCTGTAATGCCACAGCACTCTACCCAGGGGGACAGCTTGAGGCTCTGTCTCAAAAAAAAAAAAGATTTTTTTTTTCCTTCTGGATAGATGCCCACTTAATGGGATTGCAGGATCAAATGGGAGGTCTAGGTTGAGTTCTTTGAGGTTTCTCCATATTTCCTTCCAAAAAGGTTGTATTAGTTTGCAATCCCAGCAGCAGTGTAAAAGTGTTGCTTTCTCTCCACATCCGCACCAGCATCTGCAGTTTAGACCTAATTCTTTAAAAATACCTTTTTCAAGAAAATTGAAGCAGGGTGGTGCCCATAGCTCAGTGGGTAGGGTGTTGGCCACATACACTGGAGGTATGTGTCTTCAAACCCAGCCCAGGCCAGCTAAAACAACAATGACAACTGCAACCAAAAAAAAGCCGGACGTTGTTGTGGGCGCCTGTTGTCCCACCTACTTGGGGGGCTGAGGTAGGAGAATCACTTAAGTCCAAGGGTTTGAGATTGCTGTGACCCGTGACACCACGGCACTCTACCCAGGGCAACAGCTTAAGACTCTGTCACAGAAAAAGAGAAAAAAGAAAATTGAAGCCCTAAAAGCTAAATTTTATCATTCTAACTTCACACTGTCCACTGCACAACAGAAATGTGACTATTGGTTTCCTAATATTTTGACTCATCTACCCCCTTCCCTTGCCCTTACCATAATGTTATTTATAGGGTACTGTTTAAATGAAGTTAAATGTCACTAATTTGAATTTGACAAATGATGTATATAAGTATGTAATTATGTTATAAAAGGCTATTTTGTACTTTCAAAAATAATTGTTTTTAAAAATACTGTCTGACATTAGACCCCCCCAAAAGTATTTTCTTCAGGAGGCTGGCAGTGATTAAAATAAATTTATTATGTATTGATATATACATACCACCTATAATCTGTAAATAATTAGTTGTATATAATGGGGTTGTAACTTTCTTGTGGTATTTTTTACATCATTTACTACCTATGATAAAAAAGATTTGGTGTCCATGTATGGTGGCTCACGCCTATAATCCTAGCACTCCTGTAGGCCAAGGTCAGTGGATCGCCTGAGCTCAGAAGTTCAAGACCATCCTGAGCAAGAGCAAGATGCTGTCGCTACTAAAAATGGAAAAACTGGGTGGTGCCTGTGGCTCAGAGGAGTAGGGCACTGGCCCCATATGCCAGAGGTGGTGGGTTCAAACCCAGCCCCAGCCAAAAACTGCAAAAAAATAAATAAATAAATAAAAATAGAAAAACTAGCTGGGTGTTGTGGCTGGTGCCTGTAGTCCCAGCTACTCAGGAGGCTGAGGCAAGAGGATTGCTAGAACCCAAGAGTATGAGGTTGCCATGAGCTATGATGGCACAGCACTCTATCCAGGGTGATAGAGTGAGACTCTTAAAAAAAAAGGATTTGAGGAAGCAAAAGTAAACTAGTCTAATTGCTATACGAATTGTAAGGAATAAAGGCAGCAGTCTCTCTGTAGCCTTGGGATTTGTTAGTGTGGCCCTTCCATGATCTATGCTCATTCCATCATCTCTCACATCCAGCTCTAATCCATTCATTCAGCCAACACTCATGTCAAGCCTCAAGTGTAATAGGCCTATTACTAAACTGCTTGCAAATCCCTAAGCATATGATGTCATCTCCTACTTCTTAGGCTTGAGATGGGGTTACCTGACCTAAAATGCTACACTCACATTCCTGTACCTTCCCCAAAGCCAACTTGTCTATTAAGATACAAGGAAGGGGGGGGCAGTGCCTGTGGCTCAGAGGAGTAGGGCCCTGGCCCCATATGCCAGAGGTGGCAGGTTCAAAACCAGTCTAGCCAAAAACTGCAAAAAAAATAATAATAATAAAAAGGAAGGGGAAATCTTATCTTACTCCTAAAGTCAGATACCCTTCCTCCATCTTCCATACTCCCATAGGACCCTCTATATTTATTTTTTTATTTTTTTTATTTTTTTGTTGTAGTTTGGCCGAGACTGGGTTTGAACTCACCAGCCTCGGCATATGGGGCTGACACCCTACTGTTTTTGACAGAGCCATTATATTCCTCTTTACATTATGAGCCCCGTAAAAGCAGAAACCTGGTCTGTTTTACTCACAAGTATGTCACTACAGTGCCAGACTCATTGCTTGCATTCAAACAATTCTTGTCTGTTTTTCAACAGGGTATATGCTCCTTAGTAGATAGGTTTGTGGTTTATTAAACTTTGTTTCTTTTAGCATTTAGCACTTAGTATAAGACCTAACACATAGAATTTTGCTGAATATATTAACTTTTTCAGTATTACCATTAATCTTTAAAATATATAGCATGAAGAATATACAGACAGTATCCTCATCATACAGAGACATGGCATGCTCAGGATTGTTCCTTTGATTTTCACTTAAATAGAAAAGTACATATGAAAGATCTGAAAGAAAAATACATATGAAATAGGAAAAACATATTCATATAAAATTATATGAAAAATACATAGGCCACATATGCCAAATGACCTGTTATTTGCCCTGTGCGCTCACCAGTTTGCCTAGAAATAAAAAAGAAGTAATTCTTCTAGAAATAGTCATAAAATAACCAGCTAAAAATTTTATCATTGGTAAGTCAAACATGGCGTTGGCAGTGCTGGCTCTGAGGACGCAGGCAGCGGCCCTGCTGAGCCCCTGTCCAGCTACTGCTCTGGCCATCAGAAATGCATACAAGAAGACAGGTGGTAGCTCCAAAAACCTCGGGGGAAAGTCATCAGGCAAACGCTTTGGCATCAAGAAAATGGAAGGTCACTATGTTCATGCTGGCAACATCCTTGGGACTCAGCACCATTTCCGCTGGCACCCAGGTGCCCATGTGGGGCTGGGGAAGAGGAAGTGCCTGTACGCCCTGGAAGAGGGGGTAGTCCACTACACTAAGGAGGTCTACGGACCCAATCCCAGAGACTCAGAGGCTGTGGATCTGGTCACCAGGTTGCCCAAGGGTGCTGTGTTCTACAAGACTTTTGTCCACGTGGTTCCTGCCAAAACTGAGGGTACTTTCAAACTGGTGGCTATGCTTTGATGCCATTGGACAGAATTTGGAGCCCAGGTGACAGAAGCTGAGGGTTGAGATGATGATAAGGCCTCCTGAGGAAGAGATGTGCTTGGTGGACAAGTCTCTGCAGGAGACTCTGTGAAGTGACTTCTGAGAAACTCTTTGGGAGACTTGACCTGGGGCCAAAAATAAAGTTATCCAGTCACAAGCCTGTGCTACTTTGGGTTTCTGCTCACAAACTGGCTTGTATGGGTAAGCATTACCTAAGTTCTTAATTCATTACGTATGCATCTCTAACCCAAATTTACTATCCATCAAAAATAAATTGTGATCAATATATTTATACAAGTATCCGTTCATTTCTGTATACTAGCAATGAATAATATGCAAATGAAATTAAGAACTATTTCACTTACAATAGCATCAAAAAGAATAAAATGTTAGGAATATATTTAACCAAAAAAGTGTAAGACATGAACATTAAAAACTACAAAACATGGTTGAAAAAAATAGACAGTCCATGTTCATGAATTGGAAGACTTTATATTATTAAGATGGCAATACTCCCCAAATGGATGTACAGGTTCAATACAATTCCTATCAAAATTCCAACTGGCTTCTTTTCTTCACATAAATAGACAACTGATTCTAAAATTCGTATGGAAATTCAAATTACCCAAACAGTAGTGAAAAAGAAGAACAGAATTCATGGATACATACTTCTTGACTTTAAAATTTACAGCAAAGCTTCAGTAATCAAGACAGTGTAGTATTGGGATAGGATATATAAACCAATGGAATAAAGTTAAGAGTCCAGAAATAAACTCAGATATCTATGGTTGGTTGGATTACAACCAAGGGTAAAGATAATTTTTTGAAGAGTGAATAGTTTTTTCAACTAATGCTGCTGGGACAACTGGAAATCTACAGGCAAAAGAATGAATTTGGACCCCAACCTAAGACCATATATGAAAATTAAAAATTGATTAAAAACCCCAAAGTGAGACTTAACACTATAAAACTTAGAAAAAAAAGATGGGTGTAAATCCACATGATTTTGTATTAGAGTGACTGGGTAAGGAACTTGTGGCTTGGGGCCACATGTGGTCTTTTGACTGAATTCAAATTTTATAGAACAAATCCCTTTATTAAAAAGATTTGTTCTGGGCGGCGGATTTTAAAAGACAGTTCTCCAAAGATACACAAGCAGCCAATAAACACATGAAAAGATCTTCACTATCATTAATTAGAGAAATTTTACTCAAAACCACAATGAGATATTATATCACATCTACTAGGATGGCTATAATCAAAAAAGACAAGGTGGGCATGGTGGCTCATGCCTGTAATCCTAGCACTCTGGGAGGCTGAAGCAGGTGAATTGCCTGAGCTCAGAGGTTGGAGACCAGACTGAGCTAGGGCGAGACTCTGTCCCTAAAAAATAGCCAGGGGTTGTATCGGGCGCTTATAGTCCCAGCTACTCAGGAGGCTGAGGCAAGAGAATAGCTTGAGCCCCAGGGTTTGAGATTGCTGTGAGCTATGACACCACAGCACTCTACTGAGGGTGACAAAGTGAGACTCTGTGTCAAAAAAAATTACAGACAGTTGACCATGAGTGCGGGGATGGGGGGGTTCATGCCTGTAATCTTAGAACTTTGGGAGGCTGAGGCAGGAGGATTACTTGAGAGCAAGAGTTTAGAACCAGCGTGAACAAGAGTAAGACCCTCTGTCTGTATCTTGTATATCTGTATCTTGATCTTAAACTTGTAATAAATCGTAAGCAATGATACAGATCACAGTAAGTTTAGGTAGAGCAATATCCTGTTTGTGAAGAGACAAAATGGCTTGATAAAATTAAATCAGTGCTCTTCCTCGCCTATCAAAACTGGTTGGATGTGATTTCTGTATTCAGATATAATTTATGATTCTGGCCCTTTTGAGCACGCATATATTAGGTCAATTGAAGAGTAATTTTTTTCATCAGTGAATTTACATAATTTTTACAGCTTTATGTATATGTGCACTCAGAAACACACTTCTACCAAGAAAGCACATGATTCTCTATTTCCTTGCCCTGCTTTATTTCCTCCATAGTACTTATCACTGGATTGTAAATTCTTTGAAGGACAGGGCTTTTAGTTTTCACCGCTGTCTGCAAAAATAAAAGATTGATAGAAAACATAAAGCAGAAGAACACCATAAATTAAAAATCTATAGAAATTTTCATTATCTATAGAGAGTATATACAGCTGCCTTTCTGAGTTTTTAGAAAATGAGTAATTCTAGCTACTAGCTCACTCTTTGGAAGAGGCACAGAACTAAGCTCAGGTAAGTGTTTTGGTTTGCTGTGGCCTGCCCAACTAAAGTCACAGAATCAGGTTCTTATATTTAGCTTCCTTTCTCATGCAAGATACTGAATTTTATAATAAACTTTACTAAGAGGACCTTAGTACCACTGAAGGAAATAGTACCACTGTCAGAAAAAGTGTATTAGTATTCTTCCTTTCTGATTTATTTGTTCACAATCCACTAGAACACTTACATGTGTACGTTCCACTGCCCTTAAAGTCTTGGCCTTCTCTCTGATGACTTGGCTACTCCAGTCCTCAGTGCTTCTAGAGAAAAAATGTTCCGATACTTGGCCATCTAAAGGGAATGAACTTCCCTCTGAATGCTTATGAAGAAGAGGCCACCATGGTAATGTCAAATTTAACTCCAATAGACTTGTTGTATATAGTAGCTAAGAGTATCAAATGCCAAATGAAGACTGACTTATGCTGTTAATTTGATCACAAACCTACCTACATATGAGCAAAAAATTAACTTCTAACAGTTTCCTTGGGCAGATAGTGTTTCAAAGACCATTGTGATTACTAAATGGAAATAATTCTTCTGTATACAGTTTAATAATTCACAAAAGTAATAAATAGCCAAAAACTGGTGGTGAAACCCTAGTAAAAAACATGTCTCTTTATTCATGGGTCAAAGAAATAGCATGAAGCACTTCCTATGCCTATGAAAATAAGATACAGCATGACTCTAAAATATTTTCTTATGAAGACAGAATTTACATAAATCTTCCTAGAGAATACTCTTGTTTCTAGTTTGTTTTTTTTTTTCAGTTTGACATGAGAGTATCTATGACTGGGTGACATTGTTTCCTTTGGTAAGGTAAAGTGCATGTTGTAGTTGTGACCTTCACCCAGGAAGTGCACCATTTACCTGTACATTGTACCTATCAGGTGAGAAGTTACCAAACCCTCTCCCCCTTCTTGAATTTCATTGAGTTTTTCTCTCATGCGTGTACATCGTGTTAATCTACAAGTTTCAACTTAGTATTTAGTATATGGGCATTTATACTGATGATAACATATATGTAGTATATAACTAAAACGTGAGTTTCTATTTACAAATGTCTTATGATATATATAAAATTAGTAACCACATATGTGCCCAAAAGTTACCCAATTTGACAACCAACTCTATGGACTTATTTTATCTTAAACATATATGATGCTTCAGTTTTAAATTTGCTTTCGTTTTTTGTGTTTCTTTTTCTGTCTATCTATCTATATTTTTTTTGAGATAGAGTCTCACTCTGTTGCCCAGGCTATAGTGCTGTGGCCTTAGCCTAGCTCACATCAACTTCAGACTCCTGGGTTCAAGTGATCCTCCATCCTCCTGTCTCAACAACCTCTGGAGTAGCTGGGACTACAAGTGCCCACTACAATGCCTAGCTAATCTTTCTATTTTTTAGTAGAGATGGGATCTCGCTTTTGCTCAGGTTGGTCTCAAACTCCCACCTCAGTCTCCAAGAGTGCTAGGATTATAGGCATAAGCCACCACACCCAGCCACAATAAAGTACTTTTAATTAAGGTAAGTTCAAGTTTCTTAGACATACTGCTATTGCATACTTAATAAAGTATGGTGTAAACATAACTTTTATATGTTCTGGGAAACCAAAAAATTCATGTAACTTGCTTTATTGAAATATGTGACTTATTGCAGTTGTCTGGAACTGAACCTACAGCGTCATTGAGATATACCTGCATGTGGTTTGTCATTGACCAAAATACCGTAATGCAGCACACAGTTATAAATTCTTTCTCTGAGCCATTTCTTTCCTCTCACATTATATTGTGCGCATTTAAAAGTAGCCATGTAGCTTCTTCAATATTTTGCTTAGAAATTTCTTCAGCCAGATATGTGAGTTCATTACTCTTAAATTTCAACTTTCATAAGGCCCTTGGATATGGACACAATTCAGCCATGTTATTTGCAGTTATATTATAAGGATGGCCTTTATTTCACTTTCCAAGTCTGGTCTACTCTACTCTCAATACCACCTGAGACCTCATTGGGATGGCCCTTACTGTCCCTATTTCTATCAATATTCCGATCATGGCCATTTAAGTGATCTCTAAGAAAATTTAGGCTTTCCTTAGTTCTGGGGTCTTCTGAATTCCCTCACCAGAATTACCCTTAATGCTTTATTCATGGAAAGCTTTCATGTATTAATATTTGATAAAGCAACAAACTGTCATATAGTAAAAATAGCAGTTTTCTTCTCAATTTATTAGATCATTACTTTTAAGTTGCATTTGAAAAATACGCAATTTTGATTTTAAATGCATAGGAGTGATTCATAAATAGCTTTAAAAAAAAAAGGTGGGCCAGCACAGTGGCTCACACCTGTAATCCTAGCACTCTGGGAGGCCGAGGCAGGTGGATTGCCCTAAGCTCACATGTTTGAGACTAGCCTGAGCCAGAGCAAGACCTTGTCTCTAAAAATAGGCGGGCATTGTGGTGGGCACCTGTAGTCTTAGCTACTTAGGAGGCTGAGGTAAGGGAATCGCTTGAGCCCAAGAGTTGGGGGTTGCTGTGAGCTATGATGCCATGGCACTCTACCAAGGGTCAAAGTGAGACTCTATCTCAAAAATAGAAAAAAAAAGGCTCAGTGCCCATAGCTCAGTGAGTTAGGGAGCCAGCCAAATACACTAAAGCTGGCGGGTTCGAGGCCAGCCCAGGCCTGCAAAACAACAATGACAACTGTAACCAAATAAAAGCCGGGAATCATGGTGGTGGGTGCCTGTAGTCTTAGCTACTTGGGAGGCTGAGGCAAAAGAATCTCTTAAGCCCAAGAGTTTGAGGTTGCTGTGAGCTGTCATGCCACAGGACTCTACTGAGGGCAACATACTGACACACTGTCTCAAAAAAAAAAAAAAAGAAAAAGAAAAGGCTAGTGTTTTAGAAAATGTCATTTAATGTATTCCTTTAATAACTTGGGTTGTTCAAGTTATGTCTTATAGCTGCTGACACCTGCAAATAACCATGAAAATGTCCAGTGAAATAGATAGGTTTAGGCCCAGACCTCAAATAGAATAATTCAGGTGATGCCCAACCCCAGGTGATAGGCATCAAAAGGAGATTGGCCCTCACTATAACATACCTTGCCCTGTTTCCATTCTTCCATCTAGAGAAAACACTCAGAAAGTGACAACAACAAAACTTTGACAATTCTAATACTTATAAATTATCAAAAATATGAGTAAGTTGAATTCAGATAACTCCTTACTCCTTTTCTCTGACAGGGTAGGACAGTGAAATGCAACTGCAGGACATAAGCAAAAATGAGTAATATTGGCGGCACCTGTGGCTCAAAAGAGTAGTAGGGCACCAGCCCCATATGCCTGAGGTGGCGTGTTTAAACCCTGCCCCCGCCAAAAACTGCAAAAAATAAAAATAAAAAAATAAAAAATAACAATAATAAAGTGTCTTTAAAAAATGAGTAATATTAATTCAGCCTCTCAAGATAGCCCAGTGGTTGCCGGTTTGTCATGAATGGAAGTCTTTTAACTGCAAGTTTTTCAGAGATATTTATTGAAGGATATTATAGCACAGAGAAAAATCAAGCAAGATGAGGGGATAGTATTCTTTTATAAAGCTAAATCCTGTCACTTTTGCCTACAATCAACTGTTTATGCTTTGGCAGCTTTCACGGTTCTTGAGTAGTAAGAATCACTTACATCCTAACTTCTTCCTCCAGTTTATATTAAATTGTGGGAATTTAGCTAAAACTACTGTTTCTTGTCATTCTCTATTGGATGGCTTCACAATTTCTGTTTGAATTCTATCTAGGATAGCTTCTTTTCATATAATCCTGAATGGAAAGCAATCATAGGAAAAGGAACCAGTATAAAAACTAAGATGTTTGTTCTCAAATGACAGAGTCAGTACAAACTAGGAGTGTTCTTTAGGGTTTAGACATATCCCAAGATTGAAATTAAGTTCCAGTCTTTTTGGTAGAGAAATAAAATATATTCTCTCAAAATACTTCTGCAATTCTTTGCTGGCCTGGAATGCTTGCAAATAAACCTCTTTCTCTGCTGCCCCCCACCCCCCGCCTCAGTCATCTGTCTTCTCAGAGCTATTACACTGGATCATTGTGAAGAGTGAAGGGTAAGAAAGCACATGCCTATTAGTTTGTTGATGGTAATTGGGAGTCAAGGTCCAAGAAGTGATTCTTTTAAAAATAAGACACCTCATATCAGAAAAAATAAATTCTACCAATATTTACCACTATGGGTTTGAAAAATTATACCTTGTTTTATATATACTATATGCTTGAAAACACAATAATACAGCGTGTAAATATAATTTACAAATAATTCCTTTTGTTCTACTTTATACAATTATTAACTAATAAATGGAGCTTTATATTTCCAAGAATCATAAGTTTTTTAAAAAATTAAATAATTTTCTACTCTTTTTCTGTTGTGAATGTTTTGTTCCTTGGGCATGCCAGGATCTTGCTTATTATTAAAACAATGTATAAGATTGTTGTATTTTTCTCTTCTAGTACTATATAAAACTGTGGGCTATAATTAACCAGTAGAAGATAATACTTAAGTCTAATTCAATATATTTGGGTTCAATCAAATTATACTGCTAGCATTTCAAATATAGCCATTCTGCTGACTCACTGTAGAAATTCCTGGAAGACAAAAATATAAAAATGGACAAATGGGAACTGTGGCAAATGTCAAAAGACAACATTGTAACATCAATTTTTTCGAGATTTCTTTTTATAATTTTCCCATATTCTAATTGTTCTCATGTCCATGTTGGAGTCATGTTGGGGTCAATATGAAGCCCACCATAAAAATCAAACACCAATCCAGTTATCTGGTGCCTTGTATGTAATATATTGTAAGAGCAAGGAATGGGAGCAGTCAACCTCTGGTGTAGGCAATAAAGACTATGTTCTTTGTAGAAAATTTAAAAGCAGTAAAGGCTATGAAAAGTAAGTCTGCTTTTATGAGCAGCAATGACAGTGATAAAAATATTCCTCCTTATTGGGCAGAGGGTCTCACTACTTTACCCATGATATACCACTGCCCATATATGCTCAAAAATACTACATACATACACAGTGCACTTGAAATGTTTTTTGCCAAAGGATCTCATTCTCACTTCTATTTTCAATTTTTGAAAATATAAATGTAAAAGAAGAATATGTTATCAGGACTAAAGGATGCAGCCTACAACCAGTTCTAACAGTACAAATGTAAAATACGTGAATATGCAGACATGAGTGACTTTCTACTTGTACTTTCAGATATTCGTACACCTCTGTTTTAAAGTCATAAGTACGTACCTAAATAACTGAAAGATCAAAACATGTCATACTTGTATTTAATGGATGAGAATCTGTGTTGACCACAGAATTGAATTCCTACTATTAAATTCATTTTAAAATTTAGTATAAAACTTTTTTTCCATATAAGGCATTTGAGAATAATGCTATTCTCAAATAAGCATTCATCACTTTATAAACAAGGCAAATGGCTAGTGGAAATATAATCCACACACATCCTTGGACTCTGAGTTTATGAAGATAAGGAGAATTGAGGGACCAAAAAATTACATGAACAAAAGAAAACAAGCATAAAGCACAAAACCACCTTCATCAATGTTCTCACATCTATGGTTCCCATAACTATAGAATTTTCCATCTCTGTTATCTATACTACTGTGGAGTTAGGAAAGGAACTAGTACTTCAAGGCAAATATTTTTCCTTTTGAATGTTCTGTTATAGGTAGAGAAAAAGAAAGAACAAAAAAGAAAACCACGACATTTTATATACATGCAAAAAAGGCAAACACAATGACAGAATGTTTAGACTAAGGAAAGCATATGAAAAAGAGTAAAATCTATTATATATGTAAAAGACTAATTTTACTTGCCTTAGGAATGTGCCTCATTTTTATCTTTCCCTTGTGAGAGCACTGACAACTGACAAGAGTGATCAGAGATCCACTTCCAGAATATATTATTCAAGACATTATTTACATATGAGTTTGCATATGTGCACAAAATATAGCATAGCATATAAAGGATCTCTATGTTTAACTAAAAGGAAAAAAAATATCTTTCTTATTTAGAAATCAACTTACATTTGAATTATCAAACCTAATCATAGTTGGTCTGATATAAATTTTCTTGCTTTTTTAGTGAGTTGGCTTTTGGGAAGTAATGTGTTTATATTTCCATACGTAAAACAAGTATCTGTTAATTTCTTAGACAAGCAGGATTCCAGTATCAGAATACATTCCTACATGAATTATTTCTAATTAAGGCATAGCGTGTTACTTAATCTTATAAGAAATTTACAGTTAGGATCTTAATATATATTTGTTAATAAGTATGTAAGTGCTGTCTTTTGTTAGAGGCACTGGCCTTTTGCATATATGGATATATATATCTGTATATCCATATATGCATGCCATATAAACTAAAGGCAAAAAGAAAAAGGAAAGCTAGCTGAAAACCAGAATCTGACTTCAAATAGTCCTGGTAAAAATAGAATTTCCAATTTATTTTAAAAACTAGTAGTTTGAAACTTAAAATGTCTTATTGGGCTGAGGTTATAAATTATTCCATTCCCAGATAAGTCCACAGAAATCTATTTAACCCATAATTTAAATGAACTTTAGTACCATGCATAAGAGATTAAAGAAAAACCTGTTTACCTATTTAGAAGTTTGTTTTTATTTTCTTTTCCTATAGGACCTGGTTTTTACCAATAAGACTAAGAGCTAGTAACTAGAAAAAGAGAAGCCTTATGTCTTTGAGCAAGGATGATATTTTGGGTCTTAGGTGAGACAGTCAAGGTCAACAGCAACAGAGGAAAGGACAAAAGAAAAAGGTCTCTGGCAGCATCAGGCAGGGAAAACAAATTCAGCAAGGAAGTGGGTGCATCGATAAGTCAGGGTGATTTTGCTACTGCCCTCACCTAAACATTACTTAGTTTAAGAAACTCAACTTTCATTTACCAGTGAAAGTTTAGAAAAGTGACACAAATAACAATATAAGTAACAAAATAATACCCCAGGGCACTATGATGGGGTGTTTTCCTATGATTAAAAAATATTGTGAAAAAGCACAAACTATTATTTGGTGGGAAGACTATTTGGTTCTTAATTACTAACTAAATTGTATATCAGACAATAAGATTTCTACCAAAAAAAAAATTTTAGCAAAAATTTCATTTATATATTTATAGACCCAGTGCAGTTTGGCTTGCCTGTTTGCAAAATCTGACTAAGCAGCTTGTAGAAAAAAAAAATCTCAGACTTAAGAGCCATCAGATTATTAGCTAAAGACCCTTTGGCCAGACTTCAGACTTTATAGATATACTCCATGTGACCAGATATGTCACAGTATCCTGAAAAGAACCAGAATTCTTTTCCTTGAAATGTTACAATGCATTAGTGTTATTCTCTTGCTTCCCTGTTCCATGGAATTGCATCCATTCTTCCAATTTTAGTAGCATAATGAGAGATAACAGTGCATGCACAGGGCAGAGAGATGAAAACTTATATTCTGTGGTATTAACAAACCAATAACATAACATTATAAGTAAAAAACAATTCCAAAAACAGAGCAGAGCAGTCTTAAAAAGTCAAGACTCACTACCCAACTTCTGTGGGATCTGAGGTCTGTAAATTAACCTCAATCCATAAACGTGACGGGTTGTCTTAGCCCACAGACTGCATTTTGGCACAATTCAGCTGTGCCAAAACATATGCAACAGATGACACTCCCTCTGACCCAAGCAATGTTTAGCTGGATATTTTTAAAATAACAGTATAGTTGTATTTAAGAACAGCAATATACTTATAATATACTTTTACATTATATAATAATATACACTTGATGGATATTTTAGTCTGTTAGTTTTGTTCTTCAGTTATGCTTGGGAAAAATTTTAAGCGTATTTATAAGTGGAAATATCAAATATTAGAAAACATGTTTGTTTGATTATATAAATATAAATTAAAACTCCCCAAATATACTATGGAAGATATATACAACTCTAGTATATAAAAGGATTGGAGAATCCTTCCTCCCCTTCTTTATCCTGAGGGAAGAGATAGTGAGTTTCAACTTTAATCGAAAGTTAAAAAGGATTAGAAAAAGGAATCTTTTTACATATCTACTAAATTAAAACCTCTGTTGTTAAATGTTTAAGTTTTTAAGTCACTTGGTTTCCTAGATACTTCAATGGAGTCAGCAGTCATTGATCCAACCCCAACTCCAAGACTGGAACGTCGTAATGATACCTCCAAGGCAGAAATTTGACGTAATTCTTTACGACACAATTTTACAGGTGTAACACCATGAAGTTGTCCCACATTTTCCACAGGTTGAATTTGGGATGATGGTCCACAGTAAGATTTTGTAAACCGATTTTCATCTGTTTCTGTTTTATCTTCATTGCTTAACAAATGCCCACTGGGGGGTGCTAAAGAGCTATAAATGGGAGGCAATTCTGTGACTTCTTCCCCAAGCTTCTGATGATTTGGTTGTGTTCTTAAACTGCTTGCCGAACTGTCCATTTCTATTTCTTTTCCAATTAATTTCAGACTTTCAGTTCTGGATGCCCATTTTAAGTCTTCTGAAAGCATGCCTGCTTCTTCTGGGTTTAGGACTCCACTTCTAGCATCATGATCTAAAAATAATTCCCAAACCAAGATATTAGAAATTATTTCCAGGCATTTCAATTCTAATACCTAACATAGCTACGTTATTATCATTTGATATATATATACATGTTTTCCAAATTTTTATTAAATTCTTTCAGATGAACAGATATATGAATATGAATAATTCTAATTTTCTTATAGCTATCTTGCTAATTCAGAACTTTAATTTATGGAACAAAGTTGAGAAATAGTCTTCTAGTGATTTTGATGCTCCCTAGAAACACAGGAGTGCTTTGGGCCTCTCTGTTGCCTTTCCATGCCTGCCCTTTCTTGAGCTTGCCACTAGTGAATTCCAAATCCAGGTCAAGTGAAGCAGCACTGGATAATATTAGCTCTCCCCCGTAGCTCCAGGGAAACCTCTGGGACTTGGCATTATATGTGTGAAATCTGGTTCTGGTTGGCACTCCTAGCGTGATAGGAGGGTTCTGCTGTCTGAATATCCTCTGGCGTTTGTGCCACAACCTCCACCAACAGAATGAACATGACAGAATATCCCTTCAACTCAAATATCCAAAATCGAACACAAAAACTTGCTTACGGTATAGGTACTAAACCGAATATGATGAAAAATGTCATCCTTAACATATGTTGATACATGATTAACATACTTTTCATTGCAAAAGCAAAGTTTAAAAGCAGAGGATGCACATTAGCAAATCCCAAGCCAAATCTATCTCACAGACATGTTTTACTCAGCTTGTAATGCTCTTAATTCTTCACTCAAAATTTAAAAATTGGGAAGTTTCATATAAAAATACAGATTTCCAGCTTTTCTAGAGAGGTTAGAAAAGCTAATGATTTCTTAATAGCTACCGCAACTGAAGTAAGGTTGCCACTGCCAGTTTAGATGAATGTCTACATCACACCCTTTGGCTTCCTCAGTTCCTTCAGGCATTCTAATTTGTAACCCTTGGTTTAAAACATAACTGACTTTCTAGTTTTTAAAATTCTGTCAAAAGAAACAACCTAAACTAGCAAATGACAAATCCTTATGTGGAACTAAAGCAGATACTAAGCTGACTACAGGCAGGGGCTCCCAAATTTTTTTGTACATTAGAGTCATTGGGAAGCTTTTAAAAATCCTGAGCGACGGCTCGGCGCCTGTGGCTCAAGCAGCTAAGGCGCCAGCCACATACACCTAAGGTGGCGGGTTCGAATCCCCAGCCCAGGCCCGCCAAACAACAATGATGGCTGCAACCAAAAAATGGCCTGTGGTCCCAGCAACTGCCGAGACTCCCAGCTACTTGGGAGGCTGAGGCAGGAGACTCGCTTGAGCCCAGGAGTTGGAGGTTTCTGTGAGCGTGATGCCATGGCACTCTACCCAGGGGGATAGCTTGAGGCTCCATCTCAAAAAAAAAAAAAAATCCTGAGCGGCTCAGCGCCTGTAGCATGGTGGTTAAGGTGCCAACCACGCATACCGAGGCTAGTGGGTTCGAACCTAGCCCTGGCCAGGTAAGCAATGACAACTGCAACAGAAAAGCAGGCAGGTGTTGTGGCAGGCACCTGCAGTCCCAGCTACTTGGGAGGCTGAGGCAAGAGAATCATTTAAGCCCAAGAGTTTGAGGTTGCTGTGAGCTGTGATGGCACAGCACTCTAATGAGGGTGACAGTGAGACTCTTAAAAAAAACAAAAACAAAGTCAGCACATTTACCCATCTGACATGAAAGAAAAAAAAATCCTATATCCCAGGTCACAGTGTCTGGGGCAGTGAGCAAGGCCTCTATTTTGTAAATATAATGTGTGAAAAAGCAGAGATGGGTTCATTATCACAATGAACCCCTTGGATTCTTCACAATAGGAAGTTTCCCCTCTTCCAGAATTTTATAATTAAAGGAAAAATCTAGGGACAGATTAATTTGCTCATGATCATATGAGTAAAAGAAGTTGGGATTCTAACCCAGATCTTCATACATATAGTTTTACAATAATTTAAATTGTTAGGATAGTTTTAAATAAAAGTGGAGAGACTGCATATTCATAAAAATGTTAGAAAACAGATATATACACTATAATAGAGGTGTGTCCACCATGTGGACTAAGACATTTTAGTCAAATGTTTAATTTTTCTGCTATTTGAAAATACCAAAAATATATTTAAAATATGGTGGGCAGACAATGAAAAGGCTATTATCAAAACTCAGAGAATTGAAGATGAAGACAATTATATATTAACTAAGGTATTGATTATTAAGCATATAAGATACTTTATAGAACTTAAGAATATGGTATATGTAGTATTGTAAAGTAGAATATAGCATAAACTACATCCCCAACATGACTTTAATTTTATTTTTTTAAAGCATGGGGAAAATATGAAAAGAATTATCCTGTAATGTGGGTAGGAATATGCGTGACATTTCCTGCATCTTCAGAATGTTCTATAATGACTGTATACTATTTTAATTTTTATTCACTCTTCCACTTGTTTATTTATTTTGAAATAGAGTCTCGCTCTGTCACCCAGGCTGGAGTGCAGTGTTCTCATCATAGCTCACTACAGCCTCAAACTCCCAGGTTTAACGATCACAAATGTATACTTTTACTGTTATTTTTATTATTATTTAATACATATCTCTTTTGTAATAATCGAAGGCTTAATTTAATATGAAATAGGAAAACAACAGCTATCTTAGATTATCAGGTTAAGAATTAAATGACTAAGGACTATAAAAAGCCCCTGGCATGTGGCCAGTAATCAATAACTGATTGTTTCCTTCACATGTATAAATTTGCTCATTCATTTGTTCACTTATCATATGGTTCTGTCTTAGACAACTCCACAGAGACAAACAGGAGTTGAATGTTTCATTCTAAATACCTCTATACACATCTGTCATGACTTTACTAAATGCTAGAGAAATAGCAAATAACACTAAAAAATCTTACGTTCTGATGGTGCTAGTTGCTTCCGAACTGCTTCCCCTACAAGTTCCTTGAGTTTCTTCTTAAGATGTCTGCTGGTTTTCTTATAGAAATAAAGATCTTTTTCCAACTGCTGGATTTTATATTCATATGTTTTTAAAGTTTCCACAATGCCTTCTCCATCTTGCTCTATAAAACAGAAGTTTACTATTTAAAATCAGTTTTAAATAAATGATTCAAACTGTGTTTTAACATAATCCCCAGAATGTATTAAAAAGATCAGAAATATGTTACATATATTGATCACCTAAATGGATTTGTTTTCAGCTATAATTTGGATTCTTCTGCCTATAAAATTTTTCAAAGACTGAACCCTTAGTTACCTTCTCCACCTTAACTTTAATCACCACAGTTTTATGATTCATAAGCATTCCTTTTTTTTTTTTTCTTTTTTTGAGACAGGGTTCTTGGTTGCCTGAGCTAAAATGCAGTGGCATCATCATAGCTCACTGCAACCTCAATCTCCTGGGCTCAAGAGATCCTATAGCTGGGCCTATTAAGTGCATACCACAATGCCTGGCTAATTTTTAAAAAAGTTTTTGGAGAGAGGGGTCTCACTATGTTGCTTAGGCTGGTCTCAAACTCATGTAGTCCTCTAACCTCAGCCTCCGAAAGTGCTGTGCTAGGATTACAGATATAAGCCTCCACATCCAGCCTTCATAAGCATTTTCTTTTTTCTATAATAGCTACCAACTAGACTACTTATCCTTAATATAGCAAAATGTGTTTTCTACAAAAATTTCACATATTTGGAACTCTATCCATCAGCTGCATTTGTGTTTTATTTAAGGTTTATGTCAGGAACTATGGTTATATGAGAAGTCAAAAGCCTGGGGCTTATAGGTCCAAGAAATATATAGCAAAAGACCCCACAAAAACAAAAACCTGTTTTAAAAGGCTATAAATACTAAATTGCAAGGAAAACATCACAGACAAAGAAGTGGGAAAACAGCCATTATAAGTTCTAGTTTATACCACAACAACTTAAGCTTCTAATTAATAGTTAAGAGTGCCTAACACTATCCACATTGGGTTATGCTCTAGAATCAGTAAAATACAGTGTTACTGTTCCTTCAGAAAATATACTTTCAGGCCTATTTTCTCATGGTGGCTTATTTCTAAAATGTTCCTACTGGTTTGTAATTTTCTTTTGTTATAATTGGCTGTTTTGTAATTTCATTTAAATATATCTGTCTATTTTAAATTACCCTCATCTTGTTTTTAAGTTAATGCTATAAGTAAGAATTCCCATAAAATACATAAATTAATTAACATATAATTTAATTTTATGTCTCATATTGTGCTGAAATTCATAAGTTTTTACCATTTTAGTTACAACTTTGTGATGAAAACTTGTACAGGCTCAGTGCCTGTAGCTCAAGAGGCTAAGGCTCCAGCGACATACACCAGAGCTGGCAGGTTGGAATCCAGCCCAGGCCTGCCAAGTCAACTATGACAATTACAACCAAAAAATAACCAGGCATTGTGGCTGGGAGGCTGAGGCAAGAGAATCGCTTAAACCCAGGAATTTGAGGTTGCTGTGAGCTGTGATGCCACAGCATTCTACCCAGGGTGACAGCTTAAGGCTCTGTTTCAAAAAAAAAAAAAAAAAAAACTTGTACAGCTTTAAAGAAATCAGTGATTTTCTTTAAAGAAATCAGTGATTTTTTTTTTTAAAAATGTTTTGATTTGGCTATAGTATGAGCTTTTGTGGTATAATTCCAGTTACTTTTAAAAAACATGAAAATACTATTAAAATGTCATGTTTAGAGACTTGAGACAGAACTGAGGTAAGAAGAGCATGTTTAATTGCAATATGATATCAAGGAAATCCTATCATTAGGCAGTCAGTTGGTTACAGAACTAACTTAGAGACAATTGCCTCAGCACTCAAATTCATATATTTTCCAATTTTCTACTTGGTTTCTTCTTCCAGACCCTTTTGACACATTTTCAGCTATGGATTCATGAGAATCAAGACTAAAGCAACCTGGATTCCAACAGGAACAGTATCACCAGGCAGTGATTTAGTTCCCATATCAGCTATTTGTATAAGGCCATATGCCCAGGTAACACTGGCCCAATTGCTCTACATGGGAGTTGATGGTTCAACTATTGCTTGCTGATAACGGTAGGTGTCCATTAATTATAGACTAATTTTGACCTAAAATATAACCTTCTCAACTGACAATTATAGGAAGAAATAGAACTAGGAATATGACAGAGCCTATCACTTTATTTTTGTGAATGAAAAATAACTTAAATGTCATAGCATTATATCTCTTAGAAATAGAAAAATTTTTCAAAAAGCCAGAAGTAATCCCACATTTCTATATAAAAACCAGACTGATAAAAAACTAACAGTGTTGTGGCAGTTCTTATGAGTGTGCTGGAGGCAGGCAGAAGGGATGACATTTCACGCATGAATAGCCTGGCCTACAACAAAGTCAACTGTTCCAAAATGTGGTAACCCAAACATGCAAAGCCCCCAAACGTGTATCAATAGTAACTATTTAAACATGTTGGGATTTTAAGTGACCAAATTCCGTCATATCTTCCTTCCTCACCTATACTTCACCTTTTCGTAACTGACAAAGAGGGTCAGTTACCTTTGAAGTGATGCAACAGCAACTGCATCTTTTGCTCATGTTCCTTTTGCTGGAGGGTTAGTCTCCGGTCACACTGCAATTTCACATGGTCCAGTGCAGATTCCAACTCATGAACCATATTATCCCGTTCCAGAACCTTCATTTTCATTTCTTCATTATGTAACTGTTGTTTCCGGTCAGCTTCTCGCAAATTAACCACCTAGAAAATACATTTTTGACCTTTTAAGTATGTCTGAGACAGCCTAATATGATAGCTTTATCTACTTCTCTTAGGCTACATAAAGATGAACTTGATCAACCTCCATAATACAAGGGATTCTTATCTTGCCAAGGTACTGGGAACTTAGGTAAAAGCTTGGTAAAACATCCACAAATAACCTAGCAGCCTTTTAAATTTGGGGGGATTCTGAATTAGTAACTTTTTTTTTTTTTTTTTGAGACAGAGTCTCAATGTGTCACCCTTGGTAAAATGCCATGGTGTCACAGCTCACAGGAACCTCAAACTCTTGGGCTTAAGCGATTCTCTTGCCTCAGCCTCCCAATTAGCAGGGACTACAGGCACCTGCCACAACACCCAGCTATTTTTTTGTTGTTGTTGCGATTGTCATTGTTGGTTAGCAGGCCCAGGCCGGTTCAACCCACCAGCTCCGGTGTATGTGGCCAGCTCCCTAGCCACTGAGCTACAGGTGCTGAGCCAACACTTTTATTTTTAATATAATGTTCCAATAATCACCCTTCCATAATTTCTTAAATATGATCTCTGAAGTTTACATTTTAAAATTCTCTAACTCTTTTTCTCTAAACTAAGTGGATACCGAGATGCTAAAGACTGTTGTATAACAATCTAGATAAGATATTTCTCAGTTTTTACTTCAAAATGGGTAAGTGACAGAATTTTTTAAACTGTAAGTATAGAGTTCACTTCCAGGGGACACATTTTGTCTCCCAGGTTCTTCTCTGCTTATATGAAGTAAAAATACATCAGACAGTTTCTGTGTCACACAACTTATTAATGATCTAATAACTTTCTCTCCAGAAGCATACTCATTAATACAAAGGGTTCCCAGGATCAGAAAATCCACTGACCTTGGCAGAGGTGCCTTGGGTTAAGAATTCTTGTCTAAGACCACCATAAAAGCGTTACCTAAATCAGAGCTTAGGAAAATACTGTATTTTTCTGCCCTCCAAACACAAAGTGATAGGATGTACTCTCATCAATAATAGTAGCTTACTACTGACAGCGATTATCTAAGAGGAAACTGCATATATAATGAAATGTTTTCATTTCATTTTTCATCTTTATTTCACAGAATTAGAACTTTATTTTAAAATTTCAGTATTTATTTTTCCTTCATTGTTTATTCCCACAAATTGAATACACTTTTCAGAGAAAAGAGTTACCTAGTTGTCTAATACTTCATAATTCTTAAGTGGGAAAAGACGTTAGAGAAAAGATATAGTTCTTGATGTTAAGAAACATCTCTGGATCAATAAATGGTCAAATTTGTATAAAAACAAATATTTTAACTGATTCAAGCACATGCAACTTAATAAAACCCATTAGTATCTTTATCACTGATACACCGCTTCAACTCCATTTCAACTCACACAGTGAGAAAGTACAGGTTCCATTCCCCTACAGCACTGAAGGAAGGGGAATCCAACCTGAAGGGCCTTGATTTTTAAAGAATGTTACGTAGAAATATCCAAATCTAAAAAACATCTGAGAAATAATGAGCAAGGACTATAACTTAAATTTTTTAGTTTTTAAAACTATTTCAAAAAGGCTTTTTATTGAAAGGCCCTAGAATATTAAGAAGCTCACAAAGTTAGAGTTGTCTATTTGGATAATCACAAAGCTTTCAGATGACAACATTCAGTACTATAAAGGTAGAAATCATGCTTAAATTTGTAGCTGCACCATCAAATCTTTGAGCTTTTCAATTTCTTTCAAAATGCAAAGTAAACATGGATACATAAGCATCTTGACTCCCCTTTATAAGAAAAATATTCTGTCCCTCAAGAACAAACCTTATTAAAATATCTGAACAGAAGAGCTCTAATCTCAACAGGACTCAGGCAAGTTAGCTTTTCCAGGATATTTGCTTCACTGTGAGAGAGGTTTTGGAATGATGTTCTAATTGCGTTCTGGCGACTCTGGATACTTTCATTCTTGTATTCAATGGCAGCTTCCAAAGCGTCAATCCCTTCTTCAAGTTGTAAAAGAACATGTTCTTCCTAGATGTAATACAGTAGAAACCACTCATTTTAAATGAAATAATATAACTTGGATTTTGTCATATACCTGAATCCTACTAAACTATTTGAGTCTAATAGACATTGTTGCTCTTTCTCTACATTTTAATTAAATATGTTTAAGTGCTTGCTATACAGTGCCCTGTGTGTACATGTATATATATATATACACACACACATACACACACACAAAAAACTCCTCAAATAATCATTGAGTCCTCACAATATACCTTGTATAATAAAAAGGAATAGGCAATAGTTTAGGAGAGTTCTGAAATGTTCCAAGATCATACAACAAACACTAATCACCTAATCCAATGACTACACTTGAACAAAGATTCAGCCCACAGGATTAGTAGTGTTGTCATTTATCTCCTTCCAGAGTGCATGTTGTATGTCAGCATTTCCACTAGTGAGACCTAGGGATCCCCTGCTATCCTTTCAACTGTTCGAACAATACATTGCTAGGAAGGAAAGAAGAGATTCATTTAGAATAAGTTATTAAGAATTAAAAATAAAAATCAGAGGAGAGTCTCTGAGGAGAAAAACACAGTATAGGATATGAAAGTAATGAGGACTTAAGGATGTGAAACATTTCCTAAGGTTCTTCTGCAATATTATATATAAAAGGGAAAATACAGCTATTAAAAATAGTAGCAGTATAACTTTTTTTCATATATCAGAGAATTCCTCTGTAGGAAAAAAAAATCTGATAAATCTCTGTCATATAGAAAACCTACCAGTTCTTTTTCTTACTCCGTTCTTTTTATTAAGAGTCAAGGTCTTACTACATTGCCTAGGCTGGACTCAAGCTCCTGGGCTCAAGCAGTCCTTCCTCAGTTCAAGTGAGACTCAAGAAGACCACTCCACCATGCTTGGCCACCAGTTCTTTGAACTATCCAAATACACGTTATTTTGGAGATCCAAATCTCTGGTAAGAAATTATTTCAGATTGGATATCTGTTTCTGTACACTTATACCTGTTGTGAAAGTCATGTAAACTTTAAGCCCCTTGAGGGCAGATTGTTTTGTTCATCCTCATATTCTCAGTGCCTTATTGCCTAGCATAGTACCTATCACATAGTTTAAACTCAGTAAGTATCTGTTGAATGAGTTAAGGAAGGAAGAGGAGAAAAAAATATTTTCATGTGTCTGTGGTTAAATGACCCAAGTTATTTCTTTCCACTCCTCCCCCTAACATACCAAAGGAGAAGAGAATATGAATATTTCTGATATACCTCTAAAATGGACGGAGTGACTTCTGGAACCTATTCCAGCCAGTGGATGATTGAATAATACTCATTGAAAAAATCATTTTATAAAATCTTCTGAGTCATTTTAGGAAAAAATGTCCAACAGCCATTCTATTTCTCTATACAATGACTAACCATCAGAAATTTGATGATTTCATAACTGCTCCAAAGGAATAAAATAATATTCATCTTCTTAAAGAAAAAAAAAATTTTTTTTTTTTTTTTTGAGACAGAGTCTTACTTTGTCGCCCTTGGTAGAGTGCCGTAGCGTCACAACTCACAGCAACCTCAAACTCTTGGGCTTAAGCTATTCTCTTGTCTCAGCCTCCCAAGTACCTGGGACTACAGGCGCCCACCACAACGCCCGACTATTTTTTTGTTGTAGTTGTCATTGTTGTTAGGCAGGCCCGGCTGCATTTGAACCCACCAGCTCCAGTGTATGTGGCTGGCTCCCTAGCCACTGAGCTACAGGCGCCAAGCCAGGAAAAATATTCTTAAATACTGAAAGGTACAGTAGAACCTTTGTAGTGGACCACCTCCCTACACTGACCACCTTCTGAAGTTGACCTAATTTTCACAGACCAGACATGCACTACATGTATGTATCAGTACAGTAGGCCTTGTTCCTTATGTTGACCACCTCCGTATGTTGACCAGTTTGTTACAGTCCCTGGAGGGTCAACTTACATCTACTAAGGAGAATGAATAAGAGGAGCCACAAAAGAAACTGAATTATCTAGGAAAAAAACAAAAAAAAGAGGGTGGTGCCTGTGGCTCAGTGAGTAGGGTGTTGGCCCCATATACCGAGGGTGGAGGGTTCAAACCCAGCCCTGGCCAAACTGCAACAAAAAATAGCCAGGCATTGTGGTGGGCATCTGTGGTCCTAGCTACTTGGGAGGCTGAGACAAGAGAATCACCCAAGCCCAGGAGTTGGAGGTTGCTGTGAGCTGTGATGCCATAGCACTCTACCAACGGTGACAAGGTGAGACTATCTCAAAAAAAAAAAAAAAGAATTACCTAGCCAGGTGCAGTGGCTCATACCCTGTAATCCCAGCACTTTGGGAGACCAAAGAGAGAGGATTGCTTGAGGGTTCAAGACCAACCTGAGCAACATAGTGAGAGACTCTATCTCTTATCAAAAAAATTTTAAAATTAGCCAGACATTGTAACATGTGTCTATAGTCCCAGCTACCCAGGAGGCTAAGGCCAAAGGATAACTTGAGTACATGAGTTCAAGGCTATAGTAAGCTAAGATCACACACCTGCACTCCAGGATGAGCAAAAGAACAAGATCCTGGTTTTGTTTTTAAAAAGTAAATCCAAAGAATATACAGTATACAGTAAGTCCTCACTTAAAGTCATCAATAGGTTCTTGGAAAATGGAATTTTAAGTGAAACGATGTATTTTTTTCTTTCTCATCAATGTTATAAAAAAACAATGATGAAGGAAAAAAATGATATTGGGGGACCTGCCATATGTTGTTTTACTTAAATTCATATCTGAGGACTTAACTATTTAACTTTTGAACTCATAGTGTGATTATACTATTTTACCAAAAACAAATGTGAAAAGTTTGCCTTTACATGTGGCTGAGAACAATTTAGCATAAATTCAGTTTCTATAGTGTTGGATCTAGATTAAGGAAGTACCAACATGATATAAGGTAGTGTGAGTGTAGAACACTGAAGATAGTTTATTCCAGTGAGGCTGTAGCACATACAGACAGTCCTCGAGTTACAAATACCCAACTGATATACAACTCATACTTAGGAACAGAGATTGTTACGAACAGGTAACAAGTAAATGTACCTGTTCCAATTTATATACAAATTCAACTTAAGCACAAACCTGCAGAACCTATCCTGACATACAACTTGCACTTATGGAGACTATCACAGATAATAGGTAAGTGTATCCGTTCCAACTTACATACAAATTCTAATTAAGAACGAATCTACAGAACCTATCTTGTTTGTAACTCAAGGACTACCTGTAAACATTTGTGGTTTCCTCTAACCTAACAGTAGGTATAGTTTGACAAGTGAGAATGGGAGATGTTTCAGGGATGAAAATTTGCCATAACACAGCTATGATTTAATAAAAAATAAATAAATAAAGTAGTCAAACTCTTAGCATGTTTTACCTACTTTGGGGCTTCACAGAAATAGAATAATGCTATATATATTCTTTTGTGTAAAGCTTCTTTCACTCTGGCATAACATTTTTGAGATGCATCCATGTTGTTGCTTGTATCAGTAATTTAGTCCTGTTTGCTGTTTGGAAATGTTTCATTGTAAGAACATATGACAGTAGTGTGTTGTCTTATTAAAGAACACTTGGACTGTTTTCAGTTTGGGGTTATTATGAATAAAGCTTCTATAAACATTAAAAAAAAGAGTTGATTATGCTTTTTGACAGAGTGCCACTTTTCAGACTTCAGTGTGAACCTAGGAGCTTGTCGAAATTCTCATTTGGCAGATTCTGATTTGGCAGGTCTGGAGGGGCCCTGAGGATCTGCCTTTCTACCAAGCTTCCAGGTGATGCTGTTGCTGTTGGTCCAGAGACCACACTGTAGCAAGGACCTAAGGCACTGATGGACCTAAAGCCCACACATTTCTGATCACAAATTCCTATCAGTAAAAAACAACAACTTGAGCAAGCACTTCATATATGAGTATGTATATTTCTCTATAAATTATATGAAATATTTAGTCAGGCTCGGCGCCTGTGGCTCAAGCGGCTAAGGCGCCAGCCACATACACCTAAGGTGGTGGGTTTGAATCCAGCCTGGACCCGCCAAACAACAATAATGGCTGCAACCAAAAAATAGCCGGGTGTTGTGGCGGGCACCTGTGGTCCCAGCTACTTGGGAGGCAGAGGCAGGAGACTCGCTTGAGCCCAGGAGTTGGAGGCTGCTGTGAGCTGTGATGCCACGGCACCCTACTCAGTGGGACAGCTTGAGGTTCTGTCTCAAAAAAAATAAAATAAAATAAAATAGGGTGGTGCCTGTGGCTCAAAAGGGTAGGGCGCTGGCCCCATATGCCAGAGGTGGCAGGTTCAAACCCAGCCCCGGCCAAAAAAAAAAATAATAAAATAAAGTATTAAACATAATAGTTCTTCCTATACCCCACTTACTAAGCAAATACTCTTTATTACTAGAAAGCCAAAGTTCAAGTATTTTTTTTTTAAATATGGAACGCTTCATGAATTTGCATGCCATCCTTGTGCAGGGGCCATGCTAATCTTCTCTGTATCATTCCAATTTTAGTATATGTGCTGCTGAAGCAAGCACAAAGTTCAAGTATTCTTTTTTTTTCTTTTTGGTTTCTCATTCTACAAAAAAATGAAGTGATTTATCTATAGTAATTTGTTGAGTAATACTCTATTACTGTAGTGATTGAAAATCCTTCTATCACTTCCTATAAAGTACCCAAATCAAGAAAATTATTTTAATTTACTATGGAAAGAGAGAATAAACCTAAGAAAGTTTATAGACATCAAGACAGCAAACCATTCCACCTACATTTCATTGCTATCTTATGTCACATTAGAATCTCATGTTCTTGATCATCTGCTATTGACAGATTTATTTGGGAACATTCATCTTGGCTTTAAAATAGTGGTGAGAGCAGAGTCTGCTTCAGAGCTGTCCTAAAAATGAACCAGTAATGTAAAAAGAGGGTGCATGGAAGCTCACATGACTCAATGGAACCCTCCAATTGTAGAAGGGTTGGTAATCTCTCAAACCAATCAAGAGTGGTTGCTAAATAGGTATTATGAATAGTACTATATTTTCACAAGTCTGTAAAATAGTATCTTTAGATACAGAATTCCATATGAAATAGAAACCTAAATGTAACAGAACTCTACCCTTCTGCACACGTAATCTGTTCATTCCCATCTCTGTGCCTTATTTAAGGATTTCTCTCCAAATGGCCTTCTTCTGTATATCTGCTAGTATGTAACATGTTTTTCATGATCCAGGTCAAGATTCCAATCCACTCAGGCAGCCTTGGTGAATCTTCTCCCAATCAATCACTGCATTCATTGCTTTGCATAAATAATTTAAGAAGTATAAGTATAACACGTATGTTATTTGTAACTTGCTTTTTTATGTTGCTCAGGGTTTAGAGTTTTCTTACACTGTATTTCTCTCTCTCTTCCCAGATAAAGAGTATGAATTTCTCAAGAGAAGCATAACACTTTCTACTTTTTTTATTTCTTCTGTAGGGCCTACTGGGCAGGCAAAATTCCTTAAATACTTAACTTTAGCTGTAATCCTAGGCTCTCATACCTTCAAATTTACAAACCTGGGGCTCCAATCCAATACCTTGGGATAACAGCCCCATTCTGCAATCCTCGACGCAGCCACCCGACTTAAGTTATAAAAAAGGCCAGTAGGGGCTTAAAATATTCCTTTGGCTGACACTTAGCCCCAAATCAAGTTAATCTTCTATTTCTTTTATCAATTCAAAGGAGTAAAAATCTAATTTCATGCTATCCTTCCTCGTATTTCTTAAAAAGTCCCCTTAATTTCCTCTCACTTGCTCCAATCTAAAATACAAGATGCATGAAAGTATGTGATTCCCAGGTACTCACCTTCTCTTAGCAATTTTCCCATTTTGATAATGACAGGACATGAACAATAAATATTTGCAGAGAAATTTCAGGATCCAAAGTTCATCTTTGTCTGACAAAGTAAGGTATAGGTACCACTACCAGCTGAATTAAAATTTTGGAAAAAGGCAAAGTCTCAGGCAATATGCCAGCCAATAAATGAGTCATCTTTTACATAGTTTAAAAAAACAAGTGAGAGGAGCCCTATCCTCTCCTAAATGAAAATCATAACTAAACGTATTTTACTGGGATTTGGATTTTGTGCATCTGTTTGGCTGGACAAAGTATGGAATATACTCCCAAACATTGAGCCTTTCTCAACTAAGCTTCCATGGGAAGGATTAACCCTTAACAGCCTAGGTGTCTATTATATGTAATGAGTTACCTAGCGTTACTTAAGAAGTATGTATAGAGAAAAGTTAGGTGCCCTCCTTAGAAGAACTGAGAAAAGACTCCCTGAAATCATCTTCTGTATGCTATGATTTCAAGTAAGAAACTCCAGCTGAGAAGGTGGCCATACTCAAAGAATGTATTAGTTTTCTAATGCCTGGTAGTGCCAGGAAGTGGCCATAGTGTCCATAGACTACTATGTGAGGACATCTCAGTCTCTAATCACACATGGTTTATGGTGCCAAACAGGTGCCAAGTGAGTTCACTATCTCTTACAAAGTCTCAAGGAAACCAAGTTTATCAGATTTATCATTTTTATGATTATGTGAAAGAGGATGAGGAAATCACTCAAGTGATCCATCATACAGAACTTCTAGTTCCAAAGAATACTGACTTACTTCGGGTGATAACACTCTACCATTTTTAAGTTTTTCATCTGCACTGTTTCTTCGTCTCTGGAGCTGATCCTTTTCTTTCTGGAGGGTTTGAACTTGTTCTGAAATCTTTATTTGCTCCTCAGCTGTGCTTCCCTGGAGCTGCATGCTCTTTTCAGACAACTCTTGGTCCAACAAGTTTAGGCGAGTTGATATTCTCAAACTGTCTGTGCTTAAGGCCTAAAAAGACATAACCCACCAGACGCCCCAAAAACAATTACTAGAAATCCAGACTGCATGTAAATTAGGAAAAAATAAATTACTAAATGAATATATTTTTAGCTTTTTTTTGAGCCAGGGTCTCATTATATCACCCTTGGTAGAGTGCTGTGGTGTCACACCTCACAGCAACCTCAAACTCTTGGGCTTAAGCAATTCTCTTGCATCAGCCTCCCAAGTACCTAGGACTACAGCTGCCAGCCAAAATGCCTGGCTATTTTCTTGTTACAGTTGTCATTGCTGTTTGGCAGGCCCGGCCTGGGTTCAAAACCGCCAGGCCTGGTATATGTGGCCTCTGTGCTACAGGCATCCAGCCTATTTTTAGCTTTTATATTGTTTTCACCCATGGATTTTTTTTGGAGGGGAGGAGGTTCATTTTCCAAAAATCTTAAGTTAAATGCCTTTTCTAAAAAAAAAAAAGATAGATTTAAACTATGAGTTTACTACTAAGAATTGTCTTAGCTAGGTTTTGAGAAGTAGTGTTTTTCTTTTGTATTCTTTTCTAAATTGAGCTTTTCTTTCTTGGCTTGTTATATTGGAATTATGGAATTATGTCATAATTATGGAATTATGTCATAATTTCCTATGGGTTGAGATGTGGTTTGTTTAAACAATGATTAGTGGGTTTAAACATATAATTTTTTCCCTCTGATTTCATTCTGATCAGAAAATATGGCCAGCTTTATAGAGATTCATTATGGCCTAATTTAAGATAATTTGTAAAATATTTTTTCATCACAATATTTACACGTATATACCACCATAAGGTTTATAATTTTGTATATGTACACTATCATAAGGTTTATAATGTTTAAAAAGCAGTCCCTCCTCCCAAATTTTCACTCTGTCTCGCTCCCCAGAAACAGCTACCTTCAACCTTTTTAATTGTTTCTTCTGCTGTTTATGTCTATGGTTTTTTGTTGTTGTTATTGTTGTTGCTGATTTTTGAGACACAGTCTCACTATTGCTCCAGGGAAGTGCAGTGGCGTTACATAGCTCACTGAAATCTCAAATTCCTGGGCATAAGCGATCGATCTTCCTGCCTTAGCCCCCCAAGTAGCTGGGATTACAGTGCACACCACCATCCCTAGCTAATGTTTCTATTTTTGAAGAAACAGGGTCTTGCTGTTACTCACGTTGGTCTTGAACTCCTAAGCTCAAGCAATCCTCCTGCCTCTGCCTCCCAGAGTTCTAGGATTACAAGTGTGAACTACCGTGCCTGGCCTATCACCATTTTTCTAAATGGATGTTATCAATTTTAGATATTGTCTATTGACTGTGTATTATAGGAGATAAGGATTTAGTACTCTTATACTTCTTACTTCCCCTCTCCCTAAATTCTCCCAATATAAGTTAAACTTTTATAATTTTTTAGTTAAATAAATATTCATTTATATTATGACTTTGTGATTATTATTCATAAGCTGAACTATCTAGTATAAAATCTTCTATTCACTACAAGTTTCAGTACCGTATTATTTTCCTTAGTCTTTTGTTTTACCAGTATTTTTTGTATCACTTGATCAAACTTATCAGGACATTTTTCTTTTTCTTTTTTTTTTTTTTTTTT
>NW_003852401.1:41613737-41617565 GCF_000181295.1 Otolemur garnettii
TTTTTGGTTGCAGCCATCATTGTTGTTTGGTGGGCCCAGGCTGGGGATTCGAACCCGCCACCTTAGGTGTATGTGGCTGGCGCCTTAGCTGCTTGAGCCACAGGCACCGAGCCATCAGGACATTTTTCAATCCATTCTTTTCTAGAGACGTTTTGCATGGAATATCTATCTTCCTGCTCCAAACTGGACTGGTTGTCCTGGGACTTCCTATCGGTATTCCCTGGGAATGTCTATGTTAAATCTCAGTTTTAGAATTCTAAGTCTTCCTTTTTCATAGTTTATGCCCTTATTTTTGTGGAGCATATTCTCCAGTAGCTTCCTAAGACAGACATGATGGGAAATAATTTTTCTACTTGAGAATACCCTTATTCTAGCATTTGATTGAGAGTTTGGCTTAGGAGAGAATTATTGATTAGAAATTATTTTCTTCATAAGTTTGATGATTGCTTCAGGTCTTTTAACTGCTAATGAAAAAAGTTGATAAGTCCAATGCCATTCTGATTCTCAATACCTGTAAGTTATAGTCTTTTCTATCTGGAAGCTTTTGGAATCTTCTTTTTGCATCTCTTCTTTATACTGATGCCTTCACAATGATATGGTTTAGGTCCTCATTTTCTGGGCCCTTGATGGCCTATTTCAATCCAGAGTTTCATATGATCAGTATTGGGAAAACTTATTTTTCCTGAGACAGAGTCTCTCTCTGTTGTTCAGGCTAACATGCTATAGCATCATAGCTCCTCATAGCAACCTCAGACTCCTGGGCTCAAGTGATCCTTTTGTCTCATCCTCTGGAGTAGCTGGGACTACAGACACCTACCACAACTCCTGCTAATTTTCCTTTTATTTTTTTTTAGTAGAGATGGGGTCTTACTCTTGTTCAGGCTGGTCTCAAACTCCTGAGTTCAGGCAACCCACCTGCCCCACTCTCTTAAAAGTGCAAGGATTATAGGCGTGAGCCACTGTGCCCAGTTGGGGAAACTTTTTATATTATACTTTTGATAATCTCTTCTCTTCTGTTTTCTCTGTGATATCTTTCTGGAATTCCCATTACTTGGATGTTGGGCTTCCTGGATTATGTGCCAATTAAAATAATATTTTCTCCTATTTTCAACTGTCTTTTTACTTACTTTCTGGGATGTTTCCTCAACTTATCCTCTGACCCTTTTTTTTTAATTTTATTATTATTATTTTCTTTTTAGAGACAGAGTCTTACTTTATCGCCCTCGGTAGAGTGCCGTAGCATCACACGGCTCACAGCAACCTCCAACTCCTGGGCTTAGGTGATTCTCTTGCCTAAGCCTCCCGAGTAGCTGGGACTACAGGCTCCCTCCACGACGCCCCACTATATTTTTGTTGCAGTGCAGCCGGGGCCAGGTTTGAACCCGCAACCCTCAGTATATGGGGCCGGCACTCTACTCACTGAGCCACAGGCACCACCCCTCTGACCCTTTTAATTTCCAAGAGTTCTGCCATGGATTTTTTTTTTTGCCCTGGTAGGGTACCGTGGCATCATAGCTCACAGCAACCTCAAACTCCCAGGCTGAAGTAATTCTCTTGCCTCAGCCTCCCAAGTAGCTGGGACTACAGGTGCTCACCACAATACCTGGCTATTTTTTTAGAGGCAGGATCTCACTCTTGCTCAGGCTGGTCTTGAACCTGTGAGCTCAGGCAATCTAACCACCTTGGCCTTCCTGATTGCTAGGACGATAGGATTGAGCCACCACGCCTGGCCATGGATTTTTTTTTAATAACCTACAGTTCTTATTTTATGGATAGAGCATCATCATCTTTTACCCCATTGAAGATATTAGGGCTTATGTTTTTTCAACTTCTTGTTCTATCTTTAATTGCTCTGAGTTTGTTTTTTCCTTTTATCTTTAATGTTGGTAGCATTCCTGGAATGTCCATCATATTTAAGAGTCAGGTATTAAAAACCTGATATGTGATGAGAACATAGGAGGGACACTATGAAAGTTTTGCAATACACAAAAATTAAACATAAAATCATTTTGATTATTGTATTTTTTCAAAATAACATTCATTTTGAAATAATATTCAAAATACCACAAAATTCCATTCACTTTTGCATTCTGGTAAACCAGTTTTGAAAACCGTTTCCGTTCATTTTCTTCAAGTGTTATGAGCTCGCTTTCTTAAGTGTAAACAGCTTCTTCAGGGTTGAAGAATCTTCTTCCACATATGTGATTTTCTTCTGGAGGGAACAGGAAATCATCACGTGGGCCAGGTAGGACTGTACCATGAAAGAGTCATAAGTTTAACCTCTGTGGACTCCAGGAACTGAATGGTGATACTAGCTGTGTGGTACAAAGGTGGTCCCCCCGTCATGTTCTTGGCTGCTGTTCTTGAAGCTTCCCAAAAATTTTTAGTAGGCATACTGTTCTGCACCACTGAGCAGTAACAGTCCTTTTTTCCATGTTACAATAGGAACAGTTGCAACATGACCACTTTTGAAGAAAAACATTGCCACCATTTTCTTTCCAACAATTCAGGGCTGCTTCACTTTTGTTAGTGGATTTCCATTGGGGGAGGATTCACACTATTGACTGACACTTATTCTCTGGATCAAACTGGTAAATCTAGGTTTCATCACCAGTAATGGGGTCAGAAACATGTCCCTCAAATATGACCAGCATTTCTTCACACCGTTCAGGATGTGCTTTTGCTCATCTGTCAAAGTGTGAGGCACCCATTTGGATGAAACTTTCCTGACTCAAAGGTTATCATAGAGCAAGATTTTGGACACTGCTGGCAAGCCATTCTGTAGTGCCGCTTCAGTGCCCTTAAATGTCACTCAGTTGTTTTCAGGAACCATTTTGTCCACAGCAACGACCCTTTCCTCAGTCACAGCAACTGTGAGACACTCACTCCTCTCATCTTTCAGAGTTCTGCCTCTTCTCAATTCTTGAAACCACTGAAAAATTGTCCACTGGGAAGGTCCCCCAAATGCTCAAGGCTTTGAGACTCCTTTAATTTGCTTGTAAAATCACAGAAAACCATTGCACAAAAGTGTTCTCTTCCCAGCTCCATAGCTGACACCGATTGAGTGTCACATGGACAGAAACAAATGAAGCCTCCCAGCGACAGAGAGAAACTTACACCGGTGGTGAATCCCAAAGGATGCCGTTGCTGACTGTATTTCTCGGAAGTGAAATAATGGACGGGAACACAGTCTCCAAATTTTTGTAATGACCTTCATATATGCGGGATCTAGGCACTTAGTTGGGGGCTCCCAAATTTAAGTGTTTTTAGGTCTCTTTTTCAGACTTTCAGAAAATCTGCCAGTCTCCTGCTGGGAAGTATAAATCTGACTGCCAGCATTCTGGGATCCAGGTAGAGACTAGGAAATGGATTTTTCAGGATTCATATGGAAACTTGCATTTATTCTCTATTTGGAGTATTTTGACTTATCCTGACCGCTTGCTGTGCCTGGTTCAATCTTCAGAAAACAAATCATCTTGTACCAGAGGGAGAAAATAGTTCTATGCCCTATTTTCATCCTATGCCTCACTCCTGCTTTCTGAAAATCTTAGTTTCTTAGTTCTTTCATTTCTGAGTCTTTTTGATGTTCTATGTGAATTATATCTTCTAATGCTACAGTCTTTTTGATGTGAATCATAGCTTTCTAATGCTATTAATTTTTTAAAAAAGGGAAAAAACTAAAGCTCTCAGTTGTGGCTCTCTCTCTCTTTTTTTTTATTAAATCATTACTGTGTAACATTAATGCATTTATGGGGTACAATGTGGTGATTTGATATATAGTGTGGAATGCTTACATCAAACTGGTTAACATAACCATCACCTCACTTA
>NW_003852401.1:41617588-41624080 GCF_000181295.1 Otolemur garnettii
TTTTTTTTTTTTTTTTGAGACAGAGTCTCACTAAGTCCCCCTCGGTAGAGTGCCATAGTATCATAGCTCACAGCAATCTCAAATTCTTGGGCTTAAGCAATTTTCTTGCCTCAGCCTCCCTAGTAGCTGGGACTACAGGTGCCTGCCACAACACCTGGCTGTTTTTTGTTGCAGTTGTCAACAGTTGTTTAGCTGGCCTGGGCTGGGTTTGAACCTGCCAGCCTCAGTGTATGTGGATGGCACAGTAACCACTGTGCTATGGGTGCCAAGCCACTCTACTTTTAATAGTTTGGAAATGTACCACTGCATTGTGTAATTACGTGAGGTCCCATCAAATGCCCTCCCTCCTTGTAGGCCCCCCACTTCCTCTTCCTTCCTTCTTTCCGGACTATAGTTGTGTTTTATCATTCATATGAATGTGTAGGTGATTATATATTGGTTCCATGATAGTATTGAGTACATCGGATATTTTTTCTTCCATTCTTCAGATCCTTTACTAAGAAAAATATGTTCTGGGCATTTGGATTGGAGCTTCTTTTGTTTTGCTAAGTCAGTACTTCTCATCTAGTTACTTTCTAACAAACTTTCTTTTTCTTTTCTTTTCTTTTTTTGTAATCTTTTGTCCTCTTTTATCTCCTCCACTGTCTTTGCCCCTTTATGATTTTATAGCTTTTAAAAAGCAATAGCTTCAGTGAGCTACTGCTATACATATTCCACATAACCATAAAATTCATCTGAAGTGTATAATTCAGTGGTTTTTAGTACACTTTTTACCTCCCCCCACCCCCCCAAGAAGCTCCATGACCATTAACTGTCATTCAATTTCCTCCCCTATCCTCCACTGGCCCTAGGTAACCATTATTCTCTTTTTTTCTCTCTGGACATAAATGGAATTGCCTACTCTGGACACTTGATATAAATGGTATTATATAAAGGTGGCCTTTTGTGGCTGGCTTCTTTCACTTAATATGTATTTTCAAGGCTCATCCATTTTATAGCATGAATCAGTACTTCATTCCTTTCTGTTTATACATTCATCAGTTGATAAACATTTGTATTGTTTTCATTTCTCATTACATCTATCCTAGAAGGGGTGAAGTGGTATCACATTTAAGTTTTAATTTGCATTTCCCTGATGGCTAAGAATGCTGAACATCTTTTTACATGCATTTATTGGCCACCTGTACATCTTCTTTGGCAAAATGTCTACATATTCTTTGCCCATTTTTCAATTTGGCTGTCTTTTTACTATTGAGTTGTAAGAATTTTTACATTCTAGATGAAGATCTTTATCAGGTACATGATTTGCAAATATATTTGTGAGTTGTCTTTGTATTTTCTTGATGGTGTCTTTGGCATCATAAAACATTAAAGTTTTAAATTTTGATAAAGTTCAGTTAACCTACTGTTTCTTTTGTTGTTTGTGATTTACATGTAATATCCAAGAAACCATTGCTTAACTGAAAGAAAGGTCACAATGATTTATGCCTATGTGTTCTTCTAGAGTTTTATGTTTAGCTTTTACATGTAGGTCTATGATCCATTTTGAGTTAAATATGTATAGGGTATGAATATATTCCTTTGCTGTCATTTCAGTGGGTAATATGCATGCGTTCAGTCCATCATGTTCCTTGTCTGAAATCATCTATAATCAAGTCTTATAAATATTTCTCAAATACTGGCAAAGATGTAACCTTTGTATGCCTTTTATTCACAAAATAACCCATTAGGATAACATTCTCAAGTTTCCCTTCTGTTTCATTAAAACAATTTTCCAAGAATCAATTTTACTTTGGTCTATTGTGGTTTTCACTTATTTGTATTTCCTCCTTATAGTATGTTCTTGCTTCCTCAATATTATACCTTATTGAGAACAGAAAACAACTGTTTCATTTATTTATTTTTCTGTATCGTTATTCCAAGGAAAAGATTATCCTGCTCATTCTTTTTTATTTTTCCTCTTCTCTTATGATACAGAACATATCCTGAAGGTCCAGGTAATTTTCTTCTATGTACTCACTTAAGATTTTGTTAATCTCCTTTGCTGTCATTTATATGCTATGAGGAACAGCTTTTACAACTTGACCCTAACAGCTAGTTTTAGCAAGTTGCCTGGATATTGCACCAGCAACTAGGCTGGCTGAAGGGGCCACTTCCAACCCTGTTCCCATGGCCTGGTACTAATAGCTATTTCAACATGGACAGAGAACTGGAGGACAGAGCAAAGCTAAGTACTGGTCCTTATTTCCATCTACCTATTGTATTGATGTAGAGAGGTGAAGAACACACCATAATCAATTTGGATCCTAGTGGTCTAAATGTTGACTGAAAGGCAAGTCTAATAGAGGAGCAGGTTACCGATCCTCAGTCTGTTCCATGACTCTATGAGTAGACTGACACTGGGCCCAAGGCTAGCTGGAGATGGAGGTAACAGGTACAAAGTCCTCTCCTACTCTAGCCTCTTTTTCTGATGCTGTTGTTGAAAATATGTATAGATAGTTAAAAAACAAAATTAGTCCTGGTCCTTCTACTCTGTCCATAATCATTTTTTTAAATTAAAATTAGGCAAACTCCTTCATAAAACCACTTTGGCTCATAAAATCCAAGTCCTCAGGCAGCGCCTGTGGCTCAGTGAGTAGGGTGCCAGCCCCATACACTAAGGGTGGTGGGTTCGAACCCAGCCCCAGCCAAACTGCAACAACAACAAAATAGCCAGGTGTTGTGGCAGGTACCTGTAGTTCCAGCTGCTCAGGAGGCTGAGGCAAGAGAATTGCCTAAGCCCAAGAGCTGGAGGTTGCTGTGAGCTGTGACGCCACAGAACACAACTGAGGGTGACAAAGTGAGACTCTGTCTCTAAAAAATAAAAATTAAAAAAAAAAAAAATCCAAGTCCTCCAGGAAAAATTTTTGTAAAGGCTCTCAAGTCTTTATAATTTGAAAATAAACCTTCATTACACAGAATCTTCTTTCTTTTATAAGAATCCCATAAACCCCTAACTTTGGGTGGTAGCAATATGATAAACTTCAAGTTTATTTTTCCAAATTACCATTATTCAAGCTGCTATATACAAGCAGCATATAAGGGTACAATTTATTTAAGATATCCACTAAAGTTAATGATAGCAGTTATATGGATTGGGAAGAGGGGAAATTGAAGAGTTATTGCTTAATCATTATAGAGTTTCTATTTGGGGTAATAACAACATTTTAGAAATAGATAGTAATGATAACTATATAGTATTACAAAAGCTATGAATGCCACTGAACTGTATACTTAAAAAGAGTTGAAATGGTAAATTTTCAATGTTCTGTATGTCTTATCACAAAAAATACCAAAGAAGTAATAATAAATCATCCTTGGCTGAACACTTAACATTTTACTTCAAAATTTCAATAGATTTTAGTGATGGTCATTTGATAAGCAATAATAAGCAAAACATACTGAAAACAAGTGTTTCTTTCAGTTTCTAACTTTGCAATGGTATGATTTACTTCTTAGAGAGAAAAATCCTAGTCTATATGGCTTACAGCCAGAATCAAATGGTATATTAAATACAATACCTGACTAGATCTCAACTTCTTATTTTCCAGGTGGCTCTTCTCCTGTAACAGGGCCTCCTTCTTAGAAACTATGGCCTCTCGTTTCTTTAAGTCTTCTTCCAGCTCCTCTAATTCTTGGCGTTGGTTCAGAACTTTCTCTACCTCTTCATCTAACCATTTCTTTTGCTCATCCAATTTCTACATTAAAATTTCAAAGAAATGTTATTTGTTTTTCCTTCTGCCATAAAAATTCTCCTGTAATAATGTAATTTCAGATTGGCTGAAACCTCTTAAATGAACATTTAAAAACTGTCACTAAGAGTAACTCATGTTCCTATCTGAAACTCTAAAGAAATGGTCCCAGTCAAGTTGTTGCTGGGTTGTTTTCATATTTACTCCCCAAATATGTTAAGAGTCTGGGACTTTTCAGCACGACAAAGTAAGGGATGACAATTTTCTATGCCTATATAAGGAGTATCTTTTCCTACATTGTAGAGGTGCATACTTCTGTCATTACTCTGGTGGTTGCTCTTTTAGTCTGTCTCCCCAGCTTGAGCTCCTTGATTGACTGCAGGGAATGTAATTTCTGCCTCTTTATCCATAATGCCTCGTACAGTCCCTGGCCCACAGTTAGCATTCAGTAAAATATTAAATAAAGAGTGAATGAATGCCTGATTCAATCAATCAATGAAATGAATAAATGAATACACATTGATTCATTATGAAGACACAGATGACGAAGCATAGAAGGAAACCCAATCTGCATTGTAGCTTGTCAAAATAATTATCTTAACAAATAAACTGAGCTGGAAAGATCTCTACAACAAACATCTTAGAATTCTCTTGAATTAAGGATACCCAGGAACACATATACACATCAATATTAATGGACTAGGACGATCCAAGAAGAACTCTACTAATGAAACGATGCCACCAAAGCAACAAATAAATTTATAATATCAATACTATTTTCCAGTCCTTCATGTACCTTATACAAAAGGTTCCTAGTAATCAGTATTAAGAGGCCAAGGCAAAGAAGACGCAGAGCTATTTAGTCTTCCATGTAGACTAGACAGTATGATCCTATAAGCACTATCAAATACCATAGCCTAAAATAGTAGCTCTACAATTATTAGTAACAAAAAAGCAACTATAAACATGTGTTATATTCTTAGAAACACCAAGGAGACCTATGAAGTCTAGCAGGTACCAAATACAAATTCTACAAACATTCCCCAACTGTAAGTTGGGTTTGAATTAGAAATCCTTTTTAAGCCTTAATGCAAAAAAGAGAAAAATCAGAAAAATTGTGATTTTTCATGACACTTCTGGGTGAAAAACGTGTGAGTGGGATAATACATCCATGCCCGAAATGTCGCTGTTAAAATTTAACATAAAAAATTTGGGGCTTGGCTCGGCACCTGTGGCTCAAGTAGCTAAGGCACCAGCCACATTCACCTAAGGTGGTGGGTTCGAATCCAGCCCAGGCCTGCCAAACAACAATGACAGCTGCAACCAAAAAATAGCCAGGCGTTGCAGCGGGCACCTGTGGTCCCAGCTACTTGGGAGGCGGAGGCAGGAGACTCGCTTGAGCCCAGGAGTTGGAGGTTGCTCTGAGCTGTGATGCCACAGCACTCTACCCAGGGGGACAGCTTAAGGGTCTGTCTCAAAAAAAAAAAAATTGGAGGCTCAGCACCTGTAGCTCAAGCAACTAAGGTGCCAGCCCCATACACCAGAGCTGGCAGGGTTGAATCCAGTCCAGGCCTGCCAAACAACAATGACACGACCAAAAAATAGCCAGGCATTGTGGTAGGTGCCTGTAGTCTCAGCTACTTGGGAAGCTGAGACAAGAAAATCGCTTAAGCTCAGGAGTTGGAAGTTGCTGTGAGCTGTGACACCATGGCACTCTACTTAGGGCGACAGCTTGAGGGTCTGTCTCAAAAAAAAAAAAAAATTGGGCTTGGTGGCCCACTAAACAACAATGACAACAATAACAAAAAAATAGCTGGGCATTGTGGTGGCACCTGTAGTCTCAGCTACTGGGAGACTGAGGCAAGAGAATCGTTTAAGCCCAAGAGTTTGAGGTTGCTATGAGCTGTGATGCCACGGCATTCTACCAAGGGTGACATAGTAAGACTCTGTCTCAAAAAAAGTAAAGAAAAAAATATTTTGGTGGCTAGCCATAGTGGCTCATGCCTATAATCGCAGCTCTTTTGGAGACTGGGGAGGAAGCTTGAGGCCAGGAGTTTGAGACCAGCCTTGACAACACAGCAAGACTCTTTCTCTCCCCCGCAAAAAACAGCCAAGTGTGGTGGCATGTGCTTATTGTCGTAACTACTTGGGAGGCTGAGGTAGGAGGATCACTTGAGTCCAGAAGCTCAAAGATACAGTGGGCTATGTTCATGCCATTGCATTCCAGCCTGGGCAGCAGAGTGAGACTCTATCTCTACAAAATATTAAAAAGTTAGCCAGGTGTGGTGGCATGCACTTGAGTCTTTTAACTACTTGGGAGGCTGAGGCAAGAGGATCACTTGAGCCCAGAAGTTGGAGGCTGCGGTGAGCTATGATTACACCACTGCATTTCACCCTAGGCAACAAAGTGAGACCATGTCTCAAAAAAAAAAAAGAAAGAAAGAAAAATTAGGAAGAGAGAATAAATTTTTCAAAATTAGGGTGGATGTACTTGTATAATTGTAATTTCAAGTACAGTATTTTTCTTATATAAAATTTAAAATTTCATACCTGTGAAACAAAGAAAATAGAAAAAAATTAAATTTCAATTTCTTTGAACTTTGAAATTAGTTTATGTATTAGAATTTTTTTTTTTTTTTGAGACAGAGCCTCAAGCTATCCCCCTGGGTAGAGTGCCATAGTATCACCTCACAGCAACCTCCAACTCCTGGGCTCAAACGAGTCTCCTGCCTCAGCCTCCCAAGTAGCTGGGACTACAGGC
>NW_003852401.1:41624716-41629437 GCF_000181295.1 Otolemur garnettii
CGAGTCTCCTGCCTCAGCCTCCCAAGTAGCTGGGACTACAGGCGCCCGCCACAACGCCTAGCCATTTTTTGGTTGCAGCCATCATTGTTGTTTGGCAGGCCCGGGCTGGAGATTCGAACCTGCCACCTTGGGTGTATGTGCTGGCGCCTTAGCCGCTTGAGCCACAGGCGCCGAGCCTGATTTTTAGAAATATATCTGTCTTCATGACAATAAACCAGTCTCTCCATCAATCTAGTGAACATGGATTTCACATTTAAATAACATTCTAATAAACTCATTTCTGCTGAAATAAGAATATAGCACATTTCTATATGAGAAAATAATTTTTAATAATAGAAGTTTCAAAAGAAACACTAGAAATTTTGTACTCAAGTGGCAAAAAGTATAGTATAAAGGTCTTATTCAGAGTCCACCACTTTCTACCTCTATTTAGATAATCATTAAATTGAAGAGAAACTAGGAAGCACTAAATAGAATCAACAAACCTGGAGTTGGTCTATATTTCCAAATGGATCTTTTTTCCTTTTCAAGTTAAATGCATCAACATCTTCAGCTTTTATTTTTAGAACTTCTTCTTCTGATTTTAACTGTAGTTCCTGTAGAAAAAGAAATTGAAAACATCTATTGCTTTCTCTACCTAGCCATTATTAAATATGCACATAATCATTTTCTTAACATTTACTTCATTTGCAAAGGGAGAAAAAAATGAGTAGATGAAAGTAGAGGCTATTTGAGAAGAAAACAATTTTTTTTGTTCTATAAAATGTAATTGACAAATAATAGTTGTATGTGTTTATAGGGCATGTAGTATTATTTTGATACATATATAGTGAGTGGATCAGGGTAATTATCATATCCAAGAAGAAAATAATGTTACCTCTCACTGAAGCAATAAAATGTACTTGCAAAAAATCTGGGTTTACTGAAAAACTGAGCATTTTTTTCATTCTTTTATGAGTGCTACAAATTAGCATAACAGGGATAAACATACGAAATTTATAAGTATGCTTTCTTCTGCCTTTTTGAGCCCATTACCTTCAAAGGCCACCCAAGACACCTGTTTGCCATGGGTATATTCAAATTTACTATAGTAAATGCAAAAAGAAAAGAAATATTCATTCTCTGGTGTTCAAAAATGATTGTTTGGAGCATGAGAATAGCCTTTCAAGACAGATAATGGTTCTGTGGAATATTTTTCCAAATTCCTTTCATAACCATCCACATCTTAAGGTCAAGGCTCACAGTATTCTCTGGGGTTTGGAGAAAGTGAATCTGTTCACTGCTAAAGCATAGCAGGAATCAGGAAGGAGGCCATGAGTCAAAGTGGGCCAGTCCTCATACTATTTGTTACCGGTCCATGATGGGTAAGTACAAAATTGAAAATAAGCATTTAGATACTTTCATAGCAATTTTCAGAATAATTTTATGTCTGTTGACTTTAATAATTTTTTTTTTTTTTTTGAGACAGAGCCTCAAGCTGTCCCCCTGGGTAGAGTGCCATGGCATCACAGCTCACAGCAACCTCCAACTCCTGGGCTCAAGCGAGTCTCCTGCCTCCGCCTCCCAAGTAGCTGGGACCACAGGCGCCCGCCACAACGCCCGGCTATTTTTTTGTTTGCAGCCATCATTGTTGTTTGGCGGGTCCGGGCTGGGGATTCAAACACACCACTTTAGGTGTACGTGGCTGGCGCCTTAGCCGGTTGAGCTATAGGGACTTTAATAATTTTTAAGCGGACTTTTATTTGTATATTTTCATTTTTTATTTAATTTTCCTAATGCTGCATATTTTACAAAAATACAAGACTGTGAAAACTGCACCTTTTCCACAGGTAATTTCAGAAGTACAGACAGAAAGTAAGAAAAACACATAGCATTCTCCAGCCCTGGGAATAGCAGAAAGTAGGAAAGAGACAGACAGAAAGACTTGTGTCCCAACTGTCTCTCTGAGTTTTAGCCCAGAAAGCAGACGCTGATTAAAGGTATCAGTGAGGGCAGAGAGGGCCCTACCCCACTTAGGAGAGAGAATGCAGACTGCAGTACAGAGGCCCTACACCCACATGGGATTGCCCCGCCTTGCCAAAGAGCAGAGGGGCATGATTAGGAAAGAGATACCAATTGGACACCTTGGTCTCATATAGCATGAATCCTAAGTTAAGAAACAATATAGGTAAGTCATCGTAGGGCAGTGGCCCTGAAGCTGGCAATAAGGACAAACTACTGGGCTAGCAAGCCACATGGAAGACCTCAACAGGGGTTTCTAATGCCAAGTGGGAGATGAGATGAAACAGAAGCACACCCATGTGCTAAACCAGAGGTAAGACCAGACTATGAGTTCTACCAGCCAAGGGCTTCACCATCAGGGGCCAGCAGGTTAGGCAGTGTAAAGTGGATAAGGGAGAGCAGATTCCAGCCGATCACATCCCTCAAATCCATGAGAAACAATAAAAGAAAGCTACACACCCAACACCACATACACTGGATGCCCATGTAGCAGCCTGTATAGCCTATGGGTGAGAGTTATGGGAAATACCTGTAATGGAACACCTTGGTGAAAAGGGCATGGAGAGAGATTTAGTTCTAACAAGCATGAGAGAGCTCACGAGATGAGAGCATTGGTGAACTGGCAGTCTCTACACCTGTGGTGTTGAGAAGCACGAGATCAGCCTTATTTTAGGCTGGAGAAGGCACTCAAATAGCATGCGCATTCTATCACGGACACGCTTACTCTGTCTCGTCTCCTGCCTGCAGAACACCAAGCTCTGCTAAAGACTAAGATCTCTCTGTTCTAAGAAGACTGCTTTACTGTCTCTAAGATGCTCTGTTTCTCTCCAGCTAAAGTAGCTAGCCCTCAAGCACCTAAGAGAAACTGTTCCTGAGCAAGGTAGCTTAGTGGTCCGAGTCCAGAACCTGCCTAAGCTGGGCCGACGCCTGGCCAGTCCCGGGGCCCTGACAAGTGGTGTCAGAAGCGGGATAGTGAACGCCACTGACAAATGGTGCTGTGAGCAGGATCCAGTGAATGCAGATGGAGAGGGAGATAAACTTTAGCGAAAAAGAGAAATACTCAGAAAAGAAATATCTAAGAAAGACAGCCAACAGTAGGCCTTTCTCATTCGGTTTTTCCTCTTTCCTATGTTTTCTCTTTCCAAATTCTAACTATGACTTCTGTGGGGAAAAAAGCCGGTAAAAGCCTTTAGCCTCTTATGTGAGGCAGCTGGAGGGAAAAAAAGCAGAAAAAAGCCTTTAAACAAGAGGGAAAGAGAAAAGATAGAACTAGGAGATGAGAACCTTTAGTAAACCTTTAGCCTCAGGGGTGAGAAAAGCCTTCTGTAAAACAGCAAAGAGAAAAGTTTGGCAATAGGTTGCAAGAGTTTATTAAGTTAGGGAAGAGAACTTCTAACTGCCTTCCCCTAATATCTTCGCCCAATGCCAGCCAGTAGGAAGTAGCTTTTGAGAAAGAAAGTCAGAGAAAAATCATGGAAAATGAGATACAGCAGTTGAAGTATCAAATGAAACAGCTTAAAGATGAAATTAATATCATGGCAGCTGATATAAAACAGCTGAGGGATCAGATGAATAAAATCTTTGAAGCAGGTAAATGCTCTATTGACATGACAACTCAAATTGGGCAGCTGGAAGATCAGAGGGTAAATCCCCCAGTTAACATCAAATGCCATAAATGTGGGAAGCTAGGCCATAAGAGAAGAGTTTAAAAGGGAAAAGAACATTGAATGCTAAAGAAAAGGAACAAAGAGCATGCAAACCTCCAGGTGTATGTCCCAAGTGTAAAAAAGGCTTTCATTGGGCAAATACCGTTATCAATTTGATAGAGATGGAACACCTTTATTGTAGGGGAATTATCAGTTGGGCCAGAATCAGGACCCACTGGTAAATGAAAGAAAAAACAGTTTAATATTTTCATTTCAAACCATTCTCAGAAAAAAAAAAGTATGATTCAATTCTATGCCATGGGAGCACGATGCCAGCTTGGTTAGACCTGTGGTGCCTTAGTGTAAAATGGGAAATTAAACCAGACCAATGGATGATAATGGAGAATAATTAGATTAAATATGTTTGTGGAATATTAGGTTATCCTGCATGGTGAAAGGGTAACCGACCTCTCATCAGAGTCTGTGCACTATAACCGGGTCCAGCTAAGGAGACTGGACACGGCCCAAAGGGGAAGTGTCACTCGGAAGCAAGTGAAGCCTTTGGAAGATTATGATAGGTGAGAACAAAGGGAGGGAAGAGTAAAAGTTAAACCACCTCTGTGCTAGGAAACTCCATTTGGAAAAAAGTCTGGAATCAATTAGCAAAAATTTCGCTGGAAAAGCAGCTTGAAAGCAGGAAAAACTCTGCTATCAAGGAATTGTGAAGGGTGGCACTTTTTGGACCATGAGTAACAGTTCCACGAAAGGAACTGCCAAGTGTGGAACCATTATCCACGAGCAACAGTCTTTTGCAATCTGTGAAGGGTAGATTTCAGTACCCCGAGTAGCAAAACCTTTGGAATAGCAAGAGAAAAATCCTTGCTTGCAAAGATTGCAAGGAAGGCGTTATCTTTTGTTCGGCTAAGTAAATATCAAAGGAAAGTTCCTACAGTTAAAGAAATGGTAGGCTCGGCGCCTATAGCTCAACCGGTTAAGGCGCCAGCCACATACACCTAAGGTGGCAGGTTGGAATCCCCAGCCCGGACCGCCAAACAACAATGATGGCTGCAAACA
>NW_003852401.1:41629597-41635607 GCF_000181295.1 Otolemur garnettii
AAAAAAAAAAAAAAAAGAAATGGTAAATTCTCTCAGGAAAGATTTTGCAGTTTTCTCCTTTATAAAACCTTTAAGGGAATTAACATCACATATCATTTTCCCCTAGCAGGGGCTAATAGTTTACATCTGTATTAGGCTGCCTCATTTAAAGAGCCCGTATCTGGAATTCTGAACTCTGACAATTACCATCTTTTGCCTAGAAAGAAAAGAGCTAGATAACAGGAAGAACTGCCCTTATCACATTAAGTTATTTTGTTTGTATGTAAAAAAAAAGGGGGGAAATGTAGCAGCCCATATAGCCTATGGCTAGGAGTGAGAGTTCTAGGAAATACCTGTAATGGAACACCTTGGTGAACAGGGCATGGAGAGAGATTTAGTTCTTTTTTTTTTTTTTTTGCGGCCTCAAGCTATCCCCCTGGGTAGAGTGTCATGGCATCACAACTCACAGAAACCTCCAACTCCTGGGCTCAAGCGAGTCTCCTGCCTCCTCCTCCCAAGTAGGTGGGACTACAGGTGGCCACCACAATGCTTGGCTTTTTTTTTTTTTGGTTGCAGCCATCATTGTTGCTTGGCGGGCCTGGGCTGGATTTGAACCCGCCACCTTAGGTGTATGTGGCTGGCGCCTTAGCCACTTGAGCCACAGGCGCCGAGCCGAGAGATTTAGTTCTAACTAGCATGAGAGAGCTTACGAGATGAGAGCACCAGAGAATTGGTAGTCTCTACACCTGTGGTGTTGAGAGGCACAAGATCAGCCTTATATTAGGCTGGAGGAGAAGGCATTCAAAAAGCACGTGCATTCTATCAGGGCTCCACTTTGATTCTGTCTCCTCTCCTGCCTGCAGAACGCCAGCACGGTGTCTCTCTGCTAAGATTACCAAGCTCTGCTAAACACTAAGGTCTATCTGTTCTAAGAAGACTGCTTTACTCTCTAAGATACTGTCTCTTTCTCCAGCTAAAGTAGATAGCCCTCAAGCACCTAAGAGAAACTGTTCCCGAGCAAGGTAGCTTAGTGGTCCGTGTCCAGAACCTACCAAAGCTGGGCCCATAGACCTGGCCAGTCCCGGGCCCTGACAAGTGGTGTCAGAAGCAGATCCTGACATGCCCGTTTTAGGGAGAGAAGCATAGAGAGGAAAAGGCTAAGAGACTGAGCATTCTTATTCAAGAGACCTGCGAAGTATTTAAAGAAAATGCTTACCTTTTCAGAATAAGGTTTGAACACAAAGGACATTTGTTTGGTTCACACCATATTCCCAGAAATTGTGACATGGATGGTGGGAGAAGGGAGCACACACAAAGACGATAGGTCTGTTATAAAGATATTTTCTGTGCCCTTCTGAGTTGAATTCAGACCCTATTATACTTATTACCCATTAATTCTCCATGCTTCTTAGCTGTAGTTCATAGTTTAGCCCCTGTCATATAGTCGTAGCAACTTCAGAATGCTAAAATAAAGCTATTTACTTGGAGTTGTCTCTCTTCTATTCCTATTTGTCCACATAAATTTTAAAAGTATACTGCAATGGCCAGGTGCAGTGGCAAATGCCTATAATCCTAGCACTCTGGGAGGCTGAGGCGGGTGGATGGTCCAAGCTCATGGGTTTGAGACCAGCCTGAGCAAGAGCAAGACCCACCCCGTCTCTAAAAAATAGATGGACAGTGTGGCGGGCACCTGTAGTCCCAGCTAGAAGCAAGGCTGAGGCAAGAGAATTGCTTGAGCCCGAGTTTGAGGTTGCTGTGAGCTGTGACACCACAGCACCCTACCTAGGGTGACAAGTGAGACTCTGTCTCAAAAAAAAAAAAAAAAGTATTACTGTAAGGCCAGGTGCGGTGGCTCACACCTGTAATCCTAGGACTCTGGGAGGCTGAGGCAGGTGGGTTTACCTGAGCTCAGGAGTTTGAGACCAGTCCAAACAAGAGTGAGACCCATCTCTTAAAAAAAAAAAAAAAAAGCCAGGCACCGTGGCAGGCACCAGTAGTCTCAGCTACTTGGGAGGCTGAGTTAAGAGAATCACTTAAGCCCAAGAGTTTGAAGTTGCTGTGAGCTATGACACCATAGCACTCTACTAAGGGCAACAAAGTGAGTCTGTGTCTCAAAAAAAAAAAAAAAAGAAGTATACTGCAATAGGTCTAATTCCCTCTTCTACATGTTGCTCCAGGAATTACTGCTTTCTTCCTAAACTGCAATCCTTGTATTATTATAACTGTGTATCAGACACTGTGCTAGGCTTTTAAAAATCTATTTAACTATCCACTTTAATCTTCACAATAATCCTATGAGACAGAGACCATTTTATAGATGACGAAATGGGTGCCTAGAGAAGTGAAGAGACGACAATCACACTACTACTCACTATTTCTGAAGTTCCCATATTTTTTCTATTTTGTCACCCTCGGTAGAATGCCATGGCATAGCTCAAACTCTTAGGCTCAAGTGATTCTCTTGCCTCAGCCTCTCAAGTAGCTGGGATTATAGGCGCCCACCACCATACCCAGCTATTCTTAGAGACAAGGGCTTGCTCTTGCTCAGGCTGGTCTTGAACTCGTGAGCTCAGGCAATCCACTTGCCTTGGCCTCCCAGAGTGCTAGGATTACAGGCATGAGACACCACGCCCAGCCTCCTATATTTTTTCTTTAAAACTTCTCCATGGACCTCAGTTAAGAAATTCTGCTCTGAGGAGAACCTATGCACAAGTACTAGTATTCTCTGGAAATGGCTTAGTGAAGTGGAAAATGGATAAACAGCAGTGTCAGAAAGTTAGCTCCAAACCAACAGCAAGATTTCCTTCAGGACTGTAAGTGGACTGTTCTTGCAGGAAATAGTAGAAATATCATTGTATCTTTGGAGCAGTTCCTTTTTCTGGAATGTGTTACTCCCCATAATGGAATAAAAGTGCCCTAGATCAGAACATAAAATGTTTTAAGTAATATGCAGAGTTGTATTTCAGTAGATTATATAACTGTCTTTTTTTTTTTTTGAGACAGTCTCATTTTGTCACCCTTGGTAGAGTGCTGTGGCGTCATAGCTCACAGTAATCTCAAACTCTTGCCTCAGCCTCCCAAGTAGCTGGGATTACAGGCACCCGCCACAATGCCCTGCTATTTTTATAGACAAGGTCTCGCTCTGTCTCAGGCTGGTCTTGAACCCGTGAGTTCAGGCTATCCACTCCCCTCAGCCTCCCAAGTGCTAGGATTATAGGTGTGAGCCACTGTGTCCAGGCTATATAGTCTTTAAAGAATAGGATTTTTTTTTCCTCCTTCTTTTCCCTTAGCATGGATTTAGAGAATGCTGTATTTTGATGGGTTAAGCCGAGGGCTTAGAGAGATGAGGAGCTAAAACCCAAAGACCACAAGACAGACCTGATCCTCACATTAGAGGAAAAAAACTAAAGTTATTGGCAGCATAAATGAAAACTGAACAGATTCATGATGTGTGGACGATACAGTGGTTCACTGGATACATGAGCGATAAGGGAGACATCTGAGTTAGTGATGACTCCTAAATTTCTAGCTTATCCAACTAAATGGATTGACATGCAGACATGACAACATGACATTGCAGACCTACATTTTCTCCCTAATGAAGGCAGCAGGGAAGGGGAGTATTGGGGAAAGGTAAGGAAGATCATGAATTAATCTATAAGAAAACCTAGTAAAAATGTTGATGGCTGGATGTATGAATCTGGAGCTTAAAGGACAAAGTAGAATTAAGGATTAAATTTTGGAGTCGTCAAAGAGTTGAATTGCAACCGTAAAAAAAGATGAAGTCACCTAGGCCAGGGTATAGAAGGCGGACCAGAAGACTGGGATGAGCAAGCAAAGACAGGACAATCAACCAGAAATAGAGGACAAAAACAAGTATAATGTCACAAAGACAAAGGGGAAAATAGCTTAAGATGGAGGAAGTAGGAGCTGTGCTGGATACATACTGTTAAGGACTTTAGTGACAGCTTTTAAGGGGGTGATAGAGCCAGAAGCCAGATGGGAGAGAATAAGAGAATGAATGAAAGCAGAAGAAATAAACAAAGGCAGACAACTTTTCTGAAAATTTTGATTACAAGGGGAGATGAGAGAGAGGGTAGTTAGAGAAGAAAAAATGGTTGAAAGAAGATAATTTTAGGACGGAAAAAACTAAAATTTAAAGACAGAATCCAGGGAAAAAGTAAAGTTGAAAATACAGAAGGAAAAAAGGATTAAATAAGGCACATACATGTTTAGAATAGTATTTGAATATAAATCTCAATAAATGTTAACTATTGCTATAATAATAATTGTTACTATTATTAAAAATAAGTAACTCAGACAGGCACGGGGGTTCATGCCTGTAATCTCAGCACTTGGGAAGCCAAGGAGGGTAGACTGCCTGAGCTCATAGGTTCAAGACCAATCTGAGCCAGAGTGAGACCCTATCTCTTTAAAATAATAATAATAATAGCCAGGCTATTAAGAAAAGAGGCTAATAGCCATTTCTTTAAAAAAAAAAAAAAAAAAGCCAAGTGTTATGGCGGTACCTGTAGTCCCAGCATACTTGGGAGGCTGAGGCAAAAGAATCACTTGAACCCAAGAGTTTGAAGTTGCTGTAAGCTAAGATGCCATGGCACTCCACTGAGGGTGACAAAGTGAGACTTTGACTCAAAAGAAAATAGATAAAAAGAAGAAGAATGAGTAACTCCAAAAAATTAAGAAAGCAATTTCCATTTATAACAGCATCTAAAAAAAATAAAATATCTGGGAACAAATTTAACCAAGGAAGTACACTAAACATTGTAAGACATCACTGAAACAAATTAAAGAAGACCTAAACAAATGGAAAGACATACCATGATTATGGATAGGAAGTCTTAATATTGTCAAGATGTCAATGCTACTCAGAGCAATATAGAGATTCAATTCAATCCCTATCAAAATCCAATGGCCAATGGCCTTTTTTACATAAATGGAAATGCCCATTCTCAATTCACATTGAATTACAGGGGCCTTAAACAGCCAAACAATCTTGAAAAAGAGCAGCAAAGTTGGAGGACTTACACATATTTCCCAATTTGAAAACTTACTACAAAGCTACAAACTAGTGTGGTGCTGACATGAGAACAGACATATAGACCAATGGAAGAGAACTAAGAGTTCAGAAACCATACATCTATGGCTAATTTTGTGAATAAAAATTATACATACATATACAAACGTGATGTTTTGATATACCTACAAATATACATAGTGAGATGATTACTACAGTCAAGTTAATTAACTTATCCATCTCTTCACATAGTTACAATTTTTTTATGGTAAGAGAGCCTGAAATCCACTTTCTTAGCAAAGTTCCAGTATGTAATACAGTATTATCAACTGCAGTCATGCTGTACATTAGATATCTAGATTTATTTATCCTAGACCCCTGACCAATATCTCTCCATTTCTCTCTCTAACTGATTTTTGGCAAGGGTGCCAAGTCCATTCAGTAAGAAGGAACAATAGTCTCTTCAACAGATGGTACTGAGACAACTGGAATTCCACCTGCAAAAGAATAAAGTTGGACCCCCTACTTCATCTTACATACAAAAAACTGAACCCAAATGGATTGATGACCTAAAATAAAAGACCAGTGGCGGGCACCTGTAGTCCCAGCTACTTGGAAGGCTGAGGCAAGAGAATCAGTCAAACCCAAGAGTTTGAGGTTGCTGTGAGCTGTGACACCACAACACTCTACTGAGAGAAATATAATGAGACTCTGTCAAGAAAGAAGGAAAGCGAGGGAAAGGGAAGGGAAGAGGAAGGGAAAAAGAAAGGAAAGGAAAGGAAGAAAAGACCATAAAACTCTTAGTAAAAAACCTAGACGCAAATCTTCATGACCTTGGATTTGGCAATGAATTCTTAGATATGATACCAAAAGCACAAGCAACAAAAGAAAATTAATTGGATTTCATCAAAGTTAAAAACTTTAGTGTATCAAAGGATATTATCAAAGTTTAACAGGTTTCTGTTTTGGGGTTTTTTGTTTTTTTTTTTTTTTTTT
>NW_003852401.1:41635777-41639726 GCF_000181295.1 Otolemur garnettii
GTAGGCCCGGGCTGGATTCAAACCTGCCAGCTCTAGTGTATATGGCTGGTGCCTTAGCCACTTGAGCTACAGGCACTGAGCCAAAGTTCAAAGAAACCTACAGAATGGGGAAAATATTTGTAAATCACTTATCTGAAAGCATTTAAAATCCATAATACTTAAAGAATTCCTACAATTCAACAACAAAAGACAAACCATCAAATTAAAATGTGAACAAATAATTTGAATAAATATTTCTCTAAAGAAGATACAAAATGTAGCCTGTAAGCACACAATAAAAGATGCTCAACATCATTAGTTATTAGAGAAATGCAAATCAAAGCCATAATGAGACACCACTTCACACCTAATTGGATGGTTATAATAAAAAAATGGTGCTGCCACTGTGGAAAATGGTGGTTCCTCAAAAAGCTACATAACCCAGAAATTCTACTCCTAAGTATGTGCCCAAAGGAACTGAAAGCAGGGACTCGAATAATGTATCATCACAGCATTATTCACAGTAGCCAAATGGTGGAAACAACCCAAGTGTTAATTGACGAATGAATGGATAAACAAACTGTGGCACACTTATATAATAGGACATTATTTGTCAATGTAAGGGAATAAAGTTCTGATATATGCTACAACATGTAGGAACACTGAAAACATTATGCCAAGAGAAATAAGCCAGACATTGAAAGACAAAATATGATATGATTCTACTAACATGAAGTATCTAGAATGAGCAAATCCATAGAGATAGAAAGTAGATTTAGAGATTACCAGGGACAGGGGGAACAGAAGAATGTGGAGTTACTGCTCTATGGTTTGAGTTTCTGTTTGGGGTGATTAAAAATTTTGAAAATACATAGTGGTGAAGATTACACAATATTGTGAATGTAATTAATGCCACTGAATTATACACTCAAAAGTGGCTAAAGTTTCATAATATATATATTTACCACAACTTACAAAAACTAATGATGTTATATACCAAGCCCATTGAATTATATACTTTAAATGGATGAATTATACAGTTCACAAAATATCTCATTAAACCTATTTTTTAAAAAAATGATAGCTTTTCTTAAATGTTCCTTAAGTTCCCTTCTATTGCTAAATTCTATGGGTTTTTTTAAAGTCTGAAAATAGGTTATATCCAGTGCTAAAAATCTAGGAAATCTGGGGAATATTAATAACGGGGAAGGCTACATAGGCATGAGGGATGGGGTATTTGGCATTGCTGTATCTTCTTTTCAATTTCACTGTGAACCTAAAATTGCTCTTAAAAAATAAAATCTTAATTTAAAAAAAAATCCACGAAGTCTCCAATTATGTTCCAGGACTTGCATTCAGCTAAACATTTCAACAGAATAGAACCTGGCAACACAGTGCTAAATAAGTGAGTGATAATGATCGTTATCTTTATTTTTTGTTCCCCCCAAAAAGCTCTGTAAAACAAGTATAACTAAGGCTACTTTAAATAACGATAAAGATTCAGAGAGGGTAAGTGATTTTCTCCATAAATCTCTCAGGCAGGAACTGGGAGAGCTGAGATCTGAACCCGTGCCAGCCTGGCGCCCGAGCCCAGGCTGACAGCTATAGTACCAGCCATTCAGGTCTGATGACATTTCTACTCACTATGAGTGAAATGGTAGCATTTTATCCGGTACTTTTTCCCATGTGGCCACATGGACAATGCACATCAAAACACTTTGAAAATGGGAAATCCTGTTCAAATGATAGATATTTAGAAAGTTGGCTTTAAAAATTTATGTTTTTGACAACCTCAGCTAAAGTTAAGATCCTACTAAGAGAAATGTTATCACTGTACCTTCTTTTGTGAAGTCAAAGCCTTCAAGACAGTACTCAGAATTCAATAAATAGGTTTTACTATGTAGATGAACAAAGCTTTTAAGTGAATAAGGACAGCAGTGAAGGGCAGGTCAAGGATAGATATTTCAGAAGCAAAATGAATCAAGACTTTGGCTTCGTTAGCTCTGGGCCGTTTAACATGTCATATTATACTTAGCAGGAATGTAGGACAATATTACTTTGATTTTCTGTTGATCCCGCTTAATTTCTGCATCCAGTTGCTTCCTTTTTTCATTTTCTTCTCGAAATCTTTTTTGCAGCTGTACCTTTTGATATTTCATGTGATCTACATTCTGCTCTAGTTCGTTAGCACGCTTCTCATTTTGGATTAACAGTGATGCCAATTTCTTACTATCTTGTTGCTTCTTCTGTAAGACCTGAAATCATATGGAATATTTCAAAATGAAAAAATGAATATCTCATTCATCAACTAAACTTAATCTTTTTGTTCAATAGTAAGACCAGGCATTTTCTCTAGATTTTCATTGATTTTGACAAATTCACAAACAATTGTTTACTCTTCTACATTAATTTTGCAATTAGGGAAATTATAATAATTTCATCGGATATATAAAAAAAAGATAAAGCTTCCTGATGCTAAAAGTCAAACCAAACAAAACGAGCTCTGCTTTTTTATTATTTAGTATGTATTTTAATTTAAAAATATTATATACTTTAAAGCAGGGCACCTGTAGCTCAATGGTTAGAGTGTTGGCCCTGAGCACTGGGCCTGCTAAACAAAAAACAAACAAAAAAATTATATACTTTATGGATACCCTGTATATATGGTAAAAGTTAAAACTGAATTTATATTTTTAAAAATTCACTCTTATCCTAGATCCCTAATCTACTTGACCTGCTCCCCAAGACAAAATTACCAATGTCTTAAATATTTTTCTAGATATAATTTATACAAATAGCTTCATATATATTCTATGCAGTCTACTCTCCCCTTCCCTTTTTTCCTACTTATCTTAGAGGCCTTTTCCTACATATTTGCTCTATGTGACTATACAGTATTCTACTGTGCTCTTGTTTTCTGTACCCTTCAATCATTAATCCCTGAATTAAGATGATCAGAACTGACACCATTTTCCATTATAATCACTCTTTAACATTTAAGTAAAGCTTCTCCTGATCTAACTAAAATTACCTATAACTAACATTAAGAATTTGTTAGCATTTTTTAAATGCGTACACTACTAAATTAGAGAATTACAATTTAATGCTGATCAAAAAATATACATTTTAGACTTATGTTTAGCATGCACCAAGCACCTCTTAGGTGGCATAATAAAGTTGAGGTCATTCATAAATTACGCATATCACAATTCACTATTTCCTTTATTTTGTCAATAAAAGCTTAACCTGAACATGTTTTGTTTTAATTAAACTAAGCACTAAATAGGCATTGCAGCTTATAGCAGTGCTTTTCAAAGTGTGGTCTCTGTACTCGTACTAGTTCATAGGCGGTTGTCAGCCTGTACTGCTAGACGCACTATTAGATTCAGTTGACAATTTCATCCAAGACTTTTTTTGCACTGATTGACCTTTACCTTGTCAAAGACCAAGAACAGACAATCTACAAATGAACTACTCTGAATATTACTGGCTTGGAGGCTGCAATTTCCCATTCCTAAATTGGAACATTGACTTTCCCACTTATCAATCTTGGTAATTTCAATACTTGCAACAAAAATCATAATACCAGCATTTTAGTGCCTCTTTCATGTAATATTGAAAATATCAGTGTACATCCTGATAATTTTATTTAAAAGTGAGATGTGGTTGGCATTGCTTTTTGTAATTATTCCACAGATAGAAAAGTGCATCTTTCTTATCATTAAACTATTAATGCAGCTTATAACTCTGTGTAAATCTAAAGACATAAAAAATGCAGAATTTAGGCATTTTAAATTTTTAAAAGTTTTAAAAATGGAAGTAATTGTGTTACACCAGTAAAAGTGCTAGTATTTCATTATTATTTTTTTGAGACAGAGCCTCAAGCTGTCCCCCTGGGTAGAGTGCTGTGGCATCACAGCTCACAACAATCTCCAACTCCTGGGCTTAAGCAAGTCTCCTGCCTCAGCCT
>NW_003852401.1:41640361-41645465 GCF_000181295.1 Otolemur garnettii
CGGGCTGGGGATTCGAACCCGCCACCTTAGGTGTATGTGGCTGGTGCCTTAGCTGCTTGAGCCACAGGCACCGAGCCAGAAATTTCTAAAACTATATGTCTTGTTTCCATCCTCTGCTGTATGAGATGTTTCTTCTTTTCCCTTTCTTATCAGTACTGTTAGCAGGAAAGGCCATGTAGCAGGTAACATGGAAATTATGGAAAGACATGATAATTCACGAACTCTATTATAATAATGATGCTTAATCTTTTAATCTCAACTATTTTAGTTGTATGAGATGTGAGGAAATACAAAAATAACCTTTGTTAAATCCATAAACAAGGATTGAACTACAGATGTACGTGATAAATATATGAAACTTCCTCATAAAAACAATGATTTGAGTTATTAAGTATAAAAATGACAATCAGAACTGAAGCCAGGATATACACCTATTAAATTATCAATAAAATGTCACAAAAAATACAAAGGAAAAATCTTGTTTTATTCTACTAATGGTTTATTAAAATGAATATCTGTTAGACATCCCAGCACTAATTTAAAGGGTCAAGAAGTAAAAAATTATTGACCTCAAGCTGCTCAGAGGGTAAGTGTATAAGTAGAAGTGAGTATTCTGAAGAAAAATGGAAGGCATGGCATAAACAACCACCATCCATGTTCTCCTTTAAGCAGTTCAAATACTCAAGTCATGTTAACTTGGTGTAGACTAAAGAGGCTATTTACATAACTTTTAGTGGAAATATTCAGATACTTGAGATGGCATTAAAACCCTAAGAAGGGGCTTTTTGGCCTGTTCAACTCTGCATCTCCACCAAGAATAGGACCTGGCACACTGGATGTATATAAAGCAAACATTTATCTGTTTGGAAAGAAAGTAATGATGCTACAGTTCCAAAACCAAAACACCTCTGAATAGGTTAACTACAACTCAACTCTCAACTCTACCTATACTGAAGACAACAGACGTTTCTACAATATGGAAACAAGAGAGCATGAGATGAAAAGAACTGAAAAAGCTTTCTAGAAAATTCATAACGATCAGACTGACAAAGCACAGCATCTATCTCCAAAATATCTGGAAATGGCCTCGTTACACAATCTCTCGGTAACAAAACATTTCTCATAGAATAGAATTTTTAACTGTAGCTATTTTTGAAGTTATGGCTAAATCCAGCCATTAAGAAATTAAGGAGGCTCAGCGCCTATAGCTCAACCGGCTAAGGCGCCAGCCACGTACACCTAAGGTGGCGGGTTCGAATCCCCAGCCCGGACCCGCCAAAACAATGACGGCTGCAACCAAAAAATAGCCGGGCGTTGTGGCGGGCGCCTGTGGTCCCAGCTACTTGGGAGGCAGAGGCAGGAGACTCGCTTGAGCCCAGGAGTTGGAGGTTGCTGTGAGCTGTGATGCCATGGCACTCTACCCAGGGGGATAGCTTGAGGCTCTATCTCAAAAAAAAAAAAAAGAAAAAAGAAATTAAGGAGGAGTTGTAGTAATCAACCTTATTAACCTTTCTTAACCTAATCAGTTATAGTTTCAGAAAATTGTCTGAAATAGTTCCCATTTGTTGAATGTCTACAAAGTGCCATATCATTACCAGATGTTTTATATGTATCATTTTAATTCTCTGTCCTTCAGAAAAGGACACTATTTCTAATTTTTTTTATTTCTTACCATATGGTTTCTGACATGAAGATTAAAATAGTACACTTTTTGAATGAAAAATTTGAACTAAAAAAATTATAAAACTTTACAATTATTCCACAGATAGAAAAGATTATAAAATATGTAAAACAACCAGCATACTGGACAAGAGAAGCTGCCACTCATTTTCTCTTGCTGGGCTGGTAAAAACTGAATCCCACTTCTTTCCTAACTTAGTACCAGAAGCCCCCAAAGCAAGAAAGCTTAAATAAGTTTTCCCAATTCGATTTTAAAAATTACCTGGACTTTCAGCTTTGCTGCATCCATCTTTTTACGGAATTCTTTCTGTAATTTTACCTTCAAAGCAGCATCCGAAAGATCTTTGTTTTCCAGCTCCTGTAGCTGCTTTTGTGTTTCAGTTAGTTCCACTTTCGCCTGTTCTGCGTCATGCTCTAGTTTTGTTACTTTCAGAGAGTACTGTTTGCTTACAGACTTGGCATCATTACCTTCACCATAATAACAGTAATAACAATTATAAACTATGCAAAAAAGTTAAAACATCAAAAACGTAAACATGTTCTACTCTAACAATCCAGCCCAGTGGTATTATTCTTTAAGTCATAGCATTCATTAAAAATCCAGCCCCCAGTCCTCACCAAGCAAACACAGCTCGCCACCAGGCCTCTTAATGATTAGTTCATTAATGACTAATTCCCATCTTCTGCCACTTAGTCTTCTCAATGGTTCATCTTTTGTGTGTTAGTGTAACATTTCCGAGCCTCTGAATTTGCAGTTGAGCTTTGCTGGCATCAAACTCAGTTAAGAAGAATATATAGAATGACTTTTTGCCCTCTTACTTAGTACGCTTTCGCTTCCTGCTACCCATAATCTGTCTCCTTAAATTCCTTTTTGAAAAATTATTTTGAACATAACAAAATATATAATAAAATCAACCCCCATCCCCCAGACTTGAGTTTTTAAAACTTTGTCATAGCTGCTTCAAATATGCCTTCTTTTGGCTGTATGAGGTGGCTCAGCCCTTTGGGAGGCCCAGGCTAGAGTTCAAGACCAGCCTGGGCAACATAATGAGACTGTGTCTCTAAAAAAAATTTAGCCAGGCATAATGGTGCATGCCTACTAGTTACCCAGGAAGCTAAGATAGGAGGACTGCTTTTTCAGGAGACTGAGGCTGCAGTGAGCTATGATTGTACCAGTGCACTCCAGCCTGGGCAACACAGTAAGACCCAGTCTCCTTTAAAAAAACAAACAAAAAAAGGCTTCTTTTGTTTTACTTTGCTTAAATACTATAAAGCAATCTCAGATATCCTATTATCTCACCTATAGGTACTTCAATAAGCATCTATGTACAACATATGAACATAATCAAAATGTCATTATCACACTTAACAATAATAAAACCCACCAGTCTATATTCAGACTTCCTTAATTGTCTCAAACTGTCTTTTACACTGGTTTATTTTAATCAGAATCTAAACAAAGTCTACAATACATCAGAATGTTTTATCTCTTAAGAATCTTTTCATTTAGAGCTCACCTCTTCCCTTTTTCATTACACTAAACTTGTTAAAAATGAATTTTTTTTGAGACAGAGTTTTGCTTTGTCGCCTTTGGTAAAGTGTCCTGGCGTCATAGCTCACAGCAACCTCAAAATCTTGGGCTCAAGCGATTCTCTTACCTCAGCCTCCCAAGTAGCTGGGACTACAGGCACCTGCCACAAAGCCCAGCTATTTTTTAGAGACTGGGGGGTCTCGCTTCTTGCTTAGGGTAGTCTTGAACCCATAAGCTCAGGCAATCCACCCACCTCAGCCTCCCAAGTGCTTGGATTATAGGCATGAGCCACTGCGCCTAGCCCTAAGATGAATTCTTTTTAAATGCTTTACTTAGAATACTTAATAACACAAAACAGACTATAGATGCTTCTATATATTTTTTGATTCTAAGCCCAGCTACTAACCTGAAAAACTTGGTTTTGATTTGCTCGGAATAGGCAATTGTTCCTAAACTAACAAACTCGTGACAATAGGAAATAGGAGTGTAGAGCTCAGGTGATGAATAATCATTGGGGACCATATATGACACTGTTACATAGTTTATTATATTATTTTTTTTTAATTTTTAGAGACAGAGTCTCAGTTTGTCACCCTTGGTAGAGTACTGTGGTGTCACAGCTCATAGCAACCTCCAACTCCTGGGCTTAGCCAATTCTCTTGCCTCAGCCTTCTGAGTAGCTAGGACTACAGGCATCCACCACAATGCTCAGCTATTTTTTTGTTGCAGTTTGGCATGGGCCGGGTTGGAACCCGCCACCCTCAGCATATGGGGCCAGTGCCCTACTCCCTGAGCCACAGGTGCTGCCCATTTTACGGTATTATTATACAGAAAAGCTTGTAATTTTTCAATAAAAAAGAGTTACTGAAATAAATGACTCTGTGAACTATCTTCTGGCTCTAAAACTCTGATTATTTGACTAATTTTAAAATATACACAACTACTATATTTTAACAAATATTCCTAGATTGCTCATTGATTATTCAACACACTGATAGTTTATGAGCCACTAAAAAAAATACAGTGCCAATTACACCATGATAAAATGCTAAGCTGCCACTGATTGAAAGATGCATCCTGATTACAGAGATAGTAAATGTTTAAAAAATGTGTATTAAGATTTATGAAATAGAACATAGTTGTCATGTTATTACTGTTGGCTGCAGTAGCTACTTTTCAGGAGATGTCTTCAATGAGACAGTTGAAAACAAGCACACATTGACTCTTTTACCAGTCATCATCTCTGAGGATCTTTAGTAAAGTTCCAAACTGCCTCTGGATCATTGTAAGTAAGAAAAGGATGTTCTCTGTCTTAGCTCAGGCATCCTCTATTTTAAAGCAATCAACATAGGCATACTAGCAGGCCATTTAGTAAGATCTATGGTGAGATAACTTCTCTGAAAGAAAATCATTTATTCTAGGGAATAAACATCCCCAACTTACACGTGCAGCACCTTGAAATCTTGGGGATGGAGAAGCCATTTAAACCCCTAGATCAGCTCCTAGATAGTCCTAAGAGAGGTCATCTGGGATTTGATCCTGCCTATGAGGAAGGATCTGCTTATCTGTGATAACTGGAGCTAAGATGATGCATATCACAAACATCCACTAGAAATGAGGAGGGAGCAAGCTGTGGAAAAGCAGCTAAGAAGAGGAGGTTGGGGCTTGGTGCCTGTGGCTCAAGCGGCTAAGGCACCAGCCACATACACCTAAGGTGGCGGGTTCGAATCCCCAGCCTAGGCCCACCAAACAACAATGATGGCTGCAACCAAAAAATGGCCGGGCGTTGTGGCGGGCGCCTGTAGTCCCAGCTACTTGGGAGGCTGAGGCAAGAAAATCACTTAAGCCCAAAAGTTTGAGGTTGCTATGAGCTGTGACAGCACGGCACTCGAA
>NW_003852401.1:41645485-41655694 GCF_000181295.1 Otolemur garnettii
CAAAAAAAAAAAAAAAAAAAAAAAAGAAGAGGAGGTTGGGAAAAGAAGACCAATAACCTAAAACCAAACTTGTAGGAAAAAGAAAGGAAGGAGGGAGGCAGGATTATTGTTGTTTACAGTGGATTTAGAACACACTATAACTGCTATAGTGTGATAGCCTTGGGATTCAATAAAAAGAAGATAATATTTTCTTCATTTCCTCCAAATGAAACCAGAGAGTTGTTTTTCATAGGATTGGGGACGAGAAATGCTAGTGGCTCGTATTCCTTTGATTCTTTACTAAATTTCAAACTAGTCAAAGCTGATAATTTTAGTATACTGGGGGGAAGAAATGAAAAAGCCTGAGATGCCCTTTCTAAGTCAAGCCTAGTCTAACCGAGGATGAGGATGGGATGTGGTACATACTCCCAGCGTAAAGGATTTAAGACATAGGAGGTCAAAAGCTAAAAATCTGGCTCACCTAAGAGAAGAGGTCTCAGAACAAATCCTCACATCTTTAGTGAAATAAAAGTTAATCTACATCTAAAATATAAAGTTTATAATTAATGTTAAGAATAAGCTAAGGAAATAAAGACTAATAATTTAAAATAAGTATTATTAAAGTGAACTAGAAAAAATATCTCAGACATATTCCTAGATACCAAGTATAAAGCTTCTTAAATGGCAAAAAAAAGTGCTGTAGAGTTTCAGTGCAACACAGAGTTTACATTGGTTAGAACAATTCAGAGATGAAATCCCAACATTACAAAGTTTTTTTTTGATAACTAACCTCCACATATTAGCTCTAACACACACCTTGTTACACCCAAACCAATCCTATTGGTATTCTTGAGCTTCAAAAACTAAACGTTACTACATCAGAAGCAATTTTAGAAATTTTTTTTGTCTCGTATAAACTGGTTCACAGGTTACTATTACCTGTTTTTATTAATTCTTTAATCAGATCTTCCTTCATCTTGATGTTAATTGTAAGTTCTCTCATTTTTTGTTTAGCTTCAGTAAGTAGGCGTTCTGAATTCCTTAATTTTTGCAAATTCACCTCGTGACTCTCCTGGAGACATTCAATCTTTAAATCTTTAAAATGAAAGAAATAAAACTATCTTCTAGTAAGATATTCAATGGAAGTTGAGTTAAAAAAGAAAAGTACTTTATAGGTAGCAGAGGAAGGGACAAAAAAGGAAGGGAAAGAAAGAGGAAAAAATATACAGCAATTAGGACTTGAGCTTTCTAGCTTATAGTAAGAAGTTTCATTTCCTTAGAAATGAAAAGAAAAAAATTTATATGTTCTAGTCAAAGGTGGCAGTTTGGGACACATGGTTTTTCATTACCTTTAACCTAAGATTTGAAATAGGGATAAAATCTCCAGGTGGGTAAAATGGTGAATTTTTTTCCTGTTAACTTCTACTTTTATTGTAATCAGTCAATGCATTCTATACCATGTTACTAAGAGTGTAGCCCAACACTGTTACTCTCCTTCACCAGAATGTCCATCAACTATGTCATTAAGCTTTAGCTTAGGGCACATTTTTTTCAGAGCAGGGTTTTTTCAATGAAGGAACCAGTGTACTCATTTATATTCTGGCATAAGTTTGTTCCTTGGTTGTAGACCAGTAAAAAATAGCTCAAGAATGAACACTTATCTTTACTATTTCTACATATTGAATTTTTACTAAAATAAATTTAGTTAAAATATTATACTTATATTATTGGTAACTTTTACATATATAGGCTCTTAAAAAGATGCTCTTTATTTTCATCGTGTAGCACTTATCATGATATTTATAATCTCTATACCTTACTTTTTGTGCGCTGACCATGCATTGGCCAAAAGGGATGAGTTAAAAAGTCCTATACTACAGTTTTTGCAACATAAATGTTTTGATACTATTATTTAATGCATAAAAATTCACGTCAACTCTTCCCCTAAGCGACCTGTCAGATCTGTGAAAATGGTTTGCTATTCACTCGACTCAGAAAATCCCACAGTCATGCAAGTCAGGAGGCTCAAAGCTTAATGTTCACTTTAAGAACACACAGGAAACCGCCAGACCATCAAGGATATGCATATATGACAAGCCACCAACTATCTGAAGGATGTCACTTTAAAGAAACAGTGTGTACCATTCCGATATTACAATGGTAGAGCTGGTAGGTATGTCCAGACCAAACAGTGGGGCTGGACACAGGGTCACTGACCCAAAAAGAGTGCGGAATTTCTGCTGCACATGCTTAAAAATGCAGAGAGTAATGCTGAACTTAGAGTTTAGATGTAGATTTTCTCTGGTCATTGATCATATCCAAGTGAACAAACCACCCAAGCTAGTTGCCGAACTCACAGAGCTCATGGTCACATTAACTCATACCTGAGCTCCCCCTGCCACATGGAGATTACCCTTACTGAAAAGGAACAAATTGTTCCCAAACCAGAAGAAGAGGTAGCACAGAAGAAAAAGATATCCCAGAAGAAACTGAAGAAACAAAACTTATGGCACAGGAATAGATGCAACATAAAATAAATGCAAATAACGTTAAAAAAAAAAACTATCAATTGTGCACTAAAACATTACAAGCACCTAGTAAACTAATTGGGCTGTAATGTCAAATACATCACTAGCATTAGGCACGAGTGCCAGTGAAGCAGTAAAGTACACACCAGGAAGTTACTTATGATGTATTTTAAAGTAATTAAAAGTACCAAAGCATATTAATTCAGGTTATAATATAAAAATCCCTATTCTGAGAGAGTTAGCCTAGATCTCTAATCAGAATTGATTGGTAGAAAATCTTTTTTATTAAGGAGTAAAGATGTTGAAAAATTACAGGTAGAACAGGGAACATAAAGGAAGCTCTACCAAGCAGGGAAGCATTCCTACTACGTTCTGGTCTTTGAGAATTCCTAGATGTTTCTTAACTTATCAACTGAAGAAAAAGAAGAGTCCTACACCAAGAAATCTAAGTTAATTGAGAAAGCCCATGTACCTTCGTTCACTAAATTTGACTTTTGTGTTTCATCCGGAGTATCATTCAGTTCAACAAGAGAACAAACAGAGCCTGGCTTCCGAGTCCATGAGCGACTTGTACATCTAAAAAAAAAATTAGAATCGAAATTAACTTGTTAGCATTTTCTAATGTGTCTTCAAATTAGTTTCCCCGCAAAAGTGACAGTAACATTAAAAATTATATTTAAAAACTAGAATTTTACTAATATTTACAAAATAAAACAATGACCCCCCAAGTTGGAGCCAGTGGAAAATTCATGTTTATTGCCACCATAGCAGCAGAATCAGGAAATTCGAAAAGTTCCTTTTGAAAATTAGAATCTGGCTCGGCGCCTGTGGCTCAAGCGGCTAGGGCGCCAGCCACATACACCTGAGGTGGCGGGTTCAAATCCCCAGCCCGGGCCCGCCAAACAACAATGATGGCTGCAACCAAAAAATGGCCAGGCGCTGTGGCGGGCGCCTGTAGTCCCAGCTACTTGGGAGGCTGAGGCAGGAGACTCGCTTGAGCCCAGGAGTTGGAGGTTGCTGTGAGCGTGATGCCATGGCACTCTACCCAGGGGGACAGCTTGAGGCTCCGTCTCAAAAAAAAAAAGAAAATTAGAATCTAATTAGTATAAAAGCTCTGAAAGCATAATTATTTTTTACTTTTTTTTTTTTTTTTTTGAGACAGAGCCTCAAGCTGTCCCCCTGGGTAGAGTGCCATGGCATTACAGCTCACAGCAACCTCCAACTCCTGGGCTCAAGCGAGTCTCCTGCCTCCGCCTCCCAAGTAGCTGGGACCACAGGCACCTGCCACAACGCCCGGCTATTTTTTTTTTGGTTGCAGCCGTCATTGTTGTTTGGCGGGTCTGGGCTGGGGATTCGAACCCGCCACCTTAGGTGTACGTGGCTGGCGCCTTAGCCGGTTGAGCTATAGGCGCCGAGTCAATTATTTTTTACTTTAAGACTGATGATTTGTGTTCAAACATAATTTTCATAATAAAAAAATTAGTGACTAATTCTTATATAAATTATATTTAATTTGGACCAAAGTATATTACTTAAACATTAATTTTTAATTCAACATGTTAATATGTTGTTTATCATATTGCATCCTCATTTATAAGTGAAATATGTTTGTAATTTCTCCCTTATAATATATTTTCTCCAATTTTAATATCAAGTGTATCCAGATTAAGTAGAATGATTCTAAAGTATTTCTTTTTCTATTGTCTATAAGATTTGGCATGATCTGTTTTTTTGAAATTATCTGTTACTTTCATTTATAAATATTAGTTGTCTATTTTTTTGAGACTTTGGAAAAAACAAGTTAACTGATCAAAGTATTCTATAATAGACATACTTCTATCTGACAATGTGAATGTTACTTTCTTTGCATTATTACTATTACTATTGCTTAATATTTTGTTGCAATCGTCTGATTTCTTTTCTTAATGTATTTATCTTCATTCGTTCTCTATGAGGTTTTTGTTCTCAATTCTTATGTTAAATATTGTTATTGTCATTAAATTTAGCCTTTTTAATTCTGTAAAGGCAAAAGTGGAAACCTAATATGTATAAGTAAGAAAAATTAATAAAAGAAAATCAACTGAATTAGAGAATTAATTTAGCTTTTGGTTTGTTTGTTATAGCAATGCATTAGAGTTTATGTATGCCCACAAAATATTCACTTTTTATGCTAAAAATTATTTCTTATTTCAGAAATAAGTCATTGTGAAGATTGCCAAAGATATTGCTCTGCTCTTAGTACTAAAAATAAACTTTTGATGGTACGAAAGTAAAAAAAAAAAAAAGACTGATGACTTGTGTTCAAACACAATTTTCATAATACATTAGTTGACAGTATATTTAGCAAAAACTACCTACTCTTATGTTCAATGGAAAAGATACACTTTAATAAAAAATTATATCTTCTATATTTATTATATCATATAATGTCTTTAAATCAGTCTATATTTAACATACCTAATTCCAGATTTCTCTTGGCTTTCTAATTCTTCATCATCACTGTTATCAGAAAATTGGCAATGGAGGACTTCATCTTGTTCTTCTATGTGACCCAACAGCATCTGACTTCGTGTTCGAAATCCAGCAAATACTTGATCCAAAGAATACACAGAAGGACTTGTATAGACCTTGCAAGTAATTGCCCCACCCAACAACAAAAAAGTAATTTTTACAATGTCTATTTTTATCTTATTACTCTATATGTTTTAAAGATGTTATTAGGTAGGTACTCTTAAAATAGATAATCACTGAAAATATGCTCCTCCCACAAAAAGTCAAAATTAATTTTATAATACTATTGTGCCTCCTGAAAACATACTTCTCTCAGAGTTTACACAGCTCTTTCTTTTCTAGAAAGTTCTTATATCCTCAATAATGATTTCATGGAAAATCATATTCAAAATGAAATCAAGGAAAGGCATAGAAAACATCCCAGCTCTTAACATAGTCCAGGAACTCCACAATAAATGTGGCCACATCCCAGTCTTCCCAGTTCAGAACACTCAGACAACTATGGTGCTGCTAAAGGTGTGCATCCCCCTCCAATCCAAATCCCACCACCCGAAGAAATCCAGAGCTGTCACCACTCTCTCTGCCAGGGCAAACAGTCCGAGTTTGGATATTAGAATATATTTACTCATGTTTAACATATGATAGTTAGGTATTGCTGAATTAATGGTCTAGTGATATATTTAGTACGTATCGTAGGATAAATTAGGCTAGCCTGGCAAATTTCTACATTATAACATGCTTCTACTGCAAATGCACTGTAAATTCTCAAAAAATGATCTTGGAAAACAAATTAGCAATTGCCATTATTCTTTTGTTCTAGTTTCTATTACCAAATACTTCCTTTTTCATCACTTCTCTGCAATCAAGCCTTAAGGTTATTTCTCAAAAAAAAAGGAAATAATAAAATCTTAAAGGAGACATTTATCAGTATAAATCATTAGCTGTGGGCGGCACCTCTGGCTCAAAGGAGTAGAGCGCCGGCCCCATATGCCGGAGGTGGTAGGTTCAAACCCAGCCCCAGCCAAAAACTGCAAAATAAAATAAAATAAAATAAATCATAAGCTGTTAAAATTGTAACAGATAGAGTAGAACCTCCATAGTTGAGCACCTCCCTATAATGACCACTTCCTTAAGTTGACCTAATTTTCATAGGCTAGGCATGCATTGCATGGACTCAGTGGAAATTCCATATGTTGACCATCTCTGTAGGCTGACCAGTTTGTTATAGTCCCTAGGGGGGTCAACTATATGATACTTATATAGTGTTCAAGATTAAATCACGTGTTAGTAGGTCCCTCACATATTCCCTCTCAGAAAAGCCTTTCTAGTACTAAAGATCCTCCTATATCTGATTTTTCTGCCTCTACTGTCAGTCACCTATGCAGACTGTACATGAGTACCACTACGGACAGGGGGTAAAGTTTTCTAGGTAGCCTCCCAATTCTGGTGTATTCCCCTCAAGGGGAGAATTTCTTTTCAGAAGAACCAAATCAAGAAGTATTTATCTAACAAGTACATTGTACTTAGCATGGTCATCTTGCCTCATAATTGGCAAGCATCAAGGTTTCTCTTGTATGCATTTGAGAATTATTTCAGGAGCAAATAGAACTTTTTTGTTCAAAGTCAAACTTTGTTATCTGGGATTGTAATTTGTTGTTAACATTTCTTATTACAAAGAAAACCAAATGGTCCAGCTTAATAATGAACATCAAATAAGATCTGCCATATGAATAACATTTCTGCCCAATATAATGGCAGGTTCATAAAGCCTTCTATTATCTGGCCTCCTCCTAACCAAAGTATTGGGTCTTATCTCCTCTCAGTTGCTTTGGCATTCCACAGCTCACCACTAGTGATATTTCTGCATTTTCAACAGTACTCCAAACAATATTGATTCATAATATAAGTACAAATATAAGCTGATTGACAATTTGGCTAACTAAAGAGTATGTATCTAAATGCCAATTTTTTAATTCTAATCATTTTCTCCTATAATTACACTGCCCTGAGGCTGAAACAACTACCTGGAAAGGTTAGCTAGTTCAACCCTCATCTAATGTCTGTGTCTGACTCTCTTCTGCAATACTGCAAATTATCTAGCTCTGCTGAAACACATTCACTGTGGTGGCTCTAACAAGCCCTAAGCCCTCTCATGCCATCTTTAGCTATTCTCATTAATTAAGTTCTTTGTATTTCCTTAGTGCGCCCTCTCATCACTCCTAACTCTAAAGAAAAAAATATAAAATTAATAAGTCTTCAAATGTTTGAAAACAGTCATGTCTCCTCTGAATAAAACTAAATATAGTTACTTCAGATTTGTTCTTTAAAATCTGGAAATCAGTCAAAAGCCTGCACTTAAAGATCTAGAAGACCACAAGTTCCCTACCTCTGGAAGAGTTTAATTCTTATATGCTTGCTTATATACACTAGAGGGAAAGAGGTTTCAGAAAAGATCTTATTTATTATTTTTTTTAGTTTAAAATATTTCTTCGAGACAGAATCTTGCTTTATTGCTCATGCTGGAGTGCAGTGGCTGTTCACAAGCATAATCATAGCATAATGCAGCATCAAACTCCCGGGCTAATGTGATCCTCCTGACCTCATCTGCCTAAGTAGCTGGGACCACAGGCACATGCCACTGCACCTGAAGTGTTATTTATTTGTTTAATTATGTGTTTTCCTCCCCACCATGTTACCCCTCATTTTTATAGATAAGGAAACTGGGCCTCCCTTGGGGGTCTAATCCTATGTCCAAGACAATACAACAGAGCTGATATTCACAGTCAAGCCTGCCTTCTTTTCCCTGACAGAGATTCCTTGATAATTTTTAAGAGAAATCAATGTATGCATATGTTTCTCCACCCACAAACTAAACTTCATATTCATCTCTTTACTATCTTGACTATGTCAACTATTAAGATTGAATAATAATAAATGTTATTTTGAAATTAGACCAAATGAGCCTAAATTAAATACCCTCCAATTTCATCTCAACTTAGTACTGTTAAAGGAAGAAAACAATTCGTGAGGATATCAGATTTAGTTGTGTCTGAAAATATGACAAAGGGTATCTTTTTCTCCTTGATGAAGTATAAAAATTATCTTCATCTAACTATTCCCTCTCAATATAACTATGCATTACCTTGTTTAATTTTTTATTAAAAAGTATGTTTATACAAGTGAATCTTTCTATGAGTAGAATATGAATGTTTTAACACAATAACTAAGAAAATTACATGAAGGCTATGTTAACCTTGATGGAAGTTTGATGGAAGTGTTTCGGATTGTTTGTGAAAACCCCACACTGTACCCCAGAAGTGCATTAATGTACACAGTTACTATTCAATAAAAAAATAAATAAATAAATAAATTAAATTAAATTTAAAAAAAGTATGTTTAAAAGAAAATGAATACACAAAAGTCCATGAAAGCAAACAGAAAAAACTGCTGAGACTGTATAAACATACGTGACATTAAATATATATTTTTTAAATCTCAAAATAAGAAAAAGATTAATGTTTGGACTTTACCTTCCTGGAGTCTTGCCTGGATGGAATATAAATATAATGACCCAAATGAGTATCAAATGGTACAGTATATGGTCTCTTTTCAGGAATCCTGGCATCTGGCCCATCTCCACAATTTTCCTTAGCTGAAGAAGTCATTGACAGGTTAAGTTTTGTTAGTTCTTCATTCAGCTGATCCACAAGAAGCTGTTGTTCTATTATTTTTTCATTCTTTGTAGAAGGAAGATGAGAATTTTAAAAATAGACAACCTCAATACATGTATAGATTATAATTAAAAATAAATTTTACATTGACCAATATCACAACTACCTTAACAATACAGTCAAACCTCAGTTTATCCAGAGACTAGCTTGCTGGTGTTCACAAGTAACTTAGAAGGCTCTGAGTGGTAAAACTTTTTGAACACTAAGCAGCAACAAATGCAGCCAAAAAGTCAAATACTCAAAAATAATGCTCCATTCACTGTGACTGGCTGCTTTGTCAACTTGAAGGCCTTGATTAGCTATCTTTACAAAAGCATAGACCTTCTGAGTGAAATGTAAGAAGTAACAAGAGACAGGTAAGTTGAAAAAGTGGAGAAAGAACTGCAGACAGCAGAAGTTGCAACAAAGGAACCACAAAGTGAAAACAGGTCCAGGGAAGTGAAAGCCTTAATCAGTGAAAAAGAAAACCAAAAGCACAGAGAGAAAAAAGAAAGCTAATAGTCCTGAGGGGAAGGGGGACTTAGAAATCAAAGACAGAAGAACTGTAGAGGTGTGTGTATATGTGTTGTGTGTGCATGTGGTTTCGTTTTTAATACAATTCTCTAAAGAAAAAAAATTTTATTTATTTATTTTTGACACAGAGGCTCACTATGTCGCCCTGGGTAGAGTGCTGTGACATCACAGCTCACAGCAACCTCAAACTCTTGGGCTTAAGTGATTCTCTTGCCTCAGCCTCCCAAATAGCTGGGACTGCACACACATGCCACAACACCCAGTTATATTTTTGTTGTTGCAGTTGTCATTGTTGTTTTAGCTGGCCCGAGCCAGGTTTGAACCTGCCAGCCTCAGTGTATGTGGCTAGCACCATACCCACTGAGCAACGGGCACCACCAAGAAAAAAGTTTTTGAGACAAGTTCTAACTCCATTGTCCAGGGTGCAGTGTAATGGCATCATAGCTCACTGCAACTTCAAATTCCTGGGCTGAAGCAATCCTTCTGCTTCAGCATCCTGAAGTACAAGGATTACAGGCATGAGCTACCACACCTAGCCCTCTTAAGAAAATTTCTGAAGTTATCCAATCCATCCCTGTTTTACAAGCATAAATTTATGTAAAGAGGAAATTGTTATTCTTCTTAATACTTCCTGTGTACCATACAACATTTACATGGGGGGGAAAATCTTAAAGTTCCATTATGTTAATACTGAGCAATAAAAATGCAAACTTATTTTGAAGTTGTGTATTCAAATAATTAAAACATATAACACCAATAGCATATAAGTTGAAAAATACTATATGGAGTCCTTATATTGTCTGGGATAAGTGTTAAACTACCAATTAATATTAGAGTTTATTAAATCAAGGGCATATGGTATATGCTCTAAGATAATAACATTAAAAAGGGGCTCAGCGCCTGTGGCTCAAGTGGCTAAGGTGCCAGCCACGTACACCCAAAGTGGC
>NW_003852401.1:41657137-41665749 GCF_000181295.1 Otolemur garnettii
ACCACCTTAGGTGTATGTGGCTGGCGCCTTAGCCACTTGAGCCACAGGTGCCGAGCCACAGGTGCTGAGCCCTCAGGGGAAACTCTTCTGGACATTGGTCTAGACCAGTGGCACACTGGTGTGTCATGAAAGGACTTTAGGGGGGTTGCAAAATTTTTTATACATTTAATTAAATTACTTTCGAAAGAAGTTCAAAGCACAGATAGTATATTCCTTTTTTTTTCACTATTTTTTGGTCAACATAATTTAAGTGTGCCACAGAAGTTTAACTATTGGTTAAAGTGTGCTGTGAGATTAAAAAAAGATTAAAAAAACGCTGCTCAAGACAAAGAATTCATGACTAAGATCTCAAAATCACAGGCAACAAAAACAAAACAGACAAATGGGACTCATATTTGTCTGCATGGCAAAAGAAATAATTAACAGAGCGAAGAGACAACCTGCAGAATGGGAGAAATATTTGCAAACTATACATCTAATGGGACCAATTCCTTCAGAATTTCCAAGGAACTCAAAAAACTCAACTACAACAACAAAATAATCCTGGCTCAGGATTATTTTGAGGGCAACATGGTGAACTCTGTCTCAAAAAAATAAATAAATACATAATTCTATTAAAAAGTGAGGTAAAGATTGGGCACAGAGGGTCATAGTTGTAATTTTAGCACTTTGGGAGACTGAGATAGGAGGATTACTTGAGGCCAGCCTGAGCAAGAATGAGACCTTATCGCCACAAAAAATTGGAAAATTAATCATGCATGGCAGTACATACTTGTAGTCTCAGCTACTCCACAGGCTGAGAGGGTCACAGGCAAGGAGAATCACTTGAGCCCAAGTGTTTGACATTGCAGTGGGCTATGTTCATGCCACTGCACTTTAGCCCAGGCAAGAGAGGGAGACTTTGTCTCCAAAAACACAAACAAAAAAAAGTGGTCTAAGGACACAGATATTTTTCAAAAGAAGACAAAACAGCCAAAAAGCATATGAAAAAATGTTCAACAACACTATCATAGAGAAATGCAAATGAAAACAAATCAGTATTTTCTTATACTGATAAGAATGGGTATTACTAAAAAGACAAAAAAACAAATGTTGGTGAGGATGCAGAGAAAAGGGGACTCTGTTGGTGGAAACGCTAATTAGTACAATTTCTATCTTTTTTTTTTTTTTTTTGCTGTTTTTGGCCAGGGCTGGGTTTGAACACACCACCTCAGGCATATGGGGCCAGCACCCTACTCCTTTGAGCCACAGGCGCTGCCCATGCAATTTCTATAGAAAACAGTATAAACATTTCTCAAAGAACTAATAGTAGATCTACCACTTGACCTAGTAATCCCACTACTGGGTATCCATCCACCCAAAGGAAAAGAAATCATTATATAAAAAAGATACTTGGCTCGACGCCTGTGGCTTAAGCGGCTAGGGCACCAGCCACATACACCTAAGGTGGCGGGTTCAAATCCCCAGCCCAGGCCCGCCAAACAACAATGATGGCTGCAACCAAAAAATGGCCAGGCGTTGTGGCGGGCACCTGTAGTCCCAGCTACTTGGGAGCCTGAGGCAGGAGACTCGCTTGAGTGTGATGCCATGGCACTCTACCCAAGGGGACAGCTTGAGGCTCCGTCTCAAAAAATAAAATAAATAAATAAATAAATAAAAAATAAAAAAGATACTTGCACTCTCATGTTTATCACAGCACTATTCACAATAGCAAAAATATGGAATTGACCTAAGTGTCCATCAGTAGAGGACTGGATACTCAACAGGTTACTATTCAGCCATAAAAAAGAAAGAAATCATGTAGCAACAGAGACGGAAGTAGAGGCCAGTATTTTTTTTTTTCAAGGAGTTTACAGTTTAGTGTTTATCACCACTTCACTTGCATATGTGTCTGTGACAGTGAGCAAGTCACTACATCTCTGTCCTAAGCTGCCAAAGAAGGGGATAGCAGGCCTGGCTCAAGATATGATGCCAAATTGGCATCACCACCTAGACAGTGGATAGGGCTGGAAGTTGATTTTTAATAATAGATCACAATGGGGAGATGGGAAGACGGGAAGAGGACACAGGCAGTTGAGCCAATAGTTTGATGTGCTGTGGTGGTAGGCTGGCTAGAAAAACTGTTGCTGCTGCTGCTTTTTTGGCTGCCTTGTTGGCTAAGTCCTTGGCCTTCTCTGTAGCTGCCAACATCATCTCCTTTGCCTTCTCCTTGGCTTCCTTGACTATCTCAACAAGTATTTTAAAAGAGGCCTCACTCTGCAGCTTGGCCAAGATGTAATCAAAGCACTTCATAGTCTTGGTCATGTTGCTTTTGAACCAGGTAAGACCAAATTCCTGGACAGTTCTGGAGGCACCAAATAAGCTACAGAAGACCCAGGCTTCCTGATAGATTTCAGTCTAGCTGCTTTTGTCAGAGTCACACCACCATCAGCCAGGAATAGTTGATGTTCCAGTGAAGGTGGTCACGGTCTGATTTTGTGGGTCCATAATAGAGTCATCCAGGATGTAACTGAGTGAGCAACATTGGCAGGAAATAGTCGCTTAGCCCAGCAGGGCATCCTGTTGGTCTTGATCAGGAGCTTCTGGTCAGGGGTCACCTCCTGATGTACTATGTCTTCTGTCAAGACATATTTGCTATAGAGATTTGGTACCACTGCCAGATGGCAGTGAACACTTGGTCCCATGAACTCCAAAGCATGCTCTGGTCCAGGAAATACTTCATTATCTCCCCTACCAGGGCAGGCTTAGCACCCATGTAACATTATGGGTATGGAATCCAGGGTGGTGCTCGTGGTGGCCACCTGGGCTTGGTGAATGCCTGCTTGCCAGGCTAGCAGCTCAGTCACCACCACCACCACCACACTGTGCCCAAGCCACCACACCCACCTTGAGTTGACTAGAGATCAGGATTGTAAGTGGAACAACTCAGATAAAGAAAAGAAAAATATCATGTTTTTACTTATGTGAGAGCTAAATAATGTGTATAATGTGTACACACAGATATAGAATGATGGACAATGGAAACTTGGAGGGGAAAAGCGATGAGAGAAGAGTAGACAATGGGAGGTTGCTTGGTAGGCACAATGACAACGTGCACTGCCTCTGTGATGGATACACCGAAGGCTCTGACTTCTCTACACTGTAATATCAGTGTAATAAAATTGCACTTGTCTACCATAAATATATATGTTACAATGAATTAATTATATTAAAAAATAAAGCAAAAATATCAACAAAATTAAAAAACAATTCAATGAAAAAAACTGGCCTTATGCTGAGCCAAAAAGCAAATTTCAATGGATTCAAAGGACTACAATCAGACATGATATGTTATCTGACCACAATGCAATTAAGCTAAAAGTTAATAAAATAAAAAGAAATCCCTCTTGTACTGGAAATAAAATAATTCTATAATCCATAAGTTAAAAAATAAGTGACAATAAAAATTAGGAGATATTTTGATCTGAAAATGGAATACAAGTGCACATAAGCTTAGTAGTACATGTATAACTCTAAATCTGTGGTTTTCAACCTGTGGGTTGAACGGTATTAAAGGGCCATTGCATTAAGAAGGTTGAGAACCACTGCAATCTAAATGGATATACTATCAAAGAAGAGAAGCTTAAAAACAAAGAATCTATCAAAAGAAGTTAGACAGCAGATTAACTCCCCAAAAAAGTAGAAAAAAATCAAATAATTATGGGCAAAAATTAATGAAGTCATGAACATACAATAGTCAAGATAAACAAAATCAAATATTACCTTTGAAGAAGCTAATAAAATTGGCAATTTTATTAGGGAAGCTGATTTAAAAAAAAGTGAAAGAAGGCATAAATAACCAGAAACAAAAAAGAGGATACCTGAATAAACATCTAAAGATATATTAAATTAAATATCCCAGAAAATATAGAAAGAAAAAGAAATAGAAAGTTTATACAGGAAGAAATAAAACTTTATAGATTCAATTTATAAATAAAATTAGAAATGAAAATTCCAAAGAATTTACAGCTAAAACATTGGAATTAAAAAGTGAGTTTAGTCAGGTTACTGGATATATAAGATATCAGTATATAAAAATCAATGCAGTTCCACATATAAAAAATTAAGAAATTAGAAAAATAAAATTTTAAGAAGATTCCATTTTTAGTCACATAAAAAACTTATGTATGTAGGAATAAAGCTAATAAAATATATGCAATATTTCTACACACACAGAAAAGGAGAGAATAAGCCATTTTTAAGAGAAACCAAAATAAACTTCAGCAATGAAGAAATATACGCTGTTCATGGATTAGAAGACTCATAATCAAAAGATAGTAATTCTTTGCAAACAGATTTAGAGATTTAATACAACTCCAACCCCCCCAAAAATCACATTTCTTAAGCTTTGTTTTGTTTTATTTTGTTTTTTTAGAGACAGAGTCTCACTTTATTGCCTTCAATAGAATGCTGTTGCATCACAGCTCACAGCAATCTCCAACTCCTGGTGAGTCTCTTGCCTCAGCCTCCCAAGTAGCTGGGACTACAGGTGCCCGCCACAACGCCCAGCTATTTTTTTGTTGTAGTTTGCTGGGGCCAGGTTCGAACCCCACCCTCAGTATATGGGGCCACTGCCTTACCCACTGAGCCACAGGCACCGCCCAAATCACAAGTTTTTTCTGTAGCTCCTGACAAGCTGATTCTAAAATTTATATGGGATGGGTAAAGGAAGACATTGATCAAAGGGTACAAAGTTTCAATTAGACTGAAGGTATGAGGTTTAGTGATCTATTGCATAGCATGGTGATCACTGCTAATAAAAATGTATTGTAATTTTCAAAACTGCTAAAATAATAGAATATACGCACCACAAAAATATGTTAGTAAGGCGAAGGATATGTTAATTCACTTGATAGAATCTTTTGATAATGTATACATAGATCAAAACTCCACATTAAAAACAATAAATACATATAGTTATCATTTGACAATTAAAAAAATGATAATATCACCCTAGGTAAGAGAAGACAGACACAAAGGCCATATAGTATGATTCTAGTTATAGGAAATGTTTAGAATAGGTAAATCCATAAGGACAAAAAAATAAAGTGCTGGTTGCCAGGGGCCAAGAAAAAGAGAGAATGAAAATGACTGCTAATGGGTACAAGATTTCCTTTTGGAGTGATAAAAGTATTATAAAATTAGACAGTGGTTATGGTTATGTAATTCTACAAATATACAAAAAAATCACTGAATTATACATTCTAAACGGTTGAATTCTATGGTAAGTGAGGTATATCTCAATCAAGTTACTACTTAGGTTGGTGCAAAAATAATTGTGTTTTTGGACCACAAAGTTTAAATCATTATGAGGCTTAAATACATCTTTATTAATCAAAGTAGGAACCATTACAATCAACACATTCTTGCCAAAGAGAAATAAGTTTGTTTCTTCTTGTACCATAAAATTCCACGCTTGGGTGGCACCTGTGGTTCAAAGGAGTAGGGTGCCAGGCCCATATGCCGGAGGTGGTGGGTTCAAACCCAGCTCTGGCCAAAAACTGCAAAAAAAAAAAAAAAATCCATGCTTTGGGATTCACTGAACTTTTGGAAAACATTTTCTGCATCCTGCCAGTTGTGGAAGCATTTTCCCTGCAAAAAGTTGTTGAGATGCTTGAAGAAGTGGTAGGTGGTTAGCAAGGGGGTCAAGTGAATATGGTGGATGAGGCAGAACTTCATAGCCCAGTTTGTTCAACTTTTGAAGTATTAGTTGTACAATCTATGGTCAGGCCTTGTAGTGGACAAGAATTAGGCCCTTTCTATTGACCAATGTTGGCGGTAGGTGTTGCAATTTTCACTGCATCTCATTGATTTGCCGAGCATACTTCTGAGCTGTGACAGTTTTGGTAGGGTTCAGAAAGCTGTAGTGGATCAGACTGACAGCAGACTACCAGTGACCATGACCTTTTCTTGGTGCAAGTTTGGCTTTGGGAAGTGCTTTGGAGGTTCCTGTCAGTCCAACCACTGAGCTGGTCATTACTGGTCATCATATGAAATCCACTTTTCATTGCCGTAACAATCCAATCAAGAAATAGTTCATTGTTGTTGTGTAGAATAAGAGCATGACACTTGAAAACAATTGTGATTTTCAGTCAGCTCATGAGGCACCAGCTTTTTGAACTTTTTCACCTTTCCAATTGGTTTCAAATGCCAAATGACTGTAAAACGGCTGCTGTTGAATTCTTCAGCAACTTCTCATGTAGTTGTCAGAGGATCAGCTTCAGTGATTGTCTCCTTTGCAAAACTTCTTGAACCAACACTGCCCTGTATGTTCGTTGGCATTTCCTGTGCCAAATGCTTTGCTGATGCTGCAAGTTGTCTCTCCTACTGTACGACCCAGTTTGAACTCAAATAAGAATATTGCTCAAATTAGCTTTCTGTCTAACATCATTTCCATAGTCCAAAATAAGTATAAAATAAACAGTAAGTAATAAGTTGTTAGCAAAAAACACAAAGCAAGAAATATGAATTGAAATTATGTATAATATTACCACATTTACTTAAGAATGTATTCCAATATCAAATGGCAAATTTCAACAATGCAAAAATCACAATTACTTTTGCACCAACATGAAACAGAAATTTTTAAAAAATAAAAAAAAGAAAATTTATATGGAACAAACAAGACAATTTGGTGGGGAGGAGATGGGAGAAGAGAATAGAAGGCCTTGCTGTATAGATTACCTAGACTTATTATGAACCTATAATAAATAAAAAATGTCAAGGATACACAAATAAACCAACAAGATACAAAAGAAGGCCCAGGAACAGACAATAGATTCCTGCACAAATGGATCTCCATTTATGATAAAGATAGTGTTCAAAACAGTGGTGAAAAGATGGTTCTTGAGAATTCTTTAACTGAAATATAGTTTTGTAAACATTTCCATCTATCATTTAAAATGCTTATCTATTTAATTAGATACTATTTCAACTAAATCTATAGAGCTAGATAAATTAAGAAACTCCTGACCAGGCACAGTGGCTCATTCCTGTAATTCCAGCACTTTGGAAGGTTGAGGAATGGGGATAATATTTGAAGCCAGGAGTTCAAGATTAGCCTGGGTAACATAATAAACCCCTTCTCTATAAGAAAAAATTACGTTAGTGCCGGGCGTGGTGGCTCACACCTGTAATCCTAGCACTCTGGGAGACTGAGGCGGGTAGATTGCGTGAGCTCATGGGTTCAAGACCAGCCTAAGCCAGAGCGAGACCCCATCTCTAAAAATAGCCACGTGTTGTGGCAGGCCCCTGTAGTCCCAGCTACTTGGGAAGCTGAGGCAAGAGAACTGCTTGAGCCTGAGAGTTTGAGGTTGCTGTGAGCTAAGACGCCAGGGCACTCTATCAAGAGTAACAAAATGAGACTCCATCTCAAAAAAATAAAAAATGGTTTATTCATCCAGGTGTGGTAGTGCATGCTTATAGCCCTAGCTACTCAGCAGGCTCAGGCAGCACAGGGTCACTTGAGCCCAAGTGTTAAGACGTTTGAGTAGGCTACGTTCAGTCCACTGCACACCAGCCTGAGTGATAGAACAAGACCAGTCTCTACAAAAAAGAAAAGAAATCCTACCTGCAATCTATTCACTTTTTGTGCTTCCTTCAAAGATACCACATGTCCTTTGTTCTCCTGTACCATCATTTGTACTTGACTCTTCAGTTCCTTCATTTCCAGTTCCTTCTGATTAAATACTACCTCATCAGCAGCAAGAGCACACTAGGAGGGAAAGAAGGCACAAATGATATTCACTATACAATACTCAACAGAACCAGATAATATCACAAAAATGGTGCTTCATGATAGCTTGATATCTCATAAAATTTTCTCATTCTTTTCCTTTTCTGTTTTTTTCAGATTTATTTCTAAGAAAAGCAGAAACAGTTAAGATCTATCATTGTTATAACATAGGAATTATGAAGACAGGAAGAACATGTCCTGAACATGAAAACCAGTTATTTAGATTCCAAAGTACACTCAATAATATTTTTATAAGTTTGCTAGAACTGCTATGAGATTTTAATGTGGGTTTTTAAAAATCAAAGAAGTCACATTTTCCGAACTGACATATAGAGTATAATAATGCATTTAAGCATTTAAATAAAGTATATTTGCTGATTTTGGATACTCCCACCATGAAGATATATATTTTGAAGATGCCTAAAAATACGATAAGTTTTACTTTTGGGTTTCTGATGAGTTGTGCCTATTTTTTGGTAAATGTTGGATATGTAAATAATAATTGTAAAATAATTTTTTAATTAAACAGAAAATTATCATTTGTCAAGGGTCTACTTCATTTTACCTACTGTATGCGTATTCTAAAAATCTCTGTAAAGAGACGTGATTCTCTTTTTATAAAGAAACTAAGGCTCAGTGAGAATAAAACCTCTTCACAAGGTTTGGCACCTGTAGCACAGTGGTTATGGCACCAGGCACATACATCCAGGCTGGCGGGTTCAAACCCAGCCCAGGCCAGCTGAACAACAATGACAACCACAACCAAAAAATAGCTGGGCGTTGTGGCAGGTGCCTGTAATCTCAGCTACTTGGGAGGCTGAGGCAAGAGAATTGCTTG
>NW_003852401.1:41666114-41671092 GCF_000181295.1 Otolemur garnettii
AAAAAAAAAAAAAAAAAAAACCTCTTCATAAGAAGATACAATGGATAAACCAAACTGCTAAGATTCGATCTCAGGGCCTGTCTGGATCCAAAGCCTGTGTCCTTTCCACAAAGCTTAAGGGCAAGCTAAGAACAAGTAGTTGATTTACAAAAACAGTATTCATTTAGAAATGAAATTTAATACATAAAACGTAGTATATAGGTAATTCTTCCAGAGCTGGTATGGCAAAAGACAGGCCCCTGCACTGGGAACTCATGGACTGAGACCAGCCTTGACTTTGGCCACTGTTTCATAGTGGGGTTTTAGGAAGTCTGTTCTTTTCTCTGCTTGGGATCCTTAAATTGCCAAATGAGAAAGCATGAAATTTCTGGTTGAGACATAAATTAAATTTATATGTCCATAGAAATAGGAAAATCCATAGATATCCCAAAAATATTCTATATATCTTTCTAGGGATAAAATAAACTGCTTATCAGAAGAATTAACTGCTTTTCTTAAATCTGAAAAACATATTTTTAAATTAAAATAAAAAATTACCAAACAAGGCTCAGCACCTATAGCACTGCGGCTAGGGCTCCAGCTATATACACTGGAGCTGGCAGGTTCAAATCCAGCCCAGGCCTGCCAAACGACAACTACAACCAAAAAACAGCTGGGTGTTGTGGCAGGTGCCTGTAGTCCCAGCTACTTGGGAGGCTGAGGCAAGAGAATTGCTTAAGCCCAAGAGTTTGAGGTTGCTATGAGCTGTGATGCCACAGCACTCTACCCAGAGCAACATAGTGAGACTCTGTTTCAAAAAAAAAAAAAAAAAAATTACCAAACAAGGAAAATGATGATCCTGATGGATATGGTTATATAACCTATGTGACTTCTCTCTTCTGTCACTAATTCTCATTAGTTAATATCCTCTTTCTAATTATCCATTTGAGAAGCTTAAAATATAATTGCTCTCCCAGTTCTGCGTATTTAAATGTTTTTATATCTGCCTTATAACTTAATTGTATTTGCTTTAAGAATTCATATAGTGGCTCGGTGCTCACAGCACAGTGGTTTTGGTGCCAGCCACATACACTGAGGTTGCCAGATTCGAACCCACTAAAACAACAATAACAACTACAACAAAAAGTAGCTGGATGTTGTGGTGGGCACCTATAGTCCCAGCTACTTGGGAGGCTGAGGCAAGAAAATCGCTTAAGCCCAGGAGTTTGAGGTTGCTGTGAGCTGCGACGCCATAGGACTCTACTGAGGGTGACAAAGTGAGATTCTGTCTCAAAAAGAATTTATGTATTTACGTTCACATACTATTTCTGTGTTCAAAATCTATAATAAAAAAGGCAATGAAGTCCCTTAAGAGAAATTTATGAGTGGGCAAAATGTCCCAATAATTAATCAAGGTTGCAACATGATCTGGCAGTTTCTAAAAAGGAAGCAATGGTTTAACTTCAGAATGACACTCACGTCCCTAGCACAATCCAGCTACAACTCCATCTGTGAGATGACCCACAATCTCATCTTGAATAATAATTTTTTTAAATAAGAATTTACACCAGGCATGGTGGCACACCTATAATCCTAGCACTTGGGAGGACAAGGCAGGTGGATTGTCTGAGTTCACAGGTTTGAGACCAGCCTGAGCCAGAGAGAGACCTCGTCTCTAAAAATAGCCAGGCATTGGGGTGGGTGCCTGTAGTCCCAGCTACTTGGGAGGCTGAGGCAAGAGAATCACTTAAGCCCAGGAGTTTGAGGTTGCTGTGAGCTATGATGCAACAGCACTCTACCAAGGGTAACAAAGTGAGACTATGTCAAGAAAGAAAGGAAGAAAGGAAGGAAGGAAGGAAGGGAGGGAGGGAGGGAGGGAGGGAGGGAGGGAAAGAAAGAAAGAAGAAAAGGAAGGAAAGGAAAGAAAGAAGGAAAGAAAGGAAAGAAAAAAGGGAAGGGAGGGAAAGGAGAAAAGAAAGAAAGAAAGAAAATAAGACTTTACCTGACTTGCCTAACAGGGCTGAGAAAATAGAAAATCCTTGTTTCTCTTCACACAGATGTGCTGGTCCCCTTGCCTAGGAATCTCCCTAAGCCCTCAGTGCCCACCTCCCAGGCAGTGGCCCAGACAGTCCATGGTCTGTGAAGTACTAGAACACAGAGCTGGAGGTGAGCCAGGAAGCAGGCAAACAACGCTTCATCTGTATTTACAGCCACTCCCTATCAGTTGCCTGAGCTCCGCTTCCTATCAGATCAGTAGCAGCAATAGATTCTCATCAGAACCCTACCAATCTAGGTTGCCTGTTCCTTATGACAATCTAATGGTTGGTGATCTGAGGTACAGCTGAGACAGTCATGCTAGCAGTGGGGACAACTGCAAATATAGATTATCATTGTTAAAGAGGTCTGACTGCACAGAGACTAATAAAGCAACTGCCTGCAGACTGATACCAAAACTAGGAACTAATACGTTAATATTCACAATTCTATGAGGTTGGTATTTTTTCCATTTTATAGATGGGGAAACGAAAGCACTGAGAGGTCAAGTATTCATTTGTACTACAGAGCTAGTAAGGAACTAGAGAAGAGCTAGTTAATTTGAATTCTGCTAGCTCTTCTTCACTTAAGCCCAGGAGTTTGAGGTTGCTGTGAGCTATGATGCCACAGCACTCTACCAAGGGTAACAAAGTGAGACTATGTCAAGAAAGAAAGAAAAGAAGGAAGGAAGAAAGGAAGGGAGGGAGGGAGGAAAAGAAAGAAGAAACAGCAACCTCAAACTCCTGGGCTTAAGTGAAGAAGAGCTAGCAGAATTCAAACCTAGGGAGTTTGGTATCTGTATTCTTTTTTTTTTTTTTTAAGATATTTTATTTATTTTTTTAGGTACTTGGTAGAATGCTGTGGTGTCATAGCTCATAGCAACCTCCAGCCAGCTCTTGGGCTTAGGCGATTCTCTTGCCTCAGCCTCCCAAGTAGCTGAGACTACAGGTACCCACCACAACACCCAGCTATTTTTTGTTGCAGTTTGGCTGGGGCCAGGTTTAAACCCACCACCCTCGGTATATTGGGCTGGCGCCCTACCCACTGAGCAACAGGCACTGTCCGGTATCTGTATTCTTAACCACTATTTTATTCTGTCTCTGACGGAGAACAGAAAGGGAAGTTTAAAAAACAATTTTTTAAAGAGACACACAAGGTAAGAAAAGACACCAATCATTTCTCCATTTGCTATCCAATGGTACTCAAAGATTACTGGTCTTGCAAGATGCCAAACAAAAACCAGGAATCTATCTTTTAAAATTGGGTAGTACCAGGCCAGGAGTATACACACCTGTAATCCTAACACTCTGGGAAGCCAAGATGGAAGGATGGCTTATAGCCAGGAGTTCTAGACCAGCCTGAGCAAGAGTGAGACCCTGTCTCTACAAAAAAATATAATCTGGGTATGGTGGAGTGTGCCTATAGTGCCAGCTACTCAGGAGACTGAGGCAGGAGGATCACTTAAATCTAGGAGCTTGAGGTTGCAGTGAGCCATGATGACGCAGTGCCCTCTAGCCTGGGCAACAGAGTAGGATCCAGTCTCAGAAGAAATAAAGTAAAAAAAAAAAAAAATTTAAAGTATCCCCAAATATTATGTATCTTACTTTGAAATTCATAATATTTATAAGCATTTTCAAAGTTCTGAGAAATTGTGCAATTATAAAAACCTGCGTGCTTTTTGCAATCTACCATTCATCAAAATAATCTCATCATGGTACCCTTTTTCAGCAAGATTAGAATCTCTAGAAAGTCATAATCTAAAGTATATAATCTAGAAAAAGTTTAGTTTCTAACAAATGGAGAGAGGAAGTTATTACCCACCCTACCCTAAGCAATGGGTTTTATGGGCTTTCAATTTCAGCCACCCTAAAGCATAGAAAAAGTGCTTCCTATTACCAACGCCTCTATGCTTCCAATTCCAGTTTCCAATTACCCAAACTTCCTGGGCCACCAGTTTCTTACACAAATGAGGAAGCGCCTTACTCTACCTAGGCAGAATTACTACCTTCTCAAAAATCCCCCCCAAAAAACCAAAAGGACTTAAAAAATATTATCTTAAATGCTTATATTTAAATATTAAAGCCTTTGTAATAAAGTAGCAGTTCTCAAAGTATATTCCACAGAAACACTTTTGACATGTCCCTTAGACTCCTTCAGGACATCCATGAAGTCTAAACTATTTTCATAATAATACTAAAACAATATTTGCCTTTTTTACCATGTTGACATTTGGACAGATGATGCAAGAAACAATGGTGAGAAAAACTGTTGGTTCCTTGGCACAAACAAAAGAAGTGACACCAAACTGTACTAGTAGTCCTCCACTGTCAGGCACTCAGAATATAAACAAATTCCAATTTCACTTAAGAATGTTTCAGTGAGGTGGAGCAAGATGATGGACTAGAAACATCTCCTTACTAGCCACTCATGGGAAGGAGGGGAAGAAAACTCCAATCACCTCTAGCTGGGGAAATCCTTCCAGGGACATCACTCTGAAGGCACAGTGAAACAGTGGTAGACTACAGGAACCAGCGAGGAGGTCTGGAGCTGAGGAAAACCAGCACAGAAGGCAAGTGCTTGGGAAAGGGGAGGGACTAGCTGGCCAGCCTCCTTGGAGGACCGGGGACAGGAAAGGGCTATCCTGAAGTTTTTTGACAACCTTATGCTGAATGAGAGTTGGGTCTAAAAAGAGATAACGGAGGAAACTGTTAAATTCCTCAAACATAACAATGATGAAACTACAAGTTACCAAAACCTGTGGGATACTATAAAAGCAGTCATAAGAGGGAAATTTGCTGCTTTAGATATCTACATCCAAAACACAAAAAGAGAGCACATCAACAACCTATTGAATCATCTTAAGGAAATGGAAAAGGAAAAACAATCTAATCTGAAACCTAGGAGAAGAAAAGAAATAACCAGAATTAAATCAGAAACAAGTGAAATTGAAAACAAAAGAATCATT
>NW_003852401.1:41672873-41675864 GCF_000181295.1 Otolemur garnettii
AAAGAAAATTAATGAAACATAAAGTTGGTTCCCTAACTAAATAAATAAAATTGATAAACTTTTGCCTGGATTAACTAGAAACAGAAAAATTAAATCTCTGATAACCTCAATCAGAAATGAAAAAGAGGTTATAACAACAGATATCACAGAGATTCAAGAGATTATCTATGCTCAGAAATATGACAATGTGGAAGAAATGGACCAATATCTGGAATCACACCCTTTGTTTAGACTTAACCAAGAAGAAATAGATCTCTTGAACAGACCAATAATATCAAGCAGAAACAACAAACAAACAAAATCTTCCAACACACAAACAACAAACAAACAAAAAAAATCTTCCAACCAAGAAAACCCCTGGACCAGATGGCATCACACCAGAATTCTATCAAACCTTTAAAGAAGAGCTTGTATCTATAGTGCAGAAACTATTCCACAACATTGAAAAGAAAGGAACTTGTTACACCACATTCTATAAAGCAAACATCACCCTGATACCAAAACCAGGAAAAAACCAACTAAAAAGAACTACAGACCAATTTCACTAATGAATATCGATGCAAAAATTCTCAACAAAATCTTAGCCAATAGATTACAGCTACACATTAAAAAAACATGTATATGTTGAGGAGGCTTCATCCCAGGGATGCAAGGCTGGTTTAACATACACAAATCCATAAATGTAATTTACCATATCAAGTGAAACAAAAACAAAGACCATATGATCCTCTCAGATGCAGAAAAAGCATTTGATAAAATTCAGCATCCTTTTCTAACCAGAACATTTAAGAAAATAAGTATAGGTGGTACATTTCTTAAACTGATTGAAGGCATCTATGACAAACCCACAGCTAATATCATACTGAATGGAGTAAAACTGAAAGCTTTTCCACTTAGAACTGGAACCAGACAAGGATATCCTCTATTGCTACTGCTATTCAACATAGTGCTAGACGTTCTAGCCAACGCAATCAGACAAGAGAAGACATAAAAGGCATCCCTATAATGGGGGCAAAGGAGACCAAACTCTCACTCTTTCCTGTTGATATTATCATCTACTTAGAGAACCCCAGAGATTCAACCATAAGACTCCTGGAAGTGATCAAGAAATATAGGAATGTCTCAGGGTATAAAACAAATGTCCACAAATCAGTAAGGTTTGTATATGCCAACAACAGCCAAGTTGAGAAGCTAATCAAAGACACAATTGCCTTGACAGGGAGCTTCAAAGAAAATGACATACCTAGGAACATACCTAATAAAGGAAGTGAAGGATCTTTACGAAAAGAATTATGAAACCCTAAGATAAGAAATAGCAGAAGACATTAACAAATGGAAGAGCATACCATGTTCCAACATTGCTAAAATGTCTATACTTCCCAAAGCAATCTACAGATTAGTGCAATCTCCATTAAAATACCAACATCATACTTGAAAGAACTAGAAAAAACAGTTATTTCATATGGAGCCAGAAAAAACCCTGATAAGACAAGACAATTTTTAGTAATAAAAACAAAGCTGGAGGCATCACTCCACCAGACTTTAGGCTATATCACACATCCACAGTGATCAAAACAGCATAGTATTGGCACAAAAATAAAGATACAGACATTTGGAACCAAATAGAAAACCAAGAGATGAAACCAGTGTCTTACCACCATCTGATTTTGACAAACCAAATAAAAGCATACACTGGGGAAAAGAATCCCTATTCAAAAAATGTTGCTGAGAGAACACATGTAAAATCCTGAAACTGGCTCGGTGCCTGTGGCTCAAGTGGCTAAGGCCCCAGCCATGTACACCCAAGGTGGCAGGTTCAAATACAGCCCGGGCCCGCCAAACAATAATGATGGCTGCAACCAAAAAATAGCCAGGCATTGTGGTGGGCGCCTGTGGTCCCAGCTACTTGGGAGGCTGAGGCAAGAGACTCACTTGAGCCCAGGAGTTGGAGGTTGCTGTGAGCTGTGATGTCACAGTACTCTACCCAGGAGGACAGCTTGAGGCTCTGTCTCAAAAAAATAAATAAATAAATAAAATCCTGAAACTGGACCCACACTTTTCAACACTTACAAAAATTTGATTCAAGATGGACAAAAGATTTAAATCTAAGGCAGGAAACAATAAAAATCCTGAAAGGGAAAAACTCTTTAGGATGTTGGTCTGGGAAAAGATTTTGTGAAGAAGACTTCAGTGGCAGCTGCAACAAAAAAATAAACAAATGGGACATAATTAAACCGAAAAGCTTCTGCATAGTTAAGGACACAACAATCAAAGCAAATAGACAACCTTCAGAATGAGAAAAGATATTTTCATGTTATGAATCTGACAAAGGTTTGATAACTAGGATCTATAGAGAACTCAAATTAATCAACAAAAAAGAGCAAACAATCCCATCTATCACTGGGCAAGAGACATAAACAGAACCTTCTCTGAAGAACACAGACAAATGGCTAACAAACATATGAAGAAATGCTCTTTGTCCCTTATCATCAGAGAAATACGAATCAAAACCTCCCTGAGATATCACCTGACACCAGTAAGATTAGCCCACATTATAAAGTCCCAAAGTTGCAGATGCTGATGTGGATGTGGAGAGAGGAACACTTTTACACAGTTGGTGGGGCTACAAACTAATATAGCCTCTTTGGAAAGAAGTATGGAGAATCCTCAAAGAACTCAAATTAGGCAGTGCCCTTAGCTTAGTAGATAGGGCACTGTCCACATACACCAAGGCTGGTGGGTTCGAACCCATCCTGGGCCAGCTAAAACAACAAAGACAACTGCAACAAAAGAAACAGCCAGGCACTGTGGTGGGTGCCTGTCATCTCAGCTACTTGGGAAGCTGAAGCAAGAGAATCACTTAAGCCCAAGAGTTTGAGGTTGCTGTGAGCTATAACACCATGGCACTCTACCAGGGCGACAGCTTAAGACTTTGTCTTAATAAAAAAAAAAGAACTCAAATTAGACTTCCATTTTGACCCTGCAATCCCA
>NW_003852401.1:41676144-41692574 GCF_000181295.1 Otolemur garnettii
AAAAAAAAAAAAAAGATGGTGACTTTACATCTTTTGTATTAACCTGGATGGAGAAGAAATACATTCTTAGTAAAGGGTCACAAGAATGGAAAAGCAAATATCCAGCGTACTCAATACTAATAGGAAGCCATTAGACCATCTAATTCATACCCACAGAGGAGAAAAATTCATTTTAATTCAAGTATGAGGGTAGAGAATGAGGAAGGGGGTGGGAGGGTACTCCCACTTAATAGATACAATATAGGGGTATATGGCACACCTTTTGGGTGTGGGACACAACTATAAGAGGGACTCTACCTAATAAACTCAAATATTGTGACTTGGTTGTTTATACCTTCAACTTAACCTGAAAAGAAAAAAAAAAGAATGTCTCAGTGAGACCAGGCATGATGGCTCATGCCTGTAATCCCAATACTTTGGGAAGCTGAGGTGGAAGGATCACTTAAGGCCAAGAGTTCAAGATCATCCTGAGCAATATTATGAGATCCTCATCTCTAAAAAAAATGTAAAAATTAGCCAGACATGGTGGTACACACCTATAGTCCCAGTTACTCAGAAGGCTGAGGCAGGAGGATTGCATGAGCCCAGGAAATGAGGTTAACAGTGAATTATGATGACATCATTGCCCTCTAGCCTGGGCACCAGAGCAAGACCCTATCTCAAAAAAAAAAAAAAAAAAAGAGAGAAAAGGGCCAGGCGCAGTGGCTCACGCCTATAATCTCAGCACCAGCACTCTAGGAGGCCAAGGCAGGTGAATCACTTGACGTCATGAGTTCGAGACCAGTCTAAGCAAAAATGAGACCACCCTCCCCAGCCCCTTCTCTAAAAAAAAGAAAGAGAAGAAAGAAAATAAATAGCCAGGTGTTGTGGTGGGCGCCTATAGTCCCAGCTACTTGGGAAGCTGATGCAAGAGGATTGCTTGAGCCCAGGAGTTTGAGGTTGCTGTGAACTATGAAGCCACAGCACTCTACAAGGGCTAAGAAAGTGAAACTCGGTCTAAAAAAAAAAAGAAAGTCTTGGTGAAACAATAAAGATTACTAACTCTCAAACCTGTGTACAAATTTCTGTGTGACAAAGTGGGAAGTATGTATAAAGTATTTCTGCGGCATAGTGAAAGGCAAAAGTTATTTGTTGGGAAAAGTACTTGTGCAATTGAGTTGCAAGCTCAACTAGTTACTTATTTCATAGGGTATTATTTTTACTCTAAAGAACAACAGAAACTATGGTTTTTCAGAGTTGGTATGTGGCAGAGCCTTTTTTTTTTTGAGATAAGAGTCTCACTTTGTCACCCTTGGTTGAGTGCCATGGCATCATAGCTCACAACCTCAAACTGTGGGGTTCAAGCGAACTTCTTGCCTCAGCCTCCTGAGTAGCTGGGACTGCAGGCACCTGCTATAACACTTGACTATTTTTTCCTTTTTTTAGAGACAGAGTCTTGCTCTTGTTCGGGCTGGACTCTAACTCTTGAGCTCAAGCCATCCACCCACCTCAGTCTCCCAGAATGCTAAGATTACAGGTGTGAGCCCCAGTGCCAGCCTGTGGCAGACATTTTTTCTTTATTTTGAGACAGAGTCTTACTATGTCACACTGGATAGAGTGCCGTGGCATCACACAGCTCACAGCTCACAGCAACCTCCAACTCTTGGGCTTACGCAATTCTCTTGCCTCAGCCTTCTAAGTAGCTGGGACTACAGGCACCTGCCACAATGCCTGGCTATCTTTTTGTTATAGTTGTTTTTGTTGTTTGGCAGGCCCAGGCTGGGTTTGAACCTGCCAGCCCCAGTGTATGTGACCTAGCTGCTGAGCTACAGGCACCAAGCCCAGACATTTTTTCAAAATGTAATTTTTGTGAATGATTAAATTCAAGTTTCACACAAAAATTAGAATTTTGAAAAACATCTCTGCCCCTGTAAACTTGACAGTTTCCAATATTTAAAGGCTTTCCTGGTGAAATCACTTGATGACATTAATGAATGTGACTTTTTAATATTGTATAATGAAATGTGTCAACATTTGGAAGATGGCATCACCTTGTACACAAAATATTCTCCAAATCACCAAAGCATAATGGTTCAAAATCGTATGTAAATATCCACTTAAAGTACAAGATAGAGACTAGTAGACTTCAATATATCAATCTTAACATAACAAAGTAGTTTGAAATCCCAGAGTTTGAAGCAAGCGAATGCTAGAGGTCAGTAGTTCCCAGGAGTCTGAGGTCATCCTGGGCAACATAGGAAGGGAAGAAGGAAGGAAGGGAGGGGAGGAAGGGAGGAAAGCCAGAAGCTAGGAGAAAAGGAAAGAAGAAAGCAATTTCTACTTGTTGCGTTTTGGTGTAGCAGCAAAGTAGAGTATCTACAACTATCTGACAAAATTATTAAAATAGTCCTCCCCTCCTGGCTCGGCGCCCGTAGCTCAGTGCTTAGGGCACTACATCAGGGCTGGCAGGTTCAAATCTAGCCCAGGCCTGCTAAACAACAAAAACAACTATAACTAAAAAATAGCCAGGTGTTGTGGGGCACCTGTACTCCCAGCTACTTGGGAGGCTGAGGCAAGAGAATTGCTTAAGCTCAAGAGTTTGAGGTTGCTGTAAGCTGTGATGCCATGGCATTCTACCAAGGGTAACATAGTGAGACTCTGTTTCAAAAAAAAAAAAAAAATAGTCCTCCCCTCCAGCTACAAATCTAAAAAGCTGAATTTTCTTCACAAACTTCAACTAATATAACATTGTAATAAACTTAATAATAAACCAGATTTGAAAATCCAACAGTTATCTATTAAGCCAGATGTTTAAAAAGATTTGCAAACACATAAAATAATTCTACTCTCAGAATGTTTTGTGTTGGAAAATAGTTATTTCCATGGGAAAAAAAAAATGTTCTTTATATTAATACATTATTGGGCTTTGTTAGTTTTGAATGAATTAATAAATAGCTTAATTTTTTCTCACCTTTAATTCTAACACAATAAATATCAATAAATATATCCTTCATAAGTAAAAGTTCTCTGGGAAACTTCAATTTTAAAAGTATAAAGAAGTCCCAGACCCTTAATTTTTTTTTTTTTTGGTAGGGACAGAGTCTCACTTTTATTAAATTCAAGTTTCACACAAAAATTAGAATTTTGAAAAACATCTCTGCCCCTGTAAACTTGACAGTTTCCAATATTTAAAGGCTTGGTACAGTGCTGTGGCGTCACATAGCTCACAGCAACCTCCAACTCCTGGGCTTAAGCAATTCTCCTGCCTCAGCCTCCCAAGTAGCTGGGACTGCAGGCGCCAGCCACAGTGCCTGGCTATTTTTTGGCTGCAGTTCGGCCGGGACCAGGTTTGAACCTGCCACCCTCAATATATGGGGCCAGTGCCCTACTCGCTGAGCCAAAGGCGCTGCCCATCAGACCCTTAATTTAATAAAAAATAAATAAATAGGGTAGCACCTGTGGCTCAAAGGAGTAGGGCACGGGCCCCATATGCCAGAGGTGGCAGGTTCAAACCCAGCCCTGGCCAAAAACTGCAAAACTAACTAACTAAATAAACAAACAAACTAAAATATAAGGCCAACTGTGGTGGTTCATGCCTATAATCCCAGCACTTTGGGAAGCCAAGGAAAAAGGATCACTTGAGGCTAGGAGTTTAAGATCAGCCTGGGCAAGACTTCATCTCTACAAAAAATATAAAAATTATCCTGACATGGTAGTCTTAGCTACTTGGGAGGCGGAGATGGGAGGATAATTTCAGTCCAGGAATTTGAGGCTGCAGTAGTTATGATGATGTCTCTGCACTCCAGCCTGGGTAATAGAGTGAGGCCCTGTCTCTAAAAAGAAAGAAAAGAGAGAGAGAGGAGAGCACAGCAAGTAAAGAATCAATCTTGGATCAAAAAGTTCTAAGAACTGCTATAATAGAGGACAATATAAATAGCTTTTTAATCATACTTCCTATAAAAAGGTTTTGCTGAAATAATTCTAACCAGAAAGCTATATTTTTAATTACATGTTTTCCTATTTTAAAAAATGCATGGAAGTTGGAACCATATTACTAAGGAACAATATCCCATAAGTAAATAGGACTATCCATTTCCTTACTAGAGTGCAAACTGCATTTCAAGGATGCAGAACTATGGTGTATCCTGGACCTCACTATTTCTACTATGATACATGCAATAAACATTTTCTGAAGGCTGGGCATGATGGCTCACGCCTGTAATCCTAGCCCACTAGGAGTCCAAGGCAGGTATATTGCTTAAGCTCACAAGTTCAAGACCAGCCTGAGCAAGAGGTAGACCCCATCTCTAAAAAATAACAGGGTGTTGTGGTGGGCGCCTATGGGTCTAGCTACTCAGGAGGCTGAGACAAGTGAATTCCTTGAGCCCAGGAGTCTGAGGTTGCTGTGAGCTATGACACCAACGCACTCTACCAGGGTGTGACAAAGCGAGACTGTGTTTAAAAAAACAAACAATTTTTAGATGAAAATAGAGGAAATATAATTCTGAACTCAATATATATATAAACATACATACATGTACATACCTAAATTCCTTAAATATCAACAAATATGTTCTTTTTTTTTTCTTTTTTTTGAGACGGAGCCTCAAGCTATCCCCCTGTATAGAGTGCTATGGCATCACGCTTACAGCAACCTCCAACTCCTGGGCTCAAGCGAGTCTCCTGCCTCAGCCTCCCAAGTAGCCGGGACCACAGGCACCTGCCACAATGCCCGGCCATTTTTTGGTTGTAGCCATCCTTGTTGTTTGGCGGGCCCGGGCTGGGGATTCGAACCCACCACCTTAGGTGTATGTGGCTGGCGCCTTAGCCGCTTGAGCCACAGGCGCCGAGCCTTCATTTTTTTTTTTCAACAGATGAAGTGATTTTTTCTTTCGAGAACCCCTGACCAATAGAAAGGGGGAAAAAATCTAGTAAAGTGTAACTTAATTTTATTTCTGTTAATGTGTTTCTTTTCTTCCTGTAAACTGACAACCAGTATCACAAGGTTCTATTTAACAAATATACAAATTAAAATACATTTTAACCAAAGGAGAAAGAAAGAGGAGTCAAGAAACATAGGAAGTTGAAGAGGAAGGATAAAAAGGGTAGAAAGAAACAGAACAAGAGAAAGGCAAATGAGATTCTATATATAATTCTTTTAAAAAAACAAAATTCCAAAATGACTTAGAAATTACCAAAATAAATTTAGTCCTTAAACAAGATACTCATAAAATACCTAAATGTATTAAATTATCATATGTACCCCCAAAATGTGTATAGCAGATATCAATTTTAAAAATCAAATAAGAAAAGGGTATGTCTAAGTACCTGGCATTTCTTAAGCTCTCTCTTCAGTTGGAGAACTGTAATATGCTGGGGTCCTTCTTCCAGGTTACCAACGATTCGGTTTTCTCGCCATGAGGTGAAGACATCCTTTCTGGTCTCCTGGGTCATGTTAAACCACTCCTGCAGCTTGTGTTGCTGATTTTGATTTAGTCTGACAGCATCTTTTAAGTCCACCAGGAAGGTAAAGGCTTCTTCTATACAAGTTTGGTAACCCAGACACTCTCCTTGTAGCTGAGCTACTTGCTCCTCCAGAGAATGGATTCTATTTTTATCAGGAGTCCCCTCTCGGTGGATCTGGCTAGTCTGGCTGACACTAGTCCGCTGGCCTTGCAAAGCTTCTCGAAGCAATTTAATCTCAAATTCCATTTCATCCATGCGGTTTGACTCAGGGCTGACATTCACAGTGGGTTTGTTTCTAATGTTCCGTGCTCTGTTTGCATATTTAAGAGAATTTAAGGACTCCTCAAAATCTGAGGAGGATGGGCTGACACATGTGATCATGACAGTCTTAGCACTGCCTCCTAGGGAATCTTTCAGAAGCCGGGTAATTTTAGCATCCCTGTATGGAATATGAGAACTCTTCCGACGTGGGTCCCCAAGAGCACTTATTACATTTCCTAAAGCCAGCAACCCACTGTTGATTTGAATGGATTCTTTGAACCGTTCACCAGTATTCCCTGTTTTGGTTACTCTTTCTGATCCAGCCAAATCCACAAAGTGGAACTTTGAGACAATATGCCGACGGGAATACCAAGATCCATCTTCAGCTGCCTCCATATTTTTCTCAACTTGACAAATGCTGATTGTAAAAATTGCATGTGATCTGCTGGAATGCTCATTCATTTGGGTGGTACTTGTATGTCTGGCTGCGTTCCCCACCTCCAGAAGACTCATCACTTCATCTGCATTCTCTACATGGAATTCCTTGGCCCCAACAATCACTTAAAATAACAATAACAAGTTTTTAAACTTTTCATCAAAATTCAATACAGTTAAAATAACCACACAACAGTTATCATCATTTTTTGATAACAACAGTTATCATCTGCTAAAGAGCCTAGCCAAGATAGTCTCTTTAAAAAACAAAATCAATAGCATTTCAAACAACAACAGTTTAACATTAGGCTCAGCGCCTGTGGCTCAAGTGGCTAAGGCGCCAGCCACATACACCTAAGCTGGCGGGTTTGAATCCAGCCCAGGCCCACCAAACAACAATGATGGCTACAACCAAAAAATAGCCAGGCATTATGGCGGGCGCCTGTGGTCCCAGCTACTTGGGAAGCAGAGGCAGGAGAATAGCTTGAGCCCAGGAGTTGGAGGTTTCTGTGAGCTGTGATGCCACAGCACTCTACCCAGGGTGAGGCTTGAGGCTCTGTCTAAAAAAAAAAAAAAAAATGACACAGGGGCAGGAGCCTATAATCCCAGGCACTTTGAGAGGCTTAAGTGGAAGGATCACTTGAGACCAGGAGTTAGAGACCAGCCTGGGCAACATGGCAAGACCCCATCTTTATAAAAAAAATTTTAAAAATTAGACGGCTATGGTAGCATGCGCCTATAGTCCCAGCTACTTGAGGGGATAAGGCAAGAGGACTGTTTGAGCCAGAAGTCTGAAGCTGCAGTGATCTAGGATCACACCACTACATCCTAGCCTGGGTGACAAGAATGAGATCCTTCTACTTTTTTTTTTTTTATTTTTGAGAGTTTCACTATGTCACCCTTGGTAGAGTACCATGGCATCACAGCTCACAGCAACCTCAAAGTCTTGGGCTCAAGTGATTCACTTGCCTCAGCCTCCCAAGTAGCTGGAACTACAAGCACCCACCACAACACCCAATTATTTTTTTTGTTGTTGCAGTTGCCATTGTTGTTTTTTAGCTGGCCTGGGCTGGGTTCAAACCCACCAGCCTCAGGGTATGTGGCTGGTGCCATAAACACTGTGCTACGGTGCCAAGCTGAGATCTTTCTAGGAAAAAAAAAATTATATATACACAGCAAAAGAAATCTGAAAAGAAATAAACCAGAAAGAGAAGATGCTATTTCTAGTTCTAAGATAAACTTTGCCTTTTTCCTTATATTTTCCTGTTTTCAAAATATCTTATGATGAACATATTAGCATTAAAATCAGAAAAGCAGAAATTATTATTCCTTAAGATACCTAGACTTGGACCCACATATTTCCCCAGAAGAAAATGCATACTAGGTAATAAGATTAACAGATTCCTGTTACAGAAGTCAGACCTTGAGGAGTACAAAAACCAAAAAACATGGAAGTGTCAACATGCAAAAGTGAAAACATAAATTCAAATTTTTTAAAAAAAAGACAGCGTGCTAGAATAAAAATCAAAGAAGAATGGAAAGTTCCTAAAGGAAGAGCCAACTCCAATCTTGGGATATATCTGGGAAGAAAGAAGATACAAAAACAAATTTAGCCTGTATCAGTCTCACCTGAGGTCAGGCCATAGAAGGACAACTGCAGGAAGTCAATATCTTGAATCACAAATTAATAAATTCACCTCACCAACCAGTGTGAACTACTTTTCAACACAGTTATTTGCCTAAGATTGATAATCAATAAACTATTCAATTTAAAGGTAAAATTAAATTCATTCTTCTTCCATATCTGTTTTTAAAGATTCCTAAAATACATCCAGAAACTGAATTAAAGCATTAAAGCATATCTGTTTGTTAATGAAGTAAATCAATTTAGTGGGCTACCTGTGTTTCCTTTTTCATCTTCTCGGATGTGAAGATCCTTCATGGATGTCTCCAATTCTAGAAGATCTCTTAGGTCTTCCTTGTAGACTTCTATATAAGATACTTTTACACTAAAGTCAATGCTAGGATGTTCAGAGATGCTTTGAAATATTTCTTGGATAGCTCGAGGAATGATACCCTTTTGTCCATCTACAACTGAAGCTGAAAATTTAGAAAAAGAAAGCACATCTAAAACTTCAAATATAAGAAAAACTACAACCTAAGATCTACAGTTAATATATTTTTTTCACATTTCTCCACAATATTTTTGAATCACAACTATAAAATTCATAGGTAAAAGTTTTAACATACATCCCCTTAACTCAGAATCCACTCATGCATTTATTCATCCACTACTTATTTAGTACCTACTATATGCCAGGTGCTGTTCTAGGATTCTGGGAACCATCAGTGAACAAAATAGGGGGAAAAAAATCTCTACCCTCTATGAAAGACAGACAATTAAAAAAAATGATAATAATTGATTGATGAATTATACAGTATATTAAGGATGTTAAATGTGGCTCAGCGCCTGTAGCTCAAGCAGCAAAGGCGCCAGCCACATACACCAGAGCAGACAGGTTCAAATCCATCCCTGGCCTGCCAAACTACAACCAAAAACTAGCCAGGTGTTGTGGCGGGCACCTGTAGTCTCAGCTACTTGGGAGGCTGAGGCAAGAGAATCACTTAAGCCCAGGAGTTGGAGGTTGTTGTGAGCTGTGATGCCACAGCACTCTACCCAGGGCAACAGCTTAAGGCTCTATCTCCAGAAAAAAAAAAAGATGTTAAATGTACCTAGAGAAAAAAGTAGGGGGTGGAAGGTGCTCACAACTTTAAATAGGAAGACCATGGTGGGCATCATTTAGAACCTAACATTTGAACAAAGACTTGAAAGAAGTGGTAGAGGGGCCATATGGATATCTGAGGAAAGTGTCTCAGAGGAAACAGCCATTGCAAAGGCACTAAATTAGTGTGATTCATGAACAAGGAGACTAGGGTGGCTGTTGCAGAGGAAGCAAAGGCAGAGTGATAAGAAATGAGATCAGAGAAGTGACAGAAGCCAGTTCATGGAGGTCCTTACTAAACACGTGAGAGCCACTGAAATAGAGCAATAGTTTACTACTGCTTGAGGGTTTTTTTTTGAGACAGTCTTAGTATGTCACCCCCAGTGGAGTGTCGTGGCGTCACACCTCACAGCAACCTCCAACTCTTGGGCTTAAGTGATACTCTTGCCTCAGCCTCCCCAAGTAGCTGGTACTACAGGCACCCGCCACAATGCCCGGCTATTTTTTGGTTGTAGTCGTCATTGTTGTTTGGCAGCCCAGGCTGAGTTCAAACCTGCCAGCTCTGGTGTGTATGTGGCTAGTACCCTAGCCGCTGAGCTACAGGAGCTGAGTCTACTGCTTGAGATTTTTAAAAGACTACTCTGGCTACTGTGTTTTGCTGGGGTGGAAGCAGGGAGACCACTTAAGAGGCTACTGCAGTAATCTGGGAATCAAAGGGGTCAAGTCGTAGATAGATTGGCTTACACCAGGATGTAGCTGGATTCTGGATTTATGTTAAAGGAAGAGCCATTATGATATCCTGAGAGACGGGATATGGGATGTGAGAGAAAGTAATTGAGTCAAGGTTTTGTCTTGAGCCACTGGAGTTGTCATCAGCTTATACAGGGAAGAATGGGTGTTGAGTTGGCTTGAGGGGAAAATGGCAGGAGTTGGGTCTTTAACCATAGGAAGCTTGATATGTCAATTAGGCATTCCTTAAGTTAAATAGGCAATTGAAAATTGGAAGTTAGCTATACTTATAAGGGATTTAATGTCAAGTAGATGAGATCATCAAGAAAGTAGAGAGGCAGAAGAGAAGAGTACCAAAGGCCGAGTCTTTGTGCACGTCATTCATTTATAAAGAACCAAGCAAAAAGGCCTGAGAGTAATCAGTTAAGTAGGAAAACCAAGAAGGTAGTGGCCTAGAAGCCAAGTGCAGAGGGTGTATCAAATCTGTTGATAGGTCCAGTAAGATGAGAAATAAGAAGTGACCATTGGATTTAACAAAGTAAAGGTCATTTATGATTATCTTGGCAAGTACAGTTTCAACGATAGTAGAGATGAAAATCTAAATAGAGTAGATTTAAGAAAGGATGGAAACAGAACTGGACACTACAAATCACAGGTAACACATTCAAGGTTCTAATGCAAAAGAAAATGGAGAAGTGGGATGGTAGCTGGCTGCAGAAGTGGGTAAAGAAAGGGTTATTAATTATTGTTTTTAACTTTTTGTAAAGATAGGTTCTCACTATATTGTCCAGGCTGGTCTCAAACTCCTGGCCTCAAGGGATCCTCCTACTTTTTCCCAAAGTACTGGGATTACAGGCATGAGCCACTGCACCTGGTCTATAAATTATTTTAAGATAAAGTTAAAGCAGATATATCAAGCATTCTCTCAATTTTTAATACTATACATGCTAACATCAAAATGCTACTAAAATTGATAATTATATTCACAATGACTAATCACTATAATTATTCACTGTGTAAAACCATGTAAACAAAGATTTAAATTTTGATAATGCCTAGTTTTCTCAAGGATATGAACTGAGTCTTTTTTTTTTTTTGAGACAGAGTCTCACTATGTCACCCTCTGTAGAGTGACGTGGCATCACAGCTCACAGCAACCTCAAACTCTTGGGATTAAGCAATTCTTTTGCCTCAGCCTCCTGGGACTACAGGTGCCCACCACAAGGCCCAGCTATTTATTTGAGGTTGTCATTGTTGTTTTAGCTGGCCTGGGCTGGTTTTGGTATATGTGGCTGGCATGGTAACCACTGTGCTACAGGTATCAAGCCAATGAACAGAGTCTTCTAATAGACTATGAAAATGTAAACTGATATAGCCTTTTTGGAGAGTCATTAATACCAATAGTATCAAAAATGTAAACATGATCACTCTTTAACTCAGATAGGGTCCTAAAGAGATTGGAAGTGCCCAAAGACATTATCAGGATCAATAAAGACTATTGACAATCATAAAAAAATTCCAATAAATTCCATAAATCCATTGGCAGGAGAATGGATAGATGACAGTGGTGTAACATACACCTCCTGTTAAAGATATCTAAGATCTATGAAGTAAAAAAAGCAATTGCAGGCTCGGCGCCTGTGGCTCAAGTGGCTAAGGTGCCAGCCATATACACCTAAGGTGGCGGGTTCGAATCCAGCCCAGCCCGCCAAACAACAATGACAGCTGCAACCAAAAAATAGCCGGGCACTGTGGCAGGCACCTGTGGTCCCAGCTACTTGGGAGGCTGAGGCAGGAGACTTGCTTGAGCCTAGGAGTTGGAGGTTGCTGTGAGCTGTGATGCCACAGCACTCTACCCAGGGGGACAGCTTGAGGCTCTGCACCCCCCCCCAAAAAAACAATTGCAGGGTGGCACCTGTGGCTCAAAGGAGCAGGGCGCCAGCCTCATATGCCAGAGGTGACGGGTTCAAATCCAGCCCTGGCCAAAAACTGCAAAAAAAAAAGCAATTGCATAGAAAATTTCATCTGGGTAAAAGGAAAAGTACATATCTGCGCAATTAATATTTTTGAAAATGTACACAAAAACTTAACAATGGTTACCTCTGAGTCAGAAAAAAAAAACAAAACTTTTATTTTTAAATCTTACAATGGTATTATTTGAATTTTTACCATTAGAAATAATTTTTTGAGAGAGTCTCACTCTGCTGCCCCAGGCTAGAAATAATTTCTAAATATGTAATTTAAAAATAAATTAAAACTTTGAAGCAGTATAGTTTAAAAATAAACCAATAAAACAAGAAGCATAAAATAAAGAAGTTTATAATCTTCTTTGACAAGACAACCCAATAAACTAAGTGATATTTATATAAGTTTAAGGCAAAAATAAAAAATGTTATAAGAAAATACATTTGAAAATTTCCATGAATGAAATAGGCATTAAGTGGCACCAGTGAAATTCTAAGCAGGTAGGGGTAGTAGAAATGCCCACTTTAATATAAAGATAGAATTCTATGGGGTGGCATTTTATTCTGTAAATAGGCCATGCTATTTTATAAATATTTTACTTTTCTCAATTTACTAATTCACTGTTCATCAAATACTAGATACAGGAAGGTGGCCCTTAGCCCATAAAAAATTCCTGTGCACAAGGGGCAGTGCCTGTGGCTCAGTGGGTAGGGTGCTGGCTCAGCTGGAGGTTGCTGTGAGCTGTTCTGCCATGGCACTCTACCGAGGGCGACAATGTAAGACTCGCGGTGGCTCACGCCTGTAATCCCAGCACTGTGGGAGGCTGAGGAGGGAGAATCGCTGGAGCTCAGGAATTCGAGACTCACCTGAGCGAGAGTGAGACCTCGACTCATGAAAAAAATGAAAAAACCCAGACGGGAGCAGCGGCGAGCGCCTGTAATCCCAGCGGCTTCCAGAGGCTGAGGCAGCAGGATGCCCACAAACCGGAGTCTGAGGTTGCGGTGAGGTACCAAGCCACTGCACCGTGCTCAGGGGCATAGGGTAGGACTCTGCCTCAACAAAAAAAAGAAAGAAAGAAATATCTAGAATAGGCAAATTCAAAGAGACAGAAAGCAAAGTGGGATTACCAAGGGATATGGGATGGTACAGAGCTTCTGTTTGGGGTGATGAAAAATTTTGGAAATAGTGGTGATGACGGCTCGGCGCCTATAGCTCAACCGGCTAAGGCGCCAGCCACGTACACCTAAGGTGGCGGGTTCGGATCCCCAGCCCGGACCCACCAAACAACAATGACGGCTGCAACCAAAAAATAGCCGGGCGTTGTGGCGGGCGCCTGTGGTCCCAGCTACTTGGGAGGCAGAGGCAGGAGACTCGCTTGAGCCCAGGAGTTGGAGGTTGCTGTGAGCTGTAATGCCATGGCACTCTACCCAGGGGGAAAGCTTGAGGCTCTGTCTCAAAAAAAAAAAAAAAAAAAATAGTGGTGATGACTGCATTAACACTGAATGTATTAATATTTGATGCTGTACAGTTAAAGTAAAATGGTAAATTTTACATTACACATATTTATATATATTTTATCACAATTTATAAGTCAGTAAATGCTGGGTTGTGGTAGCTCACACCTGTAGTTCAGCTGCTCAGGAGGCTAACACAGGAGGACCACTTGAGCCCAAAAGTTCAAGGCTGCAGTGAGCTATGATCACACCATTACACTTCACCTTGGGTGACAAAGTGAGACTATGTCTCAAAAAAAATAAAAATAAAAAGTTAAAAAGGGCATAAGATGCAATTTAAATGGAAAATTGAGACTTAAAAGTTTGTGTAGGCCAGTTGAGAAATATGCCCACCATTTTTTCCACTGTTCCTCAGAAATGTATTCCAAGCAACAAAAAGTTGGCTTACAAATGAACCTGCAAAGCAACTTATGTTCATCTTCCCACTGAAGATTACCAAAGTTTAGATTTTGGGCAACAAACATCCTGAAAATCCGAACCTCTATTAACTTGGATGGCTTTCACCGAATTTAAGATACAAGACTGCCATCATGTGGCAAATAAAGGAAACTGTAGTTTTTTTCTTCCACTCAGGGCACAGTGAGATTCCTTAAGAGCTTCCAGAAACTAGCCAATAGGAAATGTGCAAACCCTTTCAATCTATAGTATAGATAAGCAATCCGAATTAGGCAGACTATAACTGACCAGAAATAGCTCATTCATTCCCTACTTCACCGGATATCAAAGCACCATAAATCAAAGCACGTGGGCCAGGCTCTTGCATCTGTAATCCTAGCACTCTGGGAGGCTGAGGCGGCTCGATTGTTTGAGTTAAGAGTTTGAGACCAGGCTCGGCACCTGTGGCGAGCCACATACACCTAAGACGGCAGGTTCGAATCCAGCCTGGGCTCGCCAAACAACAATGATAGCTGCAACCAAAAAATAGCCAGGCGTTGTGGCGGGCACCTGTGGTCCCAGCTACTTGGGAGGCAGAGGCAAGAGACTTGCTTGAGCCCGGGAGTTGGAGGTGACTGTGAGCTGTGATGCCACAGCACTCTACCCAGGGTGACAGCTTGAGACTCTGTCTCAAAAAAAAAAAGAGTTTGAGACCAGCCTGAGTAAGAGCAAGACCTCATTTCTAAACAAAAACAAAAGAAGAAGAAAGGAAGGAAAAGAAAGAAAAAAAGAAAAACTGAGGCAAGAGGATCGCTTGAGCCCAAGAGTTTGAGAGTGCAGTGAGCTATGATGCCAGATACTCTACCCAGGGCAACAAAATGAGACTCTATCTTTAAAATTAAAAAAAAGTGAGAGAGAGTTTTTCCTTCTGCCATAGTGTCTGGCATGGTACCCTCAACACTATAGATGCTCAATAAATATTTATTGGGGAAAAAACCCACTGCCATGCAAATATGGCCAAAATAGTCAAATAGCAGGCCAGATGCACCAGCTCACACCTGTAACCCTAGCACTTTGGGAGGCTCAGACAGGACTGCTTTGCTTGAGCCCAGGAGATTGAGATGAGCCCAGGCAACAGTAAGACCCTTATCTCTACAAAAAATAGAAAAATTAGCTGGATATAGTGGTGCACACCTGTAGTCCCAGCTACTCTGAAGGCTGAGACAAGAGGATTGCCAGAGGTCAGAAGTTGGAAGCTGCAGTGAGCTTTGATGATGCCACTGCACTCTAACCTGGGCAACAGAGCAAGGCTTGTTTCAAAAAAAATTTTTTTAATAATCAAACAGTAGACAAGTGACCCAGAAATGGGAAATCAAAAATGGTCACTAATTTCACTAATATACCAAGAGATAAATGCAACTTTAAATAACAAAGTATAATTTTTTACCTACCAGATGGAAAAAATGAATTTATAATATTACTAAGTGACAAGGATATCAGCAAATGGCTTTCATATTTTGGTTGTGGGAATTTTAACTGGTACTCCATTTTTGGAGGGTAATTTTTTAGGTGATCTACCTACATTTTAAATGTGCATACTCTGGATTCAACAAATCCATCTCTAGGAAATCTATTCTATAGAAATATTAACAGGTCTAAGAAAGGGAAATATACAAAGATACTTAGTACAACTTTTTTATAACAGTAAACAACCTGACCATCCATTAATATTTGAATGGATAAATTATGATTCGTTCACACTATGGAATATTATATAGTCAAAAAATGAGGTGAATTTCTATGACCCAAATGAGAGGTGAAATGATATTTTATACTATTAATACAAAAGGAAGTTACATAACCACAGTTACAACATCTCATTAACAAAACAGATTAAAAAACCAAAAACTACATAGTAATATGGGTTGTACTACATACACTTCAAATTATTATTTCTTGCAGCCAGAGGACTTTTCACTTGTTTAATTTAATTTCTTTTTTTTTTTTTAGAGACAGAGTCTCACTTGTCACCCTTGGTAGAGTGTCATGGCATCACAGCTCACAGTAACCTCCAGCTCTTGGGCTTAAGCGATTCTCTTACCTCAGCCTCCCGAGTCGCTGGGATTACAGGCACCTGCCACAACGTCTGGCTATTTTTTTGTTGCAGTTTGGCTGGGGCCAGGTTTGAACCTGCCACCCTTGGTAAATGGGGCCAGCACCCTACCCACTGAGCCACAGGCACCCCCCTTAATTTCATTTCTTATGTACCACTTGCAATCCTTTTTGTAATACATTTCTTCAATTAAAAAAAAAGTAGAAAGAAAAGAACAAAACTGTTTTTAATGGTGGTCTATTTCTTCTGGCATCAAAATTTTAAGAGCAGTTAAAATATTTCAGAACAATAGATAACTTTTTCCCTTGCAGAATTAAAATAGTACTCATGGCCTCTTAATTAAAAAAAAAACAACCAAGGTTGGGCACAATTGCTCACGCCTGTAATCCCATCACTCTGGGAGGCCAAGGTAGGTAGATAGCTTGAGCTCACAAGTTCAAGACCAGCCTGAGCAAAAGTGAGACCCTGTCTCTATGAAAAATAGGAAAACTGAAGCAAGAAGATCACTTGAACCCAAGAGTTTGAAATTGCTGTGAGCCAAGATGCCAGGGCATTCTACTCAGGGCAACAGCTTGAGACTTTGTCTCAAATAAATAAATAAATCCCAGCAGTGCTAAAATTAAGGCATTAACCTCTGAACATTTTATAACTCCTATTGGCATAAAGCACATACTATTAAGCCATAAAGGCAATCATTTGCCAATCAAAAACAAAAGCTACCGACCAGGCACAGTGGCTCACGTCTGTAATCCTAGAACTCTGGGAGGCGGAGGCAGGTGGATTGTCTGAGCTCATAAGTTCGAGACCAACCTGAGCCAGAGTAAGATCTTGTCTCTAAAAAAAAAAAAAAATAGCTGGGTGTTGAGGCAG
>NW_003852401.1:41692701-41697337 GCF_000181295.1 Otolemur garnettii
AAAAAAAAAAAAAAAGCTACCATCTTTAAGAAAAACCACAGTTTGACTGGGTTTAATCCCAGCACATGGGAGGCCTTGGCAGATGGATTGCCTGAGCTCACAGGTTCGAGACCAGCCTGACCCAGAGCAAGATCCCGTCTCTAAAAAATAATCAGGCATTATGGCAGGCACCTCAAGTCCCAGGTACTTGGCAGGGGGTGAGGCAAGAGGATCACTTGAACTCAAGAGTTTGAGGTTGCTGTGAGCCACAGCACTCTACCAAAGGTGACCAAATGAGACTCTGTCTCAAAAAAAAAGAAAAAACGCAGCTTATAAACTGAATTCTTTTTATTTGTGAGACCTTAAGATAATCTAGAATCTGTAATCTCCTGATCCTATAGAACAGAGATTCGTAAAAATTGGGGGCATTGGCTTGGCATCTGTAGCTCAAGCGGCTAAGGCACCAGCCACATACACCATAGCTGGCGGGTTCGAATCTAGCCCTGGCCTGCCAAACAACAATGACAACTATAGCCAAAAAATAGCTGGATATTGTGGTGGGCGCCTGGAGTCCCAGCTACTTGGGAGGATAAGGCAAGAGAATCGCTTAAGCCCCGGAGTTGGACGCTGCTGTGAGCTGTGATGCTACTCTACCCAGAGCAACAGCTTGAGGCTCTGTCTCAAAAAAAAAAAAAAAAATAGGGGGCACTGGGCTCTTAAGGCCTTTCCATTTAATCTTTGGAATAAGGACTACCTCAAACTACACAGTCACCCACTGATCCTTCCCCAATCCACACACATAATGAGAAAAGTTACTGAAAGTCACATATTTTACATTTGAGAAGGATGAAAACAGAAAAAATACTTAAAGCCACTACATATATAGAGAATACTAAGTAAATTTTAGACAATGATGCATTTATGCAATATTCATAAGTTTGTTTTTAGTAGAAAAATACCAATACAGTAAACAATCTCATGGATTTCTAACCTCTCCTTCAACACTGGCCACCTAACTATATAATCTCTTCATCTCTCCATGTCTAGGCTCCTCATTATAAATGAAGAGAAATGATTTCCAAAGTTCCCTCCACTTCTGCAGGAAAGCCCATGCTCCCATCTTTTCCAAACTAGAATAACCAGCAGAAGAAATTACATCCTAATATATTCAGTATTTGGTTAGAAAATGAAAAAAAAAAAAAGACATCTTAACCAGATAACAAATTTCTCCTACTACCCCTAAGTCCTAGTTTCAGGACTCTTACTATTATTAAAGGATACAAAAATCAAACGTTAATTCATTTATCTCTATTATAATTTTGTTTAAAATAACAAGGGTTGAAAACACTGAATTAAACTCTCTTGCTCAAGCAAATATTAACTAGATTTCTTAATGAAATGTTAATATTTAAGAACAAATCTTTCAAAGGTGTTCTTATGATCAAATTTGATCATACTATTCATTCTTTAATTATTCAACCAATATCCTACACACATACTATGTGTCACATATTATCCTGTTTTAGTTTCTTTCTAGTGCTCAACAAAAAGTCAGAAAGTAATCTTACCAACATGGCCTCCTCCAATGGTGTACGTCTTTCCAGATCCAGTTTGTCCATAGGCAAAAACAGTTGCATTATAGCCCTCAATGACTGACAATACTAGGGGTTTTATACATGTATTATAAACTTCATCTTGAGAGGAATTTTTGCCAAAAACAAAATCAAAAGTAAAAACTCTATCTCTTCCGATGATAACTTGCTGGGTGTTTGGGACAACTCTCACACAAACTTGATGATTATGAAGAACTTCTTTGCAAAGTAGAGGTCTAATTCTTACAGCAACTTTTACTGGTATTTCTTCCATGGCAACTTAGATTTTACTAATGGATTTTCTACTTAATGTTCAGTATGTAGTGTGAGAAACATCCATTTTACATAAGATCTGGACTTCTGCGTAACAAAATAAAAGACAAATTTTAGTTATTGATTCCTCTTTTCCCAAAAAATTAACTACCTCTAAAGCACAGTCAATTAGAGCAGGGTTTACTCCAATATAAAATAGTTACAAAAGTAAATCTGTCTCAGAAAGTACATCATTAATTTATAGATAAAATAATCTAAGGGGTGGGAGCCATGACTCGGTAAATGACGAAGCTAAGTGATAAACACATAGGATTCCTTTGCGCCTTTATTTCTACAGTGGTAATGTTCATTAATCTAACTACTGAATAATTAGGGAGTTAGAAAGTTAGGGCAAGGAAATAACTAAGAAATTATATACATGTTAAAAGCAAACATTAGGCCAGGCACTGTGGTTCATGTCTGTAACTCCAGCACTTTGGAAGACCAAGACAGTATCACTTGGGCCCAGAAGTTTAGGACCAGCCTGAGCAGTACATAAATATGCTGTCTCTACCAAAAAAAAATAAATTGTTTTTAGGTTCAGTGCCTGTAGTACAGTGGTCAGGACGCCAGCCACATGCACCAAGGCTGGCAGGTTTGAGCCCGGCCTGGGCCGGCTAACCAACAATGACAACTGCAGCAAAAAAAACAGCCAGGAGTTGTAGCAGGTGCCTGTAGTCCCAGTTACTTGGGAGGCTGAGGCAAGAGAATCACTTAAGCCCAAGAGTTTGAGGTTGCTGTGACACCATGGTACTCTACAGAGGGCAAGATAGTAGATTCTGTTTCCAAAAAAAAAAAAAAATGTTTTTAATTATCCAGGCATGACAATTCACAATTACAAAGATGCGGAAACAACCCAACTGCCCTTTAACACAAGAATGTATTAATAAATTGCGGTATGTGTATATAGTGCAATACTATTTAACTATAAAAAAATAGATATTTTTGCATCTTTTGTTAACAACCTGTATGGGTCTGGATAATAGTCTCATAAGCAATGTATCACAAAAATGGAAAAATAAGCATCACATGTACTCAGTGCCAATTTGAAACTAATGGATTAACAACTACATGCTCACATGAGAGAAAAACTAAATTCAAATGGGGGGAAGGAGTTGAATAAGTTCCCACTCCATGGGTATACTACACAGGTATATGGCACTCTTCCTGGGTTAAGGAAACAACTATACTTTAACATTACAAAAGCAATTTACATAACCTAATCATATGTAGCCCCATATTAAGCTGGAGAAAGAAAATTAGCCATGCATGGTAGTGTGTGCCTAAAGTCCTGGCTACTAGAAGATGCCAGGGGGAGAATCACTTGAACCCAGAAGTTCAAGGATGCAGTAAACTATGATTGTGCCACGGCACTCTAGCCTGAGCAACAGAGCAAGTTTTTATATGTATATATGTAAAAACTTTTATATATATAAGAGTTTCTCTACACTCTTGCCAAAACTTTTGTATATAAAACTCTCATACACTCCTGATGGGAATATATAATGGTATATCCCCTTCAAAAAACAGACAGGCAGTTCCTCAAAAAGTTAAATACAGAGTTAGCCTTTCATCCCGCAATTCTACTTCCAGGAGAAAAGAAAGCATATGTTTGCATAAAAACACGTAAACAAATGTTCAGTCTTGGTAGGATAAAGCTTACACTATGGAAAAGCTAAGAAAGAAAACAAATGAGTAATCTATGATAATGCTTAAGTGCATATGATGAAAAGTAACCAGGCTCTTTGGAGATGCTGAGTGTTGAATACTAGCATTAAATAACAGCAGACACTGTGATCTCATAGCGGAAAAACATTTTAAGCACTACTTGCTATGGAAATGTTAATGATGATATATTTATCAATAATATTCCCTAGCCTTTATAAACCCTGCAGCAGTACTTTTGCATTTATAAATTAATGTCAGTGGACAGCCTGAAAAGGATCACAACAAAAAACATTTACTCTACTAAAAGTCTACTGAGAGTAAAAAAACTAGGTCTCTTGAGGCTTTAAAATCCCAAAACAGAGTCAACACGCTACACTTACTGGCCACAACAAAGAGATACACCAAACCTGGGTAGTTTTAATCATTCTTGCTCAGGCTGGTCTCCAACTCCCGAGCACATGTAATCCTCTGGCCTGTCTCCCAAAGTGATAGGATTACAGGCATGAGCCATGAGTCCAGCCAGAATTAAGTTTTTTAAAAAAATCCACAGCACTTACACTTCATATTCTGATCAATTACAGTCATCAGAAATACGCATGTCACCAGTAAGTGCCTGCCCCCCAATATGATATCTGATAATACACAGGCATACTTAACAGGTTTCTGAAATCTGAGCAAAGGTAAGATAAGTATTATTTAATCCCTGATGCCACGTCATTGATCCAGAATAGGTGTCTCCAAATGCCACTGCCATCTGTACACTTTGGTTTCTGAGAAAGCCGCGGTTGTCTTAAACTTGTGGTTTCTTAATAATTGCTTTAAAAACTTCCCACCAGATGGATAGTGAATCGAACAAAGATCTCAGAAAAGCCCCCAAATGCGTGAAGACAGGGTAGTAAAGTGGGGGTAAAAACACAGATTTTAAAAATTGGAGAAGGTAGTGTTACTTAAAGGGTATTTTTTAAAAAAAATAATATGGGCAGGCTCGATCCCCGTAGTTCAGTGAGTCGGGCTCCGGCCACATACACCGAAGCTGGAGGGTTCGAACCCGGCCCGGGCCTGCCAAACAACAGTGACAACTACAA
>NW_003852401.1:41697379-41723243 GCF_000181295.1 Otolemur garnettii
GGGAGGCTGAGGCAAGAGAATCTCTTAAGTCCCAGAGTTTGAGGCTGCTGTGAGCTGTGATGCCACAGCACTCTACCGACGGCGATACAGTGAGGCTCTGTCTCAAAGTAACAATAGTACTTTGGGCTTCCTTTCTCTTTCTATTATCACCCGCCTATGAGGAAGGGGTCTTTCCGACTTGCACAGCGGTAGAATGCACTAAAGCTCAATCTCCACGACGGGAAAAGGAGGCCTGTGACAAAACGAAACCCTCAGAGACTGTGGCAGGTCCCCGCCGCTCCTGTCCGCAGGGGGACGTATAAACACTAGACGTACACCAGGTCCACTCGGAGGGGGTCGGCCCCGCGTTCTGTCGCGTCCCAGCTCCCTGGGCCCTTCTACCTCAGATAGGGGCGCTCTGCCTCCCGCCGCTCGCCCCGCTCCCAGCACCGACCTTGGGTCCCCCTGGGAGGCCTCCTCGGCCTCGCTGGCGCCCCAACCGCCTCCCCAACCCACCCCACGCCAACCCTGGTCCCTGGCCGATGCCCCTTCCCCCCAACGGCGGACCGGGAACGCCGGCACAGCGGACGGGAGAGCAGGCGGCAGGCCGCCCCACTTCCCCTCACCGCCCGGTCCGGCCCGCGGCGCACTGACCGGCTGGGGAAAGCCCCGGTCTCGGGCGGCGAGCGCTGGACTCCTCGACTTAGCTGTGCAGCGCCGCCGCCGGCCGCGCCTTTTGTTGTCTGGGGTTCTCCCGGCAACCGGTGAAGCGGGTCGCGGGACGCAACCCCGCCCGGCCTCCGCGTCGCGCCCCGCCCCTGGGCCAGGCCACGCCCCCAAGCCGCCGCAGAGTGGTCGGAGCCCGGGAGGTGGCGAAGGGCCCGCCTCCCAGCTTCTCTACTAAATCCGGTGGTATCCCGCCAACGAGTTGGGACTCGTCTGGGAATGCCGAGTGTGAGGACCAGTCCGCACGGCGTTTCAATATCTTAGCTACCAATTCGGTTTATTTGTATTGAAGTAAAATCTGTGCATGAACCTTTTTAAAGTTCACGATTTAGTGGGTGTAATACATTCCTAATGTTGTGCAACCATCCCCCCTCTGTGTGTGCCTGTTTCCAAAACATGCATCACCTCTCGTCCCCTCCCCCCCGGCCCCCCCCCAAAATCCCTGGAACCAGTTAGCTGCTTCTCCCTTCCCTTCAGCCCCTGCCAACCCCTAATCTATTTTCTGATTCTATGGATTTACCTATTAATAGTTCCATATTAATAGAATCATATGGCCTTTTGTGTCTGGCTTCTTTTCCTTAACGGTAATTTTGGTGTAGCCTCTACCAACACTTTCTATCTATTTTTATACCTGAATATTCCACTAGATGGATCACATTTTATTCATCCATTCAACAGTTGTTCAACAACTGAATTGTTTCCTCTTTTTGACTAAAATGAATAACGCTGCTATGAACATTCATGTACAAGTATTTGTTTGAATATCTATTTTCAGTTCTTTTTGGTATAAACCTAAGTGTAGCTATTGCTGATCCACATGGTAATTCTATGTTTGACTTTTCCAACTTGGTTTTAAACTCCTTAAAGGCTCCTGGTTTTAGTAGCATAAACTAAGTAAGGATCTTCGGAAAGCCTTCCGTATTTCATGAAATTTAGGAGTGAAGTTGAAAAAAAAGAAGTTATGGGTAGTGCCTGTGGCTCAGTGAGTAGGGCGCCGACCCCATATAGCGAAGGTGGCAGGTTCGAACTTGGCCCCGGCCAAACTGCAACAATAAATAGCCAGGCGTTGTGGCGGGTGCCTGTAGTACCAGCTACTCGGGAGGCTAAGGCAAGAGAATTGCCTAAGCCCAAGAGCTGGAGGTTGCTGTCAGCTGTGACGCCAAGGCACTCAAGGAGGGCAACAAAGGGAGACTCTGTTTCTTAAAAAATAAAAAAGTTGCAGAGTTAATTGAACTAGCTTGAATTTAAAAATATCAAAAGATGCGAGTTCATTTTGTTGCATTTTTAGAATGCTTAAAAAACAAAGTTCTCCCAAGAAACCATCTTGGGGCTCGGCGCCTATAGCTCAACCGGCTAAGGAGCCAGCCACGTACACCTAAGGTGGCGGGTTCGAATCCCCAGCCCGGACCCGCCAAACAACAATGACGGCTGCAACCAAAAAATAGCCGGGCGTTGTGGTGGCGCCTGTGGTCCCAGCTACTTGGGAGGCGGAGGCAGGAGACTCGCTTGAGCCCAGGAGTTGGAAGTTGCTGTGAGCTGTAATGCCACGGCACTCTGCCCAGGGGGACAGCTTGAGGCTCTGTCTCAAAAAAAAAAAAAAAAAGAAACCATCTTGGATGTCATGACTATGAATTGATAGATAAGACTAGTCTGATGACAAAGCCTCCATAAAAGTATGCAACAGTTTAGATTAGAGAATACACAGAAGTTCTCAAAAAGCCACACAGGCTGGGTACAGTGGCTCAGGCCTGTATTCCCAACACTTTGGGAGGCCAAGGCAGGAGGATCACTTGAACCCAGGAGTTTGAGAGTACAGTGAGCTATGTTTGGGCCACTGCATCCAACCTGGGAGATACGGAAAGACCCTGTTTCAGAAAATAAAAAAATAGGCTCAGCACCTGTAGCACAGTGGTTACGGCGCCAACCACATGCACCAAGGCTAGTGGGTTTGAACCCAGCCCAGGCCAGCTAAACAACAATGACAACTGCAACAAAAAATTAACCCGGGGTGGCACCTGTGGCTCAGTGAGTAGGGCACCGGCCCCATGACCCAGGATGGCGGGTTCAAACCCAGCTTAGGCCAAACTGCAACAACAACAAAAAAATAGCCAGGCATTGTGGTGGGAACATGTAGTCCCAGCTACTTGGGAGGCTGAGGCAAGAGAATCACCTAAGCCAGGAGTTGGAGGTTGCTGTGAGCTGTGACTCCACGGCACTCTACTGAGGGTGATAATGTGAGACTCTGCCTCTAAAAAAAAAAAAAATAGCCGGGTGTTGTGACAGGCACCTATAGTCCCAGCTACTTAGGAGGCTGAGGCAAGAGAATGGCTTAAGCCCAAAAGTTTGAGGTTGCTGTGAGCTGTGGTGGCGTGGCACTCTACCAAGGGTGACTTAGACTCTGTCTCAAATAAATAAATGCCACACAATTGCAGAAAGGAGGTCAGTAAATACCTAACAGCCTTAAAATGAGACATTTTTCCTTGCCCTAAAATTGGTGTCTTGAGTCCAAAGTTAAAGAGAAGGAGTTATTTAATTTCTCCACATTGTAGAGTGAATGCCAGTCATTGCCACCCCATTCTCCTTAGGATTTATAGCAGAACAAAGCTAATTCCATTTCAACTTCAATCCTTTTTTTAAACTCTTCATAAAAAGACCTTGGTGATTCCAAGAGAAAGAATCAAGGGGTCCTGGGCCCTATGGGATAGAGAATAGAGATGGAGATCTCGTAAGAGGTGTCTGTCCTAAGTCAAAAGTGTGACCTTCAAACCAAGAACTACAAGATGAGGAAAATTGGTCTGGGAGGCCAAGGTGGGTAGATCTCCTGAGCTTAGGAGTTCTGAGACCCGCCTGAGCAAAAGCAAGAGCCATCTCTAAAAAAGAAATAGCTGGGTGTTGTGGCAGGCGCCTATAGTCCCAGCTACTTGGGAGGCTGACACAAGAGGATTGTTCAAGCCCAGGAGTTTGAGTTGCTGTAAGCTATGACATGACGCCACAGCACTCTACCAAGGGCAATAAAGTTCTGTCTCAAAAAAAAAAAAAAAAGAAAGAAAGAAAGAAAGAGGAAAACTGGCTTTCTACTTGGAAGTGACTAGAAGAGGTGGACTAATCTGCTTATCTGCATAGGCTTTGGGGAGTAGAAAGAAGCAATTGACGGGCAGCACAGGGAGAGGGCACTGCAGTGGAGCAGCCTGTGCTTCACTGTTCAGCAGGGTGAGAACTGGTGGTTTTCTCATAGTCCAACTGGATGCTTTGGAAGGTACCCAACATTGAGTCCCATGAGGAATGTCTTGAAAGTTGTCTTCTAAGGAGGAGACCCCAACAGCAAGAAGCAGTAGGAGGATCTGGGCTTAGGACTAGTAGAAGAAATTGAGTCAAACTCCATGAAAGTCCCCTGCAGAGAACATCCGTGGGCAGTCTGTTTTAACAGAGAAACGGCAACCAACAGAAGATTACAGCTCAACCCAGTGAAGTAAAGAAATGTTTTTCCCTTTTCCCCTAAAACTTCATGCCTACCCACATTGTCATAAAAGCCAGATCCAGAAAAGAAAGGAAGTATTAAACAACAGATCATGCAACAAAAATTTAGCAGATCACTGAGCCTGGGACAAGTGACAGATCACTTTTGAAAGTGTTCTGTTTAGACATTTGTGTTTGTAAAGTAAAAAACAAACAAAAAATGAACAAAAAAAGACACGAGCGTTTCTTAAAAAGAAAGTGTTCTGGTACTTGGGTTCCAGCCATGTCCCAATCTTTTAGTTCCATGGGGATGGGAGGGTAAGACTTTAGTACCCATTGTTATTTGTGTTATTTGAGGTTGAAAGTTTTTTTCCTGTGAACGCTCTAGCTGCATAATTTGCAGGGTCTTAGCTCTGTGCTTGCAAAATAACTGGACCTTCTTTTATAGAATATAGTCAGATAAGACTGGTCTGGAAGTTAAGCTTTTAGTTCCTTGACAGGTCACCCTCTCCATCAGATTAAGCAAGCAAGATGAGCCAGGGATAGGAAGCTATAAGACAGAAGTCAGAGTCACTTCTAACTTAATTGTGGGGCAGGATAGCTCATTACCTTTGCCATGTCCTGTTCATTAGAGGCAAGTCACTAAATCAGCCCTATTTTCTATTCTAATCACCAAATTCTGCTAGTTTAACATCTAAATATTTCCTGAGTCTTTTTCTTCTACTTCCCTTGTTTTTATCTCTAGTTCAAGGGCTTACAATCACTCACCTAGACTACTGCAATAGCCTGCCAACCAAACTGCCTATCTCCAATCTTGCTATCACAAATCTATCCTCCACACCTTCTGTCGTGATCTATTTAGGACATAAATCTGACCATGTCTGTCCTCTCCTCTGCATAAGCCTTTCTGTAATGGCATTGAGAATATCATTTAGCATCTGGAATAAGAAATCCATAATTTTGCAGAGAAGATGCTTTGCTAGCCTACTCTCAGGTAGAAGATAAGCCTCCCAAGTTTGATTTGATTAGTACCCAGCATTCAGAGAAGGTGGTGCTGCTCATATGAGACCAAGAGAGGAATTATTTGACTGCTCTTGAGAAGGAAGGAGGTAGATGGGGGAGGGAGAGACTGAAACAGAGAGGAGGCAGAAGATAACTGATAAGGGAATTACAAGACCGCTGGCAACAGCTAATGGTGATCTTTAGGCTCAAGCTGTGAGGTGTATAGTTCAAACTCCTTCCTCTCTCTCACTTACAAAATCTTCAATAATGTCTAACTGACACATTTGTAACAGGGGATTGTTTGTAGATATGACAATCCCTGAGTCCAGTCTGATGCAAGACAAAACCAGAGATTGACCATGTGGGCTTAAAAGGCAGAGAATGAGAAGAAAATTAAAGTCTGGCTTTCATGGCAGTGTTTTACTTGACTAATAAACCAAGTGATGCTAATTAAAATAATAAATGATTTTCACCTAATTGGCAACAACTTTTCATAATGTGAAACTATTCAGCAAGACAGATGTGTTTGTATATAATTTCTCTTCATCTCTTGTAAGAAAATGGAGATAATGATGAAAAGTCATGTTCAAGGGTGTCAAGGGTGTTCATTATGGTACTTTTTATCATAGCAAAAACTTAGAAGTTACATATATATCAGTGAAAAGAGACAGATAAAGTAACAATGTTACATTTATCAAATAAAATATTATATAGTCATTGAAACTCGTGTTTACAAAATTTTCGTAGGGAGGCACCTGTGGCTTCAGTGAGAAGGGCGCCAGCCCCCTATACCAAGGCTGGTGAGTTCAAGCCCAGCCCCGGCCAAACTGCAACAAAATATAGCCGGGTGTTGTGGTGGGCGCCTGTAGTCCCAGCTACTCAGGAGGCTGAGGCAAAAGAATCACCTAAGCCCAGGAGTTGGAGGTTGCTACAAAAAAAAAAAAAAAAATTTGTAAAGAAAAATGATATAAATTAAGAATATAAAATAAAGGCCGGGCACAGTGGCTCACACTTGTAATCCTAGCACATTGGAATTCAGGAGCTCAAGACCAGCCTGAGCAAGAGTGAGACCTCATCTCTACCAAAAATAGAAAAATTAGCTGGGTGTTGTGGCACACACCTGTAGCCCCAGGTACTCAGGAGGCTGAGGCAAGAGAATTACTTAATCCCAAGAGTTTCAGGTTGCTGTGAGCTATGACGCCATGTGACTCTACCAAGGGTGACATAGTGAGACTCTGTCTCAAAAAGAAAAAAGTCCCGTGGCATCACAGCTCACAGCAACCTCAAACTCTTGGACTTAAGCGATTCTCTTGCCTCAGCCTCCCAAGTAGCTGGGACTACAGGCAGCACATTTTGTTTATCCATTCATCAATTGATGGTCCCTTGAGTTGCTTTCATCTTTTGGCCATTGTGAAGAATGCTGCTATGAACATAGGTGCATCTATTTAAGATTCTTCTTTCAAATTTTGGGGAATTGTTATGGGCTGAATGGTTGTACGTATGTTGATGCCTTAACCCCCAATGGGATGGTACTTGGAGGTGAGGCCTTTACAAGGTACTTAGGTTTATATGAGGTCGTGAAGGTGAGATCCTTATAATTAGTACCCTTATAAGAAAAGGAAGGAGGATCAGAGATCCCTCTTTCTGCCATGTGAGTACACAATGAGAAGCAGGAGAAGCAGGTTGTATGTAAGCCTCTCCAGGAAACAAATCTGCCAGCACCTTGATCTTGGATTTCCCAGCCTCCAGAACTGTGAGAACTGGTTTTTTGTTGTTTGCTTTTTTTTTTTTTGTTTTTTTTTTTTGAGACAGAGTCTCACTTTGTTGCCTTTGGTAGTGCCATAGCTTCACAGCTCACAGCCACCTCAAACTGTTGGCCTTAAGTGATTATCTTGGCTCAGCTTCCCAAGTAACTGGGACTACAGGTGCCCACCACAGTACCTGGCTGGTTTTAGAGATGAGGTCTCGCTCTGGCTCAGGCTGCTTTTGAACTAGTGAGCTCAGGCAATCCACCCACCCTGGCCTCCCAGAGTGCTAGGATTACAGGTGTGAGCCACCTCCCCTGGGTCAGACCTATGAGAACTGTTATCAAAGCCATGCAGTCTATGGTATTTTGTTATTGCAGCCCAACCTAACTGAGACAGATTTACACCCATAAGAAGAATTGCTGGATTGTGTGGTAATTCTTTTTTTTTTTTTTTAGACAGAGCCTCAAGCTGTCCCCCTGGGCAGAGTGCCGTGGCATTACAGCTCACAGCAACCTCCAACTCCTGGGCTCAAGTGAGTCTCCTGCCTCCGCCTCCCAAGTAGCTGAGACCACAGGCGCCCGCCACAACGCCCGGCTATTTTTTGGTTGCAGCCGTCATTGTTGTTTGGCGGGTCCGGGCTGGGGATTCGAACCCGCCACCTTAGGTGTACGTGGCTGGCGCCTTAGCCAGTTGAGCTATAGGCACCGAGCCTGTGTGGTAATTCTATTTTTAATTTTTTGAGGAACCACCAAACTGTTTTCCACAGTGGCTGCACCATTTTATGATCACCAAGGGTCACAGCTTCTCTGTATTCTTACCAGTCATCATCTTTCCCCCTGACATTTATTTGTTAAAGCAATAAACAAATCTTTATTCATTTGGAGGAATGGTTTGGGAATGATTCAAGCACACTACATTTATTGTGCAATTTATCTCTATTTTTCTTAAATTGTAATATATAATGAAATACACAGCTCACCGTAAGGCAGTACCAGTGGGAGCCCAGTGCTAGATCCCTCACGTGCAGTTTACAATGGGTTTCATGCTCCTGTGAGAATCTAAAGCCACTGCTCTAACAGGAATGGGGAGCTCAGGTGATGGGGGTTACTGTAAATACAGATCAAGCTTTGCTAGCTCACCCTTCATTCACCTCCTGCTGTGTGGACCAGTTCCTAACAGACCACATACTGGCACTGGTCTGAAGCCCCAGGGTTGGGAACCACAGCTATAGAATTTCTCACACTCAATTTGGCTGATCATATCTTTGTATTTTCATTTAACTTGTTTCTCTATTTCCTACATTTCCTGTAAACTAGTCCTTAGATCTAGATTCTTGATTAGATTCAGGTTCAATTCTTCTGGCAAGAACCATTCCTAGATGAGGCTATGTACTTCCTGTTGCAACACACTAGCAGGCATGTAATGTCTGTATATTCTGCTTTTAGTGCGGTTAAGATTATTAGTGAGTGTAGGTGTTGTTTGCCCTGATCCATCCATTAGAGAGGTCCTCATCCACATTGTACCTAATGGCTTTAATAGCCATTGATATAATTTTCCAAATCTACTATTTCATTAGAGATTGCAAAATGGCAATGTTCTAATAGTCCTTTTGCATTTATTAGTTGGAACTATTCTATGATGCGCTTTCCCTCTATCAGGTTATCCTGAAATGCGATTACTACAAGAATGACAGAATAAATGCTTAGCTTTTTTCCTTTTTATTTATCAATATTGGTCCCTACCAACCTTCAAAACTGAACTATAGGATGTATTTTTCTCAGAGTGGGAGAGGAGGTTGATTATGAATTCACAGACATATATTTTACTTGCTTTCCAAATACTGTTTTCAGTTTTCAAAGTATTTCTAGGTGTCTCATTAAATACCATTGTGGGCTGCATGTGGTAACTCACACTTATAATCTTGGCCTCCCTGGTAGACCAAGATGAGAGGATGGCTTGAACCCAGGAGTTTGAGACCAGCCTATGCAACATAGTGAGACACACACCCCTGCCCCTCATCTCTACAAAAAGTTTTAAAATGATCCAGGTATGGTAGCATGCACATATCGTCCCAGCTTCTCAAGAGGCTAAGGTAGGAACACCATTTAAGCCTAGGAGTTTTAGGTAACAATGAGCTATGCTTATGGCACTGCACTCTAGCCTGGGTGACAGAGCGAGACCCTGTCTCTAACAAATTTTTTTTTTTTTTTTTTTTTTTTGCAGTTTTTGGCCAAGGCCAGGTTTGAACTTGCCACCTCCAGTATATGGGGCTGGCGCCCTACTCCTTTGAGGCACAGGTGCTGCCCCCCCAAAAGTTTTTTATTAATAAATAAATAAATGCCAGTGTAACTATTGTTTCTTTTCACTTTAACTCAGGCTTCATTAAAGTTATTAAGCCTTAATAATTGCATTCTACCCTTGCAACCAAACACATCGATTAGCACCACATATCAGCTGACCCTTAGTTTGTCCTGAGAATAGCGAAATGGGAATCGCAAAGAAAAGGGGAGACAGTTCCCAGGTTTGTCCCATCTCCAGACAGGAAGCTGGATTAGTGCTTTCCTTGGACCAACTCAGAAGGTAATCTTTCCTTTCCCTAGTTCTTCTTCAACAGTTCCTAGCCTGAACTGATCCCACGTCCTAAATGCTAAACGTAAGATGGCAAACATTGTTTTGGCTGCCTACGGTCCCTTTCCTTTCTTTGTGCAGACCTCTTTTTCTTCAAGAACTAACCCTGCTCCATCTGATAGGCTAGCCACTCACTTGGACCTTGGCAGGGAATCTTAGGCCATGACAGGAAACCTGGGACCCAACCAGGCCCCTCAGCCAAGTGCCAGATTTTTGCTTGGGCTATTAGCAAAGATATGCACTGTTTCCTAGAATCACCAGCTATTAAAGTTATCTCTTTCTTTTTGTTTTTAATTTATAATAAACAGAAATTCATTGGCTTCAATGGAGCAAAAAGAAATACAAGGTATGGGCGGCACCTGTGGCTCAAAGGAGTGGGGCACCAGCCCCATATACCAGAGGTGGCGGGTTCAAGCCCGGCCCCAGCCAAAAACTGCAAAAAAAGAAAAAAGAAATACAAGGTATGGGCAGCACCCATAGCTCAGTCTGCAGGGCACCAGCCTCATACACCTAGGGTGGCGGGTTCGAACGCAGCCCAGGCCTGCTAAGCAACAATGACAACTGCAATCAAAAAATAGTGGAACGCCTGTAGTCCCAGCTATTTAGGAGGCTGAGGCAAGAGAATCGCTTAAGCCCAAGAGTTTGAGGTTGCTTTGAGCTATGATGCCACAGCACTCTACCCAGGGCAACAGCTTGAGACTCTATCTCAAAAACAAAAAGAAAAAGAAATACAAGATATGTTCTTCAGACATTTTAATCCCATGGACCATAACTAGTCCTGTGAGCCCAGCTAAGGCTAGCTCTATGCCTGGACTTATTTTGTTGATCATTACAATTCATTTTTCACTAAGCTGGTTTCAGTCTGATTTCTTTCACTTAAAACTAAAATATCCTTAACTCAAAGGAGGAAACCAAAACAGGAAAAGGAATACGGTGTATGGAAAAAGGAGAAACTTAGCTGAATGGCACAATCACATATTTCTCCAAACCTCCAATTGTTTATCTGTGAATTTTATACCTGCAAGGAATCTTACAAGTTACAGGCATGCACCACATAACAATGTTTTAGTCACCCATGAACCACATTCTACAGGTTGATGGTCCCAGAAGATTATAACACCATATTTTTACTGTACCCTTTCTATGTTTACATATGTTTAGTCACACAAATACTTAGCATTGTGTTACCGTTGCCTACAGTATTCAGCACATGCTGTACCAGTTTATAGCCTAGGAGCAATAGGTTACAGCACGTGGCCTAGATATGCAGTAAGCTATACCATCTAGGTTTATTAAGTGTATCCTATGCTATTTGCACAACAACAAAATTTCCTAACTATGCATTTCTCAGATCATATTCCCACAGTTAAGGGATGAATGAATGTATTTTGTTCTACTGTACATTTGTTAATTATTTTATTTTATATTCAATACCCCTGAGTTAAGCAAGTTATTTTGCTATTTTATTTATTTACACTTGCAGTAGGGTTCTCTAGAGAAATAAAACCATAGGACATATACAGAGATAAATGGACGATGGGTAAACAGATTTTAAGGATTCAGCTCATATGATTGTAGGGCTGGCAAGTGTGAAATCTTTAGGGCAGACTGGCAGTGGGAAATTCATATAAGTGTTGCGGCTATAATCTGTAGTCCAAAATCTACAAGGCAAGCCAGAAGGTGGGAAGTGGCAGCCAGGCAGTGTTTTTATGTGGCAATTTTTTTAAAAAATGTGAAACTGAGAAAAAAATATGTTACATCCTTGAGACAAGATTGTTCCTTCTTTAGAAACCTAAGCCTTTGACCGATTGGATGAGGTCCAGCCACATTATGGAGGGTAACTGCTTTATTCAAATCAACTGTTTACAAATGTTAATCATATCTGAAAAATACCCTTAGAGCAACATTTAAACTGGTATTTAACCAAATAACTGGGCAACACAGTCTAGCTAAGCGGACACATGATATTAACTACCACAATCTCATCTTACCTTATCCTATAAATTATTTAACACATATATATACTGTATAAAATAATAATATAAAAAGAAAACTGGAACTAGAACTAGAAATCAGACTCAGACGTAGGTATGATGTCCTTGCCTATAATCCCAGCTACTTGGGAGGCTGAGATGGGAGGAGGCACTTGAGTCCAGGAGCTTGAGCCCAGGAGCTTGAGACCAGCCTGGGCAATATAGTGAGATCCCGTCTTTAAATTTTGTTTATACATTAGCTGGAAATGGTGGCACATGCCTGTAGTCCCAGCTACTTGAGAGGCTAAGGTGGGAGGAGGCACTTGAGTCTAGAAGCTTGAGCCCAGGAGCTTGAGACCAGCCTGGGCAATATAGTGAGACCCCATCTTTAAATTTTGTTTATACATTAGCTGGAAATGGTGGCACATGCCTGTAGTCCCAGCTACTTGAGAGGCTGAGACAGGAGGACCACTTGAGCCCAGGAATTCCAGGCTGCAGTGAGCTATGATTGTGCCCCTAAATGCCAGCCAGGACAACAGAGCTAGATTTTGTCCCTTTAAAAAAAGAAAAAAGGACTAAAAGGAAAAAAATCCGAATCAAGTTATCCCATTTCATATTTAAATTAAATAAACGTAGAGGGGTTTTTTTGTTTTTTTTTGTTTTTTTTTTGGCCAGGGCTGGGTTTGAACCTGCCACCTCTGGCATATGGGGTTGGCATCCTACTGCTTTGAGCCACAGGCACCACCCAGACGTAGAGCTTTTAACTTATTTGTTCAAAAGTTGATTACAGAAACAGGGCAGTAGGTATACAGTAATCCCCTTCAGGGAAGCCAGATCCTGGATCTCAACTCTGGACATTTTATGCTGTGGAGAACTTGCACTGTTAGATTTCTTTAATTTGAAGGTCATTATCTCCCATTGTTTGGGAGCAAAGAAAATGAAACATTGCCTGGCCAGAGTAGTCTACTTTGTTTCCATCCAATGAACAAGCTCAAGAAAAGGTTAGTGACCACACTGTGGAACTTTACCTGTCCTTTATATACTCTGGGAAAACAGTGATAATAAGAAATCTCTTCAACATTGTGTTTTCTGAAAATGCTTACACGTTTGTGTTCTGAGAAACAGTTTACCAAAAAGGTCCACCTTTTTCTATGTGACTTAGAGAAAACTGTTGACTCTTTCTCATGATTCCCATGATTACCTACAACAAAGCCAAGCACAGACCCTACAATTCCCCACTCTTTGACTAATTATCAGAACTTTTTATCCACCTTAAACTGGATAGACACAGAAATAAACATTTCCTGTTTGGCAAACTAAGACTTCTGATTAGAAAACAATCCCACCCTATAACTTGCCTACTCTCAAGATCACCCTGCCAAGAGACTCTAATCTTCAGATTCGATGTGTTTTTCCTATTGAATGCAATGGCTTGAATGAGATCAATTCCCTTAGTTGTTCAGGGTTTGGGTTTTTTTTTTTTTTTTTGTAGAGACAGAGTCTCACTCTGTCGCCCTGGTAGAGTGCCGTGGCATCACACAACTCACAACAACCTCCAACTCCTGAGCCTAAGAGATTCTCTTGCCTCAGCCTCCCGAGTAGCTGGGACTACAGGCACCCACCACAGTGCCCGGCTATTTTTTGTGTTGCAGTTTGGCGGGAGCCAGGTTTGAACCCACCACCATCCACATATGGGGCCGGTATCCTATTCACTGAGCCACAGGCACAGCCCCCCAGGTTTTGTTTTTCGGAATAGGCAAACCAAAAGGCTGGAAATAAGAAAGTGAAGCCAAAAGAAAAGAAAAGGGACAAGGAAAAGAAAAAAAAGAGAAAAATCTAAGCACACCTAAAGGGAGATGGACCACAGAGTTATAAGAAAAAGGAAGGTGTGGGCTTGGCACCTGTGGCTCAAGCAGCTAAGGCACCAGCCATGTACACCTGAGCTTTTGGGTTCAAATCCAGCCTGGACCCACCAAACAACAATGACGGCTGCAACCAAAAAACAGCCGGGTGTTGTGGCGGGCGCCTATAGTCTCATCTACTTGGGAGGCAGAGGCAGGAGACTCGCTTGAGCCCAGGAATTGGAGGTTGCTGTAAGCTGTGATGCCACAGCACTCTACCCAAGGGGACAGCTTGAGGCTCTGTCTCAAAAAAAAAGAAAAGAAAAAAGAAAGTGCGATTCCCTAAATCACATACTGTGGCTCATTAAATCTGTACCTTCCCAACCATTTTATTAAAATTGCGGGGGGTGGGAGGGCACTGTGATGGAGCTCCATAAATGCTTTCTGAATTGAATTGAGTGAAATATATTAGTTTGTGTTGGTGTCAATCAGAGGGAAAAGTTAAAAGTTGAAAAAAAAGAAAACAACCTGCCCTTGACAGAAGCTGGTCTGGTGCTGGCAGCTTTGCCATGTTATTCTCCTGTTGATGTAATCTCACAGAATAGTAACATCAGAGAGGTTACTCAGAGACCTGATAAAATAAGACACAGTAAGTCCAACTTGGTAATTTTGTCTAAGCACAGACAAAAGCAAGGCCAATGTGGCTTACACAAAGTACCAAGCTTCCTTTTATCTTCATTAAAATGAGTGACTGCCAACTTCTTTGCCAATTATTATGGCCTTATCTTTGCTCTAGTTTGCCCTCCCCATAGATAAAATTTGAAACAATCAATGGTAGAATTGCACCTGCTGGCTCAGCGCCTGTGGCTCAAGTGGCTAAGGCCCCAGCCACATACACCTAAGGTGGCGCGTTCAAATCCAGCCCAGGCCCCGCCAAGCAACAATGATGGCTGCAACCAAAAACATTAGCCGGGCATTGTGGTGGGCGCCTGTGGTCCCAGCTACTTGGGAGGCCGAGGCAGGAGACTTGCTTGAGCCCAGGAGGTGGAGGTTGCTGTGAGCTGTGATGCCACAGCACTCTACATAGGGGGACAGCTTGAGGCTCTGTCTCAAAAAATAAAAAAGAATTGCACCTGCTTTCTGACAGCATCCAACCTAGAGAGAACCCTAGACCCTCCCCAAATCATCCTCTTACTGATTACTTACATACTATTACTTCTTACATTCTGTGAGAAGTAATACATCCAACCAGCTTACTATGGTTGGAAGACTTTGACAAGGTACCTTGACTAAATCACTTGAGTTTGTAGAGGGAAGAAAATTATTAGTTGGCTACTAAAGAAGAAATAACGAAATTTGTTAAAAAAAAAAAAAAACAAAAAAAACAAGGCTATGCATGGTAGCTCTTGCCTGTTAATCTTGGCACTTTGGGAAGCTGAGGTGGGAGAATTGCTTTAGGTGAGGATTTAGGGACCAGCCTAAACAAAAGTAAGACCCCATTTCTACAAAAAATGGAAAAATTAGCCAGGCATTATGGTGTGTGCCTATAGTCCCAGCTATTCAGGAGGCTAAGGCAGGAAGATCGCTTGAGCCCAGGAGTTTGACGTTGCTGTGAGCTATGAAGATATCACTGTCATATCTAGCCTGGGTCACAGAGTAAGACCCTGTCTAAAAAAATATGGTTGCAAATCAAAGGCTATTAAAGGAAACTAAGTCACAAAGAAATTAGGAAGGAGTTCTCTTCTTTTTTGAGACAGAGCCTCAAGCTATTGCCCTGGGTAGAGTGCCATGGCATCACAGCTCACAGCAACCTCCAACTCCTGGGCTTAAGTGATTCTCCTGCCTCCACCTCCCAAGTAGCTGGGACTACAGGCACCCACCACAACACCCAGCTGTTTTTTGGTTGCAGCCATCATTGTTGTTTGGTGGCTTGGACTGGATTCAAACCCACCAGCTCAGGTGTACGTGGCTGGAGCCTTAGCTGCTTGAGCCACAGGCACTGAGCCGAAAGGACTTCTCTTAATGGAGAGCTAGCAAAAAGTTGTGGAGGGCTGTGTATATTTTCACTGTTTTAACAGGGTGTGCAGAATTAATCAATAACTAAAAACCTTTCCAGAATTTTCCATGAAGGCTATGTTAACCAGTTTGATGAAAATATTTCAAATTGTATATAAACACAGCACATTGTACCCCATAACTGCATTAATGTACACAGCTATGATTTAATAATAAAAAAAAAACTTTCCAGAATTTAATTCTACATTACACCTTCTTCCAGAGTGTCAAGAACTGGTTCCATATTACTTATGTTCACTAGAATACTCTGCAATCCATGGAGAGAAGTTATCCTCACACAAGGCCCACAAAGCCAATTACCATTTTGCAATCCCGAATGAAATAATGGTAATAGATCTGAAAAATGATCATCAGTGGCCATTAAAACCATTAGATAAAATGCTATTTTTTTTATTTTTTCTTGTGTGTCAAATGATCCTTTTTTGAAGTATTTTCCTTAATACTATTTTTTATTTTTATTTTTTGCAGTTTTTGGCCAGGGCTGGGTATGAACCTGCCACCTCTGGCATATGGAGCCGGTGCCCTACCCCTTTGAGCCACAGGCACTGCCCTTCCTTTATACTTTTTAACTAGCTGGGCATTCCAGAGTACCATTGTTGATTGTCATCTATGATGTCATGAGGGTGGTGGCCATCAACATGGTAGCCCACAGACTGGGAAGTCCCCAGGATTTCTTTAATGGTTCCACAGAGTTCTCTGGCTAAAGATCAGTGCTGCATCTGATGTTGACAATCTCATCAAAAGTGATATTTCCGTTGTGCCATTGTTGAATGTTTTTCTGTTTCTTTCTGCCTCTTCCTATTTCCTTGAGGGCATTGATGATAAGGACAGAAACAGAAGGGACCATTTCAATCTGGGCTTGTCTGTTCTAGATAGTTAGTTTTGCTGTAATCCTCAGTCTCTGGGGATTATAGTCATCACCAACCTTTTTGGGAGACAAACCCAGGGGGCGGATCTTGAGGGCCAGGGCATATGTGGAACCAACTTCACCACCCGTGCACCTCATGTACACAACTTTGATCTCATTGGGGTCGAACTTGGACAGCATGATGGAGGCGGCTAGTGTCAGATTGTTGCAGGAAGATGAGCCCCAAAGGAGAGACCCAAACCATCTTGTTTATAAGAAGAAGGTTTTTATTCAGCCAGTGGAGTGAACCACTTAGAATAATTCCAAATGGCCACGCTCTCCGACTGGCTTGGTCTTTCCCTTTTTATCTATAGTCAAAAACTTCCAACCCCCAGGTACCTTTCTCATTGGTCAGTTGAATCAAGCTGGAGAAGCTGGCTCTAGCTTTTACAGAACCGTGGGCTTTTACAGAAGAGGAAGCAAGTGTTAGTTTCCAGGTCCCAGGAAGCTAAGTTTCTACAAATTCGTAAGAGCTGAGTCACCATGGGGAGGACCTTGCAGGTGTATCCTTGGAGTCTCCTTGGGAAGACCTCTGCTCTCTTAGGCCTTATTTTCTCCTGCTATCCTCTCTCAAGATGAACCCAGATCTGGGACAACCCGAGAAAGTTGCACCTTTGTCTTCTCCAAGCCAAAAGCCAAAAAAGGGTAAAATGTAATTTAAATCCCTAGTCTGTATCAGGTATGAAAATTATAAAATTTATGCATTGGTGGTAAAAAAAACAAAACAAAAAACTTGTTTCGAGCCTCCTTCACAGTCAGTGGTAGTCATGTGACTAAGTTCTAGTCAGTGAGATGAAAGCAAAAATGGAATGTGGTGTATGCTGGAGCCTTCCTTCTCATCAACCCTTTTTCTTCCTGAGAGACAAGGTCTTACTATATTTCCCAGGCTGTTCTCAAACTCCTGTCCCAAGCAATCCTCCCACCTCCACCTCCCCACTAGTTGGAACAATAGGCAACCCTTCCTTTGTATTCTTCAACTCATTGCTTCATCAGTTCTGCTGCCTACAGTGCAACACAGACATCCTGGATGGTGAGTTCATCCTGCTCTGTGGCACAGGAGAAAGAACAGCTGGTTTAGGGACTCTGTGGAGAACCACCAAGCTGGCCTGTCTTTCATGTCTTTTATGTGGTGGTGAAGTAAACAGGGGAAGCAGGAAGAGCTGGCTGAGCCTGGAGGAGGAAGTGGAGAGGAGGGAAGAGGGGAAAAAGCCAAGAAGGGAGGAGGGAGGGCGGCTGAGGGAGAAGGGGACAGGGAGGAGAAAATAGGAAGTAGAGAGGGGAGGGGAAAGAAAGGAAGAGGGAGCAAAATGGAGGAAGAAAGAGAAGGGAGGAAGGAGAGAGGGGTATAAGAAGAGTGGCAGGAGCAGAGGCCCAAGATTAAATTGGCAACTACTGATTATGATGCTTTCTGGTACAAGCTACAGAAAACTAATTCAAGATGATGGAAATAATAAGGTAATGTGTTTATCATCTCAGGTATGAAGTCCATTGATAGGAATAGGACTGGGCTTGGGCATGATAGGGACAGCAGGGCTCTTGTTCCACAAAATGGCTGACCATACCAATGTCATGTTTACTTATTTTCTTTTTGAGACAGAGTCTCACTTGGCCACCCTCAGTAGAGCACCATGGCATCACAGCTCACAGCAACCTCCAACTCTTGGACTTAAGCACTTCTCTTGCCTCAGTCTCCCAAGTAGCTGGGACAACAGGCACCCGCCACAACACCCAGCTTTTTTTGTTGTTGTTATTGTTGTTGTGGTTGTCATTGTTTAGCAGGCCCTGGCCTGTTCAAACTCACCAGCCCGGGTGCATATGGCCTGCACCCTAATCACTGAACTATGGGCACCGAGCCTCCAACATCATGTTTAGACACAGCATTGATCAGAGGAAGGGGGACTTCCTATATCTCTTTCTGAAAAGAATCCTTTTCCAGAAGCTTCCTAGCAAACTTTCCCTCCAGTCTCATTGGCCAAAACTAGATTATGTACCAATTACCAAAGTAATCACAGGCAAGGAAAATAAGATTACCATGAATAATAAACCATTTAACTGGGCCAGGTATGGTGGCTCATGCCTGTAATCCTAGCACTGTTGGAGGCCGAAGTAGGAAGATCACTTGAGCTCAGGAGTTCTGAGCAAGAGTGTGATCCTATCTCTACGAAAAAATAGAAAAAAATTAGCTGAACATTGTGGTGGGTGCCTGTAGTCCCAGCCACTTGGGAGGCTGAGGAAAGAGGATCACTTAAACCCAGCAGCCTGAGGTTGCTTGAGGTTATTGTGAGCTGGGCTGACACCACTGCACTCTAACCTGGAGCAACAGAGACTGTTTAAAAAAAAAAATTCAACTGTGTAAGATTAACCTCCATTACTGGGGATGAGATTACCTTCCCCTGAGTCACACAGAGGAGGAATAGACACAGGACCAGTCTATGGTTATCCATAGTCATTGTCATTTGTAAGGTTATTATGACAAATTTCCAGAAGATGGCAGTAAAGTGCTTAAGGAAAAGGTAGCTTTTCCTGATTTCAGTGACTGCAAGAATCGTAGATGCCTAATAAAGTCAAGATCCTGCTGGAGATGGGAAATGAGTGCTTAATAGGTAATATAAAGTTCTACAACAAAAAAGTAAATAAGCTACTGTAAGCCTTTTAAATTACATGTGGTAAATTCTACTTTAATGAAATAATTCATTCCAGGTTTAAGAAAAGTTTTGAATCTTTATTCAATTCCAATAGAGTTACTCTGGAAAAAAAAAAAAACTAGACAGATATCCTAAGTTGAAAATCATGAAGTACAAATCATGAAGTATAAAAAAGTTTAAAATAAAGTGTCAATGTTGATTTTTATAAGAGTGACAGCATTCATACATCTTTTATAACAAATGATTAAGGCATATAGAAAATTACTGTAACTTGAGAGAAGATATCAAGGGAACAAATTAAACATTATCACTGAAGATTAGTCATACAAAGCTTGCTTAATTTTAAGAAATCTGAGATTTAAAGAAAACACTAAAGTTCTTCTACTATTTCTGTCAACTACATGTCCAAGACAAGGAAAATACAGTCAAAACTGGACAAGCATATAAATGATAAGGTAGGGCATACACAGTGATAAGTCAGGGAAAAAAACTTATTTTATTTATTTATTTATTTATTTATTTTTTGAGACAGAGTCTCACTATGTTGCCCTCAGTAGAGTGCTATGACGTCACAGCTCACAGCAACCTCAAACTCTTGGGCTTAAGTGATTCTCTTGCCTCAGCCTCCCAAGTAGCTGGGACTACAGGCACTCGCCACAATGCCCAGCTATTTTTGTTGTCGTTGTTGTTGCAGTTGTCATTATTGTTTAGCTGGCCCGCGCTGGGTTAGAATCCACCAGCCTTGGTGTATGTGGCTGGTGCTGTAACCATTGTGCTACGACCTCTGAGCCAGGAAAAAAAATTTAAAGTGAGACTTGATAATCAATTTTTTTCATTCCTATAACTTCTATCACCTTCTCTGAATATCAAAGCAAAACTGTACAAATTATTATATGTTATGAACACGCAGGGGATTTTCTCTGGATTAGTTTACCCTTGGGGTCAATAATATATGCAACGTGTACGATGAAATGGAATTCCTTTCATATCTTCCCTATGGTCACGGGCATAGTCCCATAAGTAATAATCCAGAAGAATGCAATTGATCTCTCCATTCGGTTTTTCACCCTTTTTTTCAATAAGTTCCATAAGACAATCCTGGATAAGCTCAACACACCAAAGAGAGCACCCTCTGATTTCTACCTCTTGCTTATCTCCGTATGAGAGCATCTCTCCTGCAAAGGAAGAAAACAGAACAAGAAACATTAATAGTCAAGGATATAAAATCTACTCAGAACTTTACTACAGAACAAAATAGCATTTTTTTCTCTTCTCTTTTTAATTTCAAAATATTAATGGGATATAAACTTTTTTTTTTTTTGCAGTTTTTGGCAGGGGATGGGTTTGAACCCACCACCTCTGGCATATGGGGCTGGCACCTTACTCCTTTGAGCCACAGGTGTTGCCTGGGATATAAATGTTTTTATTACATGGACTGCTTTTGTAATGCTTGACTCATGGCTGTTAGTGTGCCCATCACAGTGTTCACCATACCATTGGGTAGGTTTTTGCTCCTTTCCTCCTCCCCCCTCATCCCTGCTTGATTTCCAATGAGCTTTTTTTTCTTTTTTTAAGAGACAGAGTCTCACTTTGTTGCCCTTGGCAGAGTGCTGTGGCGTCATAGCTCACAGCAACCTCCAGCTCTTGGGCTTAGGCAATTCTCTTGCCTCAGCCTCCCAAGTAGCTGGGACTACAGGCACCCGCCACAACACCCACATATTTTTTTATTGCAGTTTGGCTGGGGCCAGGTTTGAACCCGCCACCCTTGGTATATGGGGCTGGCGCCTCACTCACTGAGCCACAGGTGCCACCCGATTTCCAATGAGTTTTAAATAGTACACATTCTAATGGTAATTTAAAACATTTCTAAACATGGGCATTAATTTTATATTACAAGTTAAATTCCACAAGGACAGGGGGTTTTTAGGCCTAATACATCGACCATGTTAGATTAGAGTAAAAAAAGGTAAGACAGCCAACATATTAGGGCTAAGACTTAGCCCTAGAATCACAATGAAGAATCTAAACTTAGCAAACTGCATTGTCAGTCTTTGTAAATGGCTAAGACGTATGACTTTGTCAACAAGATGTGTTAAAGACAAAATGAACGGAAATGTAAGACTTCTGAGGGCAGCCAGAACAGGGGAGAGGGAAAAGAATTTAAGAGTAGCACATCCTTAAGTTTGGAAGAAGCACCACTGGAGACCAGTTAAGGATGGTCCTACCTCATCTAGTCAAGCTAAGCTGGTTCTAGATTTTACTTAAAGTAGTCTTAAAATATCAGTGCGTTATGCTTGTGTGTGTCCCTTTTATCATTTCTAATTATCTTACTTTATTTCTACTTTAGTTTTCCAATAAGATACCTTTTGACAAACTAAATTTTTATTAAATGAACTAAGGAGCAAAGGAATTTACCCTATGTCAGACTAGCTAAGGATTACAGACCCTTTTACTTTATTTTTTCCCTTTTGTTGTTGTTGTTGAGACAGAGTTCTACCCTATGCTTTGAGCTAAGTGCAATGGCATTGTAGCTCACTGCAACCTCAGACTCAGACTGTAGGCATCCTGCTGCCTCACCTCAGAAGCTGCTGGGATTACAGGTGCTTGCCACAGTGCCCTGCTGTGTTTTTCAATTTTTTTTTTTTTCATGAGTCGGGTTCTCACTCTCCCTCAAACAAACCTCAAACTCCTGAGCTCAAGCAATCCTCCCACCTCAGCCTTCCACAGTGCTGGAATTATCGACATGAGCCACCACGCCTGGCTACTTTATTTTTTTGAGACAGAGTCTCGCTTTGTCACCCTCAGTAGAGTGTCATAGCTCATAGCAACCTCAATCTCTTGGGCTCAAGTGATCTTCTTGCCTCAGCCTCCCAAGTAGCCGGGACTAAAGGCACCTGCCACAACACCTAGCTATTTTTAGAGACTGGTCTCACTCTGGGTCAGGCTGGTCTCAAACTCTGAGCTCAGGCAATCCACCCGCCTCGGCCTCCCAGAGTGCTAAGATTATAGGCGTGAGCCACTGCACCTGGCTGTACAGACCTTTTTAGAAGGTAGGCACCTTTTGAAAGCTGTAGCTGGATGTCTGGAAAAGAGCTTCTGAAGCTGATGTGGACGGGAGAAGAAAATTTTGATTTCTGTACAACTATACTGAATGGTCTTTCTCATCAGGGTTTTTCTCAGAATAGCAGAGACAATTATATGTTATAAAAATCCAGAAGGAGATGAACAAGCCATTGGGAGTCAAGAAAAGCTGCATGGAAAAAAGGTAGCATTTGAGAGAAAAATGCTTTGAGAGAGGGCATCTTTTTCAGATTCACACAAAGTCTATGGATGTGCAGGATCTGAATTTTAAAAAAGAAGGAAAATTTGGACCAGGGAAACCATGCAAGAGAATGCTTAGAGACAGGAATGAGCAGTGTACATACCATACATAGCCCAATAAGTAAATAAATAAATAAGCAAATAGCTGAATATAGCTGTATGAAAAAGAAGCCTTGATTGCTAAATGGTATTCCTTTTAAAGGTATCCAATAATTAACAACCCAGGACACAAGCATTATAACATAAAATAGCATGTTATTTTTCAAATGAGGAAATAGAAGACAAAAGGAATTGCCACAGTAGCATAAAGACCTGGTAGAACCAACCATAAGAATAATTTTAACTTTATATTGTTTTATTCTGATTTGGGGAGATTTAAATCTATTCAACAAGAGAAAATTACTCAATCATTAAAAACTACCTCCTATTTTTTTTTTTAGAGACAGAGTCTCACTTTATTGCCCTTGGTAGAGTGCCATGGCATCACAGCTCACAGCAACCTCCAACTCCTAGGCTTAGGTGATTCTCTTGCCGCAGCCTTCCAAGTAGCAGGAACTATAGGCACCCAACACAACGCCCAGCTATTTTTTTGTTGCAGTATGGCTGGGGCTGGGTTTGAACCCGCCACCCTTGGTATATGGAGCCAGCACCCTACTCACTGAGCCACGGGCATTGCCCCCAAAACTACCTCCTTTCAATAAAGAAAAAAGAAGCAGAAAATCTTTGTACCCAAGAGAGAAACTAACATAAAAATAAAACAATTCTTTTTCTTTTCTTTTTTTATCTTTCTTTTTTTCTTTTTTTTTTTTTTAATGAGACAGTCTCACTCTGTAGCCCCCTAGATAGAGTGGTATGATATCATAGCTCACAGTAACCCTAAACTCCTGAGTTCAAGCAATTTTCTTGCCTCAGCCTCCTGAGTAGCTTGAGACCAGCCCAACATGATGCCTGACTAGTTTTTCTATTTTTAGTAGAGATGAGATCGCTTGCTCAAGCTCAGGTGATCCACCTGCCGCAGGCTTCCAGAGTGCTAGGATTCCTTCCAGGCATTAGCCACTGTGTGCAGCCCTCTCTTCTTAAGATACGGGGTGGGGGGCTCTCACCTTTTTGCCCACACTGGAGTGCAATGGTACAATCACAGCTCACTATAACCTCAAATGCCTGGGCTCAAGCAAGCCTCCCATCTCAGCCTCTGAGTAGTTAGGATTATAGGCTCACACCACTATGCCAAGCTATGTTTTTATATTTTTGTGGAGACAGGTCTCAGTATGTCCACACTGGTATTGAACCCCTAGCCTCAAGCATAATTATTTTTCTTATATGAGGAAATTTTTAACAAACAAAAAGCTAATTTTCACACAAATTTCTCAACTCAATTTACCTATTGTTATATATTATAAGGCTCCCAGTCTTGATAGCAATAATAATAAAGAATAATGGTGAATAAATACACTTAGAGAAGTGACTTGTGCAATATAACCCACTGGCAGACCACGGAGCCTCCTGACTTCAAATCCAGTAATTATTATCTATCCCTCAGCCTACCCTTTCTATCACAATGTAGTATGCTCTTCAGCTTAATTTATAATTTTCAAATACATAGATCTGATTGTCAGTGTTGCACATTTTCTTTCTTTTTTTTTTTGTAGAGACAGAGTCACACTTTATCGCCCTTGGTAGAGAGCTGTGGCATCACACTGCTCACAGCAACCTCTAACTCCTGGGCTTAGGTGATTCTCTTGCCTCAGCCTTCCGAGTAGCTGGGACTACAGGCGCCCATCACAACACCCAGCTATTTTTTTGTTGCAGATTGGCTGGGGCCAGGTTTGAACCCACTACCCTCGGTATATGGGGCCCTACCCACTGAGCCACAGGAGTTGCCCAGTGTGTTGCACATTTTCATGGAACACAAATTTTGATTTCATCTTATTAGACTCTTAATTGTTCAAACAGCACAATTTTCCATAATGTCCATATTCTACAGCATAACAACAAAAGCAACTAGCAGGTGTCATGGTGGGCAACTACAGTCCCAGCTACTTGGGAGGCTGAGGCAAGAGGATCACTTGAACCCAGGAGTGTGAGGTTGAGGTGGCTGTCAGCTAGGCTGACCTCACAACATTCTAGCCTGAGCAACACAGTGAGACTCTGTCTCAAAAACAACGAAAGCCATTTTCTCTACATTTGAGGTTGCAAACCTTTAAGAAGCTTCTTCAGTAGTTCATCAGAGTATTTCAGGGCTCCAAGGTAAACAAGAACTTGAGGTAATCTATAGTCAGCAAACATGGTGATACTGGAAATATCCGTAAAGCAGCCGTCTCCTTTTCCTTCTAATACACTCCACGTATCTGCTACAAGGATTTGGGCTCGTTTGTAAAAAGAAACTCTTTCCCCCTGATTAATAAAGAGAATATAAATGTTACATGGGTATCTGAAAACTTTAGTTTTAAAAAGGCATATGTTGAATAAGCTTACTCTGTTGGTAAGAATTTATAGACCTTTTACAGAAAACAAAATGATTTGAAAAACATTATTATCTATATCACCCCACATTTGCTTCCTATTTTTCTCTAAACATATAAAATACAATTTATATAATCGTGGTACTACTAGTATTTTTTTTTTTTTTGAGACAGAGTCTCACAATGTCACCCTTGGTAGAGTGCTGTGACATCACAGCTCATAGCAACCTCAAACTCTTGGGCTTAAACGATTGTCTTGCCTCAGCCTCCCAAGTACTTGGGACTACAGGTGCCCACCACAATGCCCAGCTGTTTTTTGTTGCCATTGTCATTGTTGTTTAGCTGGCTAGGCCAGATTCGAACCTGCCAGCCTCTGTGTTTATAGCCAGCACCGTAACCACTGTACTACAGGCGCCAAGCCTAGTTTTCTTTTTTAATAGCATTACTTCATATTTCTGTATCACTATACATATTTCTATATCACTATAATCCAACTGTTCATTATTTTTAACATCTAGAGGGTATTCCTTTTGAAGGTTTTGTAAATTTAAAAGGTTTCCAATTGCAACATAACTTACATTAATTGTATAAAATATGGGAGAGTATAAAAAAGAAAATAATCATCCATATGCTCAGATCTGAAAAGAATTCAATAACATGATTATTATTTTTTTTTTTAAGTTTTCCCTTTTTTTTTTGTAGCTTTTTTTTTGGTTGGGTCTGGGTTTGAACCCACCACCTCCGGCATATGGGGCTGGCGCCCTACTCCTTAAGCCACAGGCACTGCCCCAACATGATTATTTTTGAGATAAAGACTTAATTGACCTCCTAGCACTCTGGGAGGCTGAGACAGGAGATTGCTTGAGCTCAAGAGTTCAAGACCAACCTGAGCAAGACCCAGAACCCATCTGTACAAAAGATAAAAAAAATTGTAATAACTGGGCATGGTGGCTAATGCTGGAGGCTGAGGCAGGGGATGTGAACCCAGGAGTTTGAGGTTGCTGTGAACTAAGAAGATGCCATTACACTCTAGCCCAGAGGACAGAGTGAGACTCTTTCTCAATAAAAATTTTATTTTATTTTATTTTTTTTTTTTTGAG
>NW_003852401.1:41727325-41731392 GCF_000181295.1 Otolemur garnettii
AGGTGTATGTGGCTGGCGCCTTAGCCGGTTGAGCTATAGGCGCCGAGCCAAAAGTTCACAATTTTAAAAGCTACATATATTTAATTTCTTTGTGCCATAAAACAAATATTGTATGAAAAAGAAAACCTAGCCAGGAGAGGTGGCTCAAGCCTATAATCCTAGCACTCTGGGAGGCCGAGGAGGGTAGATTGCTTGAGCTCAGGATTTGGAGACCAGCTTAAGCAAGATAAAGACCTGTCTCTATTAAAAAAAAAAAGAAAAACTGAGGCAAGTGGCCAGGCAGGGTGGCTCATGCTGTATTCCTAGCACTTTGGGAGGCCAAGGCAGGGTGACTGATTGCCTGAGCTCAAAAGTTCAAGACCAGCCTGAACAAGAGTGAGACCCTGTCTCTAAAAGTAGCTGAGCATTGTGGCGGGTGCCTATAGTCCCAGCTACTTGGAAGGCTGAGGCAAGAGAATTGCTTCTGTCCAAGAGTGTGAGGTTGCTGTGAGCTGTGATGCCAAGGCACTCTACTGAGGGCAAAAAAGAAAAACTGAGGCAAGAGGATCACTTAAGCCCCAGAGTTGTAGGCTGCTATGAGCTATGATGATGTCATGGCACTCTACCCAGGGTGACAGCTTCAGACTGTCTCAAGAAAAAAAAAAGAAAACTCATAGTATATATACAGTACATTGAACTTTGCAATACTTATAAAGAATTTAGTACACATTCTCCTCCCCATTGTTTTCTTCAACAGAATAGAGTCTCGCAATAAAAAAAGTTTAAAAAAAATAGCGTCTCACTATGTTGCCCAGGCTGAAGTGCAATGACTATTCAGATGACCCATCATAGCTCACTGTAGCCTCAAACTCCAGCCCTAAAGATATCCTCCCACCTCGGCCTCCTGGTGGCTGGGACTACAGAACCACAGGCTCTCACCACTGTTCCCTACTAGAGTACACATTCTGATTCTAGCAATAAAGTACATTTTTTGAAGTACTACAAGGATTCAGTAGTTTTTTAGGTTTTAAATTTTAAGAGGACAAAGAATAAAAGACAAAAGAATAGGGAAAACACAAAGCAGTAATGAAGCACTACTTAATCTTCTGTTTCCTGTCCACAGGGAATGAACTTGAAAATTTAAGGTTGTTTGGGTTTGGTTTCTGTTCGTATTTGAGACAGAGTCTCACTGAGTTGGCTCGCAGGAACCTCAAACTCTCAGGCTCAATCCTCTTCTCTCAGCCTCTTGAGTAGCTGGGACTACAGGCGACTGCTATAACACCCTGCTAGCTTTCCTATTTTTAGTAGAGATGGGGTCTCTCTCTTCCTCAGGCTGGTCTTGAACTCTTGAAGCTCAGGCAATTCACCCACCTGGGCCTCTCAAAGTGCTAGCGATTACAGGCATGAGCCACTGTGCCAGGCCAAAACTTAAGTTTTTATTATAAAAACAAGTTCTGGAAGTGAATGAGTTAACTCTGATAAGTTTTTTTTTTTTTTTTAGCATTTTTAATTATTATGGGTGCATGATGGTTGTGTATCTTTACAGGGTACATGTGATGTTCTGATACAGGCATACATACAATGTGGATTAACCAAATCAGGGTAACTGAATTATCCATTATCTTGGGCATTTTAACTTTTCTTTCTGTTACGAACATTCCAATTCCACTCTTTAAGTTATTTTAAAGTATACCCTTACTTGTTGATTATAGGCACTTTGTTGTGCTATCAAATATTGCTCATTTACCTAACTATATTTTTGCACCCACTAACCATCCCTGCTTTCTCTGAAAGGACTATTACAACTACTAAAATCCCCGACAGAAGAAACTCACCTCAAACTGCGTCACATCTCTGTAAGAAGGAAAACTTTCAACAATCAAGTTCATTAACTTCTGTGCACTATTTTCACTTTTTCGCACACAATTAATAAAAGAGCCTCCAAACTTCTCCAGCAGAATTTTCCCGGTTTCATTGAGAATCCGATGCCTCTCTTCTATCAAAGGCATGGAAACGTCGGTGTCAGAACGAAATATATGGCGAACCTGATCCAGGGTCACTGTGGCATAGTACGAGGCACTAGTTAATGGTATCCCTTTAGGAATAAAAGAAAATTTAGAAGAACAATGTTATACCACTATGTTCATTAAGACCCTTGCTTTTACAACATGCCATGAATATGAAACCAAATGTTACTGGAATGAACCAAAACTGGATGATAATAAAAGCAATACTCATTTTCTTGTTCATGTGTACTTACCCACTTCTAACTATAGTAACATTATATCAGATGTATTTTGACCGTGTACAATGTTTTAGGTCTGTCCTTTAACTCTTTAGGTGTCATTAAAGTATTGTTTAGAAAACTAACTTTTGTGCCTATTCTGGGATTATGATAAATAGTAGGATCATTTCCCACGAATACACGTCTTCTCATATATTTAAGCAGAGAGACTTGCAAGAACTTCCGTTTCGCCTCCTTAACATATTACTCTATCTCCCAACCCACTCCTTGGGAGCCCAGTAAACTAGAGCCTCAAAGGCTGTCGGGTCTGACCGAGAGCACCAACCTTCGTCCAGGGCTCTGTTGACTGCGGCACACAGGGACCAGTACCCAGTGTACTTTCTTTCCTTGTACACCACCACACATTTGCGGTCGTCCCGCTCCGACCAAAAGGAGAAGTTGAGCGTGTCTGTCAAGAACACCCAGTTGACCGCTGCTTCATCTGCCGCCCTGGGGTTCAGCTCATGAAGGGCCTTCCACCCCTCCACGCCTAGCTCAGGCCCCGACGTCTTGGACAACAGCAACTCGGCCACCCTTCGAACGCCTCCGCTGTCAATGAACACATCCCGACTGTTTTCTGCAATGAATTTGGCGGATTCTCTGGGCGTTAGGAGCCGGTCCATTCTGCCCCTGCTCTTTGGGACTGGGGAACTACGCGTTTGACCTCAGCTAGTCAAACCCGCTTCTCTCTTGGGGCGGGACAAGGTCCAGGATCCCTCAGCGCCTGGCGCCGTGGGAATCACAGCCCTACGTAAACAAAGTCCTGCCCGGGTAACTGACACTGAGCACAGAGCTCAGCCTAGCTGCCAAATCCCGCCCGTCGCGCTCCCAATAAACTGCAGAGACCGCTAGGCCGCGCGCACGGCCGGCCCGGGGACTTCCGGGAGGGCGTCCCGCCCCCCTCGCTCGGGCGCTCCCGGGACCTCCGCTTCCGGCTCCGGAGTCTCCAAGGCGCTGAAGAGTCCCGCGCGCTGGTTGGGGGTTTGCCCACACTGGGACTTGAGGCTATGTTATTTCGTGCCTCTTATCATCCCTCTTCGAACATGCCTCACGAAGAGTGAGGTTTACCTAAATGGCTTGGGTCTCCATGGCTCCAGCCGTTGTACCGCATTGCCTTCAAGCCGGTTCCCGGTCCTCTCCTGTCCCGGAGGGCGAAGTCTGATCTGTTGGCGACGTCCTGCCTCCCGCGTCCTAGTCCGAAACAAGTGTTAGGGCCGAGTCTCGGTCCTGCGTTTTGGACAGACCCCCTGACTGATACACCGGGCACGCCCTCCCCCGCCACCCCGCTTCGGCTTTCTTTTGATAAATTCCTGGACTGTTTAGAAGCTGTAGGAACGTTTAGTTGGAGAGGGGAGAGAAATGCATGAGTAAACAAATATATTAAAGTGTTGTATGAACATTGGGTGCCTGGTTTTGTGCTTATGTACACAATCCCACTTTGGATCATGACAAAAGTAGCTATTATGATCCTGATTTTGCAAAGTAGCTTCCATCACAACAGTGGTTTGGGTTGAAATTCAAACCTTTGGTTAAACCCTCCTACCCACGCCCAACTCCCCCCCGCCGCCCCAACCAAGAGCATTCTATGAGCCAATTATTATTATTTTTTTGCACTAGAATGTTTATTGTGGCTCAATTCATAATTGCTAAGTCGTGGACCCTCATCCCCATCAACCTATTAATGGATCAACAAACTGTGGTATATGTATACCATGGAATATTATTCAGCCATTAAAAAGATGGAGACTGGCTAGGCGTCTGTGGCTCAAGCGGCTAAGGCGCCAGCCACATACACCTAAGGTGG
>NW_003852401.1:41731631-41757674 GCF_000181295.1 Otolemur garnettii
GGAGACTTTACATCTTTTACATTACCTGGATGGAGCTGAAATACATTCTTCTTAGTAACGTATCACAATGGAAAAATAAATATTCAATGTACTTCATACTAATATGAATATATAAACATGCTAATATCAATATATGAATAATTAATTACATGCTCATAAGAACAATAAAACTAATACAGTCCAATTGTGGGTAGAGGGAAGTGGGAGGAGGGAAAAGGGAGGACGTTTGGAGAGAAGACATGAGGCGGCAGCTCCCTGATGTGCACATTGTGAGGGTTTATAACATGCCCCCTGGGTGAGGCGCTCTTCTACAAATGGAACTTTACCCCGGAAGAACAATGTGACCTAAAAATTATATCCTCATATTAATTTGAAAAAATAACAAAATTAAAAAAAGAAAAGAAAGAAGAAAAGTTTTTCGGCTTTCAAGAGCAGCCTTCACTCCAAGTTAACAGAGATATTCACAGTCAACTCCACGCCACAACCAGGCGAGGGCATTCATAGCAAGGTGACCTGCGATGGCCCACAACTAAGGTAGCAAATGCACCCCTCCAGGAGGGTGGGTAAAAAGCAGTGAATTCCACTGGCAGAAAATAACCAGCCACTACTCCAGGCCCTCTGGCCCCTGAGATCTTCAGGGCTTTGCAGGCCCAGCTCCCTATAAATCCAGTAGTGATCTAGAGTCTGAGTTTTTGTTATCCACAAAATCATCTCCCTGTTGGTGCCCAGATGTGGTGATGGAGATCCAGGAGACCTGGGCGGAATCCTGGGAAGAGAGGAGCTCAGAGATGTCAAATAATAGCAGAATGTCTGCTCATATACTCAGAAGGAGTTAATGCAGAGAAGTAAAATGGGTTTTGTGAAGGTAGGCCACTGCAATTGTTTTTACTTCCCCTGACATCCAAAATGATAGAATAAAGCCCCACGAAGGCTTAACAGGAAAGAGGTAGGGGCTCATACCTATAGCCCCAGCTTCTCAGAAGACTGAGCAGGAAGATGGCTTAAGCCTAGGAATTTGAGGCTGTAATGAACTGTTTGTACCATTGGACTCTAGCCTGGGACACAGAGCAAAACCCCATCTCTGAAAAAAACAACAAAAAAGAATGTATGGGTCACTATAGTATAATTTTTTTCTTTTTCTTTTTTTCTGAATATAACCATTTAAGCATTTAAGTTGACCATTTCCAAGGGGCAAGGTGGCTTACATCTGTAATCCTAGCACTCTGGGAGGCCTAGGCGATTGGAATGCTTGAGCTCAGGAGTTCAGGATCAGCCCAAGCAAGAGTAAGACTCCATCTCTACTAAAAATAGAAAAACTAGACAGGCATGGTGGTACATGCCTGTAGTCCCAGCTACTCAGGAGACTGAGGCAGAAGGATCACTTGAGCCCAGGAGTTTGAGCTTGCTGTAACTATGACATCATGGCGCTCTACCCAAGGTGACAGACTCTGTCCCAATATATATATATATATTATAATGGAATAAATTTACTTTTTTCCCATTATATATCATTAACATAACTATAATTCAAAACTAGGGCTGAGCACGATGGCTTATACTTGCTATCCCAGGATTTTGAGAAGCTGAGAAGGAGGAACACTTGGGCTCAGGAGTTGGAGGTTGCTGTGAACTATGATGATGCATTGCACTCTAGCCTGAGCAACAAAGTGAGACAACATCTGAGGGAAAAAACCTACTTAGAACATTTTTTTTTTTTTTTTTTTGAGACGGAGCCTCAAGCTATCCCCCCTGGGTAGAGTGCCGTGGCATCACGCTCACAGCAACCTCCAACTCCTGGGCTCAAGTGAGTCTCCTGACTCAGCCTCCCAAGTAGCTGGGACCACAGGCGCCCACCACAGCGCCTGGCCATTTTTTGGTTGCAGCCATCATTGTTGTTTGGTGGGCCCAGGCTGGATTCGAACCCGCCACCTTAGGTGTATGTGGCTGGCGCCTTAGCCACTTGAGCCACAGGCGCCAAGCCTACTTAGAACATTTTAACCATATTTTACTTTTTTTAATTTTTAAAATATTTTTATTCAGTCTCCGTAGATACCATCAAAAATTGCCAGTGCTGGCGCAGTGCCTATGGCTCAGGTGGCTAAGGCGCCAGCCACATACACCTAAGGTGGTGGGTTTGAATCCAGCCTGGGCCTGCCAAACAAGGACGGCTGCAACCAAAAAATAGCCAGGCGTTGTGGCGAGTGCTGTAGTCCCAGCCTAGGAGTTGGAGGTTGCTGTGAGCTGTGTGACCCTGCCAGGGATTGAGACTCTAAAAAAAAAAAAAAAAAGTGAAAAAAACCCTCACCTTTTTGGAGGAATTAAAACCAGCATTTTTGCCCTAGGCCAGTAATCAGAGGGGCAGAGAAGTGTTTTTGTCTTTGTTTTAACAACAAGCTATGGCTCAATAGAATTATCTGGACAGAGGTCATAAGGTCATCTAAGATGTTATAGTTAAATAGCAATAGCCTGAAAACCCCCTTTAAAAGCTGTGTATTTGGGTCGGTGCCCTTGGCTTAGTGGGTAGGGTGCCGGCTCCATATACAGAGGGTGGTGGGTTCAAACCCAGCCCCAGCCAAACTGCAACAGCCGGGCACCTGTGGGCCTAGGTACTCAGGAGGCTGAAGCAAGAGAATCACCTCAGCTAGGAGCTGGAGGTTGCTGTGAGCTGTAATGCTTCCTCTTGGGTGATAAAGCGAAACTCTGTCTCTACCAAAAAAAAAAAAAAAAATTCTGGCTCAGTGCCCTTAGCACAGTGCTTACAGCACCGGCCACATACATGAAGGGTAGGGGGTTCGAACCCAGCCCCTACGGAGGGCAATAAAGTGAGAAAACGCTGGTCTTTTTGAGACCAGCATCTCACTCTGATGCTCTTGCTAGAGTACTCTAGTGTCACAGCTCACAGCAATCTCAAATTCTTGGGCTCAAGTGATCCTCTTGCCTCAGCCTCCCAAGTAGCTGGGACTAGAGGCACCTGCCACGACACCTGGCTATTTCTAGAGACAGGTCTTTAACTCCTGACCAATTGACTTGCCTTGGCCTCCAAGAGTGCTAGGATTATAGGTGTGAGCCACTACATAGGCCTCCTGAGGAAGATGGTCTTTAAGACAAGACTGCCATCCTCCTCATTGGCCAACAACTTAATAAACTTATTTTTTCTTTTCCTCAAACCACTTGTCCTCTTTCTTCTTTTGGCCTCACAGACAAGTACCCAATTTAGGGCAGGGAAAATTAGTCAAGCCATGATGTGGTCTCAGTTGGAGATTAGTGTCAGCCTGATCCCACAAAAAGTTCTGCACTCTGAACTGTACACAGAATTGGTGCCAATTTGAGACACAAGTATGAATACTTTAGAAAAGACAAGACTACCTGATGTATACAATATGAAGGCCCAACCCAAATGAGATTACATACACCTAGAATTTATGGTTTGAGAACCTCAGTCTTACTTTTCCTATTTCTGGGGGTGGGGGGGAATTCCAGGGCCCACCACAACCCCATATGCCTATGCCCTCTTGACTCAGTTGAACCTTCTCATAGATTCCTAGTTGAACTCTAGAAAGGAGTGTTGCTTCAAACAACATGCTTATTAATGTACATACACAAATACGTATGTACACATTTCTGCTTTATTAAACACAACTTACAATACTATGTTGTTCATTACCAATTTGTTCTAATTGTTGGATCTCTCTCTAAGACACAACTTTTGGCTAAACCCTGCATCCTTAGGTACTATCACTGTTCTTGTGTTATTTGATGAGTTATGAAAAGATATGCAAACATATTTGTTACTACATAGCGCTGTATTGCAGTAATCCTCAAACTTCAAGAATAACTAAGGAAATGTTAAATTTCTATGTTCTTGCTCCCGCCTCTCTCTGCCTTTCTTCTCTGCTCTCTCTTCCCTCCTCTCTCCTTCTCTCTCTCTTTTCTCTCCTCCTTGGTGCTGCTCTGCAGCCTCCCTCTCCCCACTAATAAAGACCTTTTGTACAAAAAAAAATTTTTTTCTATGTTTTTGGTGGCTTATAGAAATTGTAATTCAGTAGAGCTGACAAAGTGTCTAGAACTTGCATTTTAAACCAGCACCCCAGATTCTGAAGGTGGTCCTGGGAACACAATTTGAGAAACACTGTAATATTGCTTTCCAAAAACTCAGCATCACCAAGAAAAATCAGCCAATTTTACTTCAAACTTGCCAGTAATGGAAAAACTCTAATAAAGGGGAGCTGAAAAAATACAATATTTAAGGTTGATTCAGTTTTCAACCACAAAGACTCAACACCTTTCCAATATTTTTTTGAGACAGAGAGCCTCACTCAGTCACCCTGGAGTTGAGTGTCATGGCATTATAGCTCAGAGTAACCTCAAACTCTTGGGGCTCAAGAGATCATCTTGTCTCAGCCTCCCAAGTAACTGAGACTATAGATGCCTGGCTAAAAAATTTTTGATGATCCTCAACAACGGGCAGTTTTCATTGGTCTAACATTCTAATAGAAAATTTAAAATAAAGGCCTCTTTATCTACCAGGAATCTTAAGCAATTCACAACTTACTTGTGCGGAATAAATTTCCCTGAGTACTAAAAATGGTTAAGACAAAGCACTGAAAGGTATGTAATTATGTATTTATTTGAGGCAGTCTTATTCTATTGCCCAGGTTAGAATGGCCTGGAGTCAACCTAGCTTGCAGCAACCTCTCAACTCCTGAGTTTAAGATATCCTCTTCCTTCAGCCTCCCAAGTAGCTAGCAATACAGGGCCCATCCACAATACCTGGCTAATTTATTTAGTAGGGACAGGGTCTTGGCTCTTGTTCAGGCCAGTCTTGAACTCCTCTAAGTTCAGGAGATCCTTTCTCTTCAGCCTCCCAGAGTACTAGGATTACAGGCATGAGCCACTGCATCCAGACTTGACTGGATTTTTCAAAAGAAAAATCACATTTTGGTTTTCTGATTCTATGATCCCAGCGATATCAGTGATCAAGTCTGAGACTATCATAAATCATCATTAAATTCTGGTGGAACTTAGCTTCCTTCCAACATGTCTGTCGATATTTTGGTAATACTTTCAAAGACACACTAAAAACATTTTTAAAAAAACTTGACATTTGCTAAAAATTTCTTAAAGCTTCAGTTAGTGTATGTACTAGTTGCTCCTTACAAAATTGGCGGTGTTTCATTTAAGCAATTTTAAGAGCGTATATTTACTTCTCTCACCCTCCTTGAAAAATGTTCTCAACTTATCTCAATTCCCTGTCCAACTTAAAACACAATTTGATTCACCAATAGTGCCAAAAAATGACAAAATGCCTGAGGTGTTGGGATAACCGTTACTTTATACCCTTCCATCAAAACATCACAGGCACCCACAAATATACAGTTGTAATGTTTCCACAATTAAAAACTAAAATAGTAACAATGCAAAATCTCCTCCCAAAGTATTATGCCCGTTATCACTTACAGGTACTCTTCAGTAGGTTCATATTTTCAAGGACTGAATTTAAAAGCCAAAAATGACATTTTCAGAATAGTCCATGTGTTTCATAACATTTTAAAATGGCTGATGAGGGCGGTGCCTGTGGCTCAGTGAGTAGGGTGCCGGCCACATACACCAAGGGTGGCAGGTTCAAACCTGACCTTTGCTGAACAGCAACCAAAAAATAGCCTGGTGCTGTGGCAAGGCGCCTGTAGCCCCATCTACTTGGGAGGCTGAGGCAAGAGAATCCCTTAAGCCCAGGAACTGGAGGTTGCTGTGACCTGTGTTGACACCACAACATTCTACCAAGGGCATCAAAGTGAGACCCTTGTCTCTGCAAAAAAATAAAAAAATGACTGATGAAAGCTTTGAAGCCAGTACACTAGTTCAGTGACTTTCCTCCAATAGGAGTAACAATTGACTAAAATGTCACTGGTAAATTTTCTCTAGGGAGAACAGCTCATTTCATGTAAGAAACCTCAACTCATCCAGTTAGAATACCCAAGGGGGAGGCTAAATATAAATAACACCCAGGTGGCAGTTCTTCCTAATTCCACCTTTGGAGAAACTACATGACAGGTACCATTCACTAGTTCCATCATCTTTTCACTTTTATTTCAACTTTACTAAGAGAACATTCTGTCCTTGTCAAAACTATGGGGAGTTGGATTGCCACCGGATTTTTTTGACTCAGTCTTACTTTGTCACCCCTGATAGTGCCAAGGGGTCCTAGCTCACAACTCCTGGGCTCAAAAGCGATCCTCTTGCCTCAGCCTCAAGTAGCTGGGACTACAGGGGCACAACAGAAAGCCTGGCTATTTTTTTGATACTGGGTCTCCCTCTTGCTCAGGGCTGATCTCTAACCTGTGAGCTCAGGCAATTTGCCAGCATCAGCCTCCCAGTGCTGGCTTGAGCCACCATGCCCAATCTTTAAATTCTAATTGAGCATATTTGCTTAACTACTAGAATGTATTGCAGAGTTGTCCAACTTAACTATACACAAGTCTCTTAAGTTTAAGAAAGTGTAATTATACCCACAACTCCTTTTCCTTAATAATTGTTAATCTGTTCAAGTTTTCTGGACAGCTGGAGATTAACAGGTAATTTTAGAGATGAGCCAGGACTCTAAAGTTACTTTTACATTATCTTTGATACTCCCAAATGGTAAACTAGAGCTATAGGAAAAAAAAAAAAAAAAACCCCAAAACCCCCCACGTAACTCTCAGTTAACATGAAGACTGTAAAAACTGGTTAATGATTAGGCTCTCATTTTGCTAGAAGTCCCCTATAATAAAGAGCCCAACTGTTGGAATTCTATCTACCACCCCTATCAGATTTATAAATGCTAGAAAAACACTTCACACAAAAATTATATAATTTAACATTACTGTATTTCCTTGTAAGAGGGTTTCAACAAATTTTACAGGTGTCAATCAACCCTTGTTCAAATTGGGCACACAAAATCTAGCATCATGGGAGTTTTATTTATTTGGAAGTGAATTTTTAACTATCAATACAAATGCCAAGATACTACACAAAACATCCACAGGAACTTTTTTCATTTTTTTGAATTGTACACAAACATTTCCTACATAATCCAACATACAACAGAGAAATGGTACATCTTTTTCTTTCAATTTGCATACAATGGAAAAACAAGAATATATATATATATTACAAAGTTTAACTAATAGACACTAGCAAGTTGACAGTTTAAGTCTATAGGTGAGAAATTATCTAATAAAAATAATCAGAATTTATTCAGCATCAGTCACTTCCATAACCAAGTGTTATTTTAATTAATAAAACTTGCTGCCAATTAGGCTTCTGGTATATACTTCTACCAGTACCCAATATGTAGCACTGCTCCCCACCTTGGTTTTTTACAATTACTAACAGAAAATTGTTGAAAAGTAGGGGCAAGCATTTGCAACAAACAAAAAATCCCCAGCTTATTATAAGCATGAACATGTATGATGGAATTTCTTCCCAGCAATAGACTTTTTTAAACCATCAAGAAATCATCAGAACTGAATTTGCCAAAGTATTTTGCCTATGTCCAAGAAGAGATGCACTAATATCCAACAGAGCTGAAAATCAAACTTAGTGTTTAGTTTGGAGATGGGTTGGAAATTCAGCCACCATCTGAAGAATGACTGCCTTAAAAAAAAAAATGACCACCAAAAATAGGTTCACTAAATTTATTTTAAAAATCATAAAACGTTTCTTACAAAAGAGCATAACATTCTGCACACTGCTCTGAACAGATGCCAGGGACATGTGGACTATTGTTACTTTTCCTCCCTGTCCCACCCCCCAAATGTTACAGTGACCACAAAGCAAGGTGTTCACAATTATTACATGGGGGGAACTTTTTAAACCACCAACAATGAACAAAAAATAAAATTCACTCACTCTGCTGCTGTTTCAAAATTTCAATGTTAGTTTTTGCACGCCCTTCCCCCCCCCAACCCTGTTTGTAAGGAACTAAAACATTACATCTGGTGAACAGCAAAGATTTCACTACACCTCAAATGCAGAACACCTATGAAGCAGAGGAATGTTGGCTTTTTAAACAGAAGCAGATAAAAAAAAAAAGATGCAGGACTCCTTCAGTTCTTCACTAGTCTTAGAAAAACTTTCCAGAATACTGCTTCACACTATAAAAAAGAAAAAATATCTTGCATTAGAATCCTTCAACATCTGCATACTGCTTCACACTATAAAAGAAAAGAAAAAAAGTGCGAATTAGAATTTTTTGTTCGTAACATCTTAATCAGCATTAAGACAATTTCAACGCTAAATTAAAATGATAAACATGTCCAGTACAATTAGAAGAATTAAAAAACTAGCAATCACAAATCAAAGCAATATAAAATTCAAGGAAAAGGATTAATAGTAAACCAGACATTAGTAGAGCAGAATTAAGAAAATGAAATCGAAAGTTGTTAATATTTGGTAGAAAAGACAAAGAATGCCAGTGAGGTGTGAAATGCTGCATTTTTTACAGCACCAATCATTTGTCCTGTAGAGGCATGGCCTGTGCCATATGGCAGACTGTGATTTGTTGTCAATTTACTTATCTAAAAACAACAAAATCACTAGTCTTCCACACAGAACTAGGCCAACATCCAATGAATCTTCTATTATTTTCTACAGGCTCTGTATAATTTGTTAACAAGTGGTTTTGGCAGCAGTTTTCACCAGAGAAATGAGAAGTTTGCTTGGTTAAGGCTTCTTCCAGCAAGATTAGTATTGTCTTCGTTTTTAGTAAGAGAGCAGAAGAAAATTAAGACAAAGCTATTAGAATGTTTAGAAGTTAGGTCCCCAAAAGGTTGAGACACCATGGCTTCTAAAAGAAAAAACCAATTGAGAAGAAAAGCTTTTCAAGTTTTTAGTGTAAGTATACGCTAATGCAGAGCTAAACTTAAAACTGACCTGTTCTGCAGTAAATACTGTGCATTCTGTATCTGGTCCTGTGTTCCTGTAATGGTAATGATCCGATCTTCGGATCCTTCTAAAGGCTCATCGATTTTGATGGAAGCTCCCGACTCATGACGGATTTGTTTAATCCGCTGACCACCTTTGCCAATAATAGATCCAGCCAACTGAAAAGATTTTTAAGAAGTGTTTATGATATACTTTTAAAGAAAATTTATTACCTGTATTTTCAGTGATAACCAAGAGTGTTAATTTTATAGTCACTTATTCAGAAATCATTGTCTTATACCCCCTAAACTGAAGTTTGGATTATCCTGTCTTCATACCACACATTAATATTTCCTTTAATAAACTAATTAAGGGCTTTATGGAAAACTGTCTTAACTTTTTTAGTAGTAGCACTGAACTCCACTCAAAAAGACTCAAATTATAGAATGCTATCTTACTTTATCAACATAACATTAATCCTAAAATAGTACTGTTTTTTTTTCTTTGTTAAAACCTTTTGAAATTAAAGAAAATGTACAAAAAGAGGCAATGATTCACTAAATGTTCCTGGTAGTATTTAAAGGTACTTACATCTTTGGGAATAGTTACTTGTGTAGTAATAATAGGTCCACCAAGATCACCATATGAGCCACGACCCCCTGCATAGGAATAATCTGATTTAAATAATGAGCATCAAGTTCATTTAAAAAGTATTAAATTAATGTTTTGATTTCACAAGGGAGCAAACTTACCATATCCGGAGCCACCCTAAAAACAGAAAGAAAAAAATACAAAATTACTTTGCCTTCAAAATTAATCTTCAAATATTTTAATATTCAAAAAACCCCTTCAGTTCAAAATTAATCTTCACTATTTTAATATTCAAAAACCCTTCAGGATAAAAGTCCTTTCACATCCCCCCTACCCCATTTATTTTTCCTTTAAGTAAATTTCAGAATACAAATCCTTGGTGGAAAAACAAAAAGAACTTAGAGGTATTCAAAAAACCAGACCATTACATGAGAGGGAATAAAATTCTTATTGCTGAGCAGGTAAGCATCTTTAGTTACAGATATACATGTCAACACCCAGGATACTCAACCTGTGGTTCATAAGCCATCTGCCATTCTGATGGGCTCCATGTATCTATTGCAGAATCCCAAGTTTCATCAGCACTGAAACCAACCTGTATTAAGACACAGAAACAGTAACATGAACCTGCATTGTATTTGCTATACAGCCACTATTTTATCTGTTTTATTTCCATTTCACATTGATAATATAGAAAAGTATGTATCAAGACAATAAATATGTATTTGCTGGGGAGCGGCCTGCAGACAATTTAATAAAAGTCTTATCAATACTCCCACAGCAACTAACAAAAATGATTTAAATGGCTACCTAAAAAATTGATTTCTAAGAAAAGCCTTTCAAGTACCATGATCTTTGACAAAAAGGTTTTTTTGGTGGGGTCAGGGCTTGATTTGAACCCGCCACCTCTGGTATATGGGGCCAGCACCCTACTCCTTTGAACCACAGGTGCCGCTCAATGTTAAGTATTCTTATAGCTCCCACACTCGTTCTTACCATTCCATCGTAACGGTCCCCAGGTCTTCCTCTTCTGTCATAGGCCATTAGATCTCTGCAAGCACAGTACTTGTTGTAATCTTAACTTGTTTACACATTACACACATCAAAGTCTACCCCATCTCCCCCAAAATCTGTAAATGAAAAAAACTTACCCTCCTCTAGGTGGTGGTGGTGGAGGTAGAGGGAGATTCCGAGCTCTGCTACCACCCCGGCCACCTCGTCCAGGAGGAGGGGGAGGTGGTCCTCTACGAGGGCTCATGTCATCATAATCTCTTCTAGATGGAGGCATGGGACGCCCACCCCGACCAGGAGGCATTCTGTCAAAACCACCTCTTCCTCGCATTGGGAATCCCACGGGCCGTCCACGGCGGTCATCAAACATCATCGTAAAACCACCATAGTCATAGGTTTCATCATAAAAATTGGGATCATAAGGCTGTGCACGTCCTTTGATGGGAGACTAAAAACAGAAACATGACGTTATAGACCAAAAAAAAAGCCTTAGTTCACACCAACTCCTCTTTTAACAAGTTTATTTTCCCCAAGAAAGAGGTACTAGAGCACAGATAGGAATATGGCAAAGATAATAGTAGGAAAGAAAAGATTTAACAATGCAATACTTTTGGTGAATTCTAAACAAAAGTGAGTTTTATTCCCTGCTAGGTAAGAAACAGAAGCTTACTTTTTACCCTTAGATCCTAAGACACCATAAATTACCTCTTGTATTTTATATTCAAAAGCTATGATGCACTTATGACAATATGTGGTCTATGCAGTGACTATCCTAACAGACCTGGTACCTACGGCAAAACTAATCAATCCATACACAATAGACGGGAACGCTGTGCAGTACACTATAAAGATATAAGCCATACTACAGGGAACTTGATTAGAATATGCAAGCCTATAAAATATCATCACCAATGATGTAATGATTATTCTCCACACTTTCCCAAACCCATTTCTAAGTGAAGGTGATGGCTGAAGCTAGGTGACAGAAAATTACCAGGGAAAGAGCAAAATTATTTGCCTAAACATTCTATAACTACTTTTGCAGAACATATGTTTGAGAAAAAAATGTAATAAATGTTCTTAAATACCTCAGATATGAGATCAAGGATGATCTTTATGCACTCTACGACTCTATCAGGTTTTCCTCCAATAAGAACGACTCTGTCAGTGGAATGAGGACAGCATTCCTGGAACAGCTTGATTGTTGTTTGAGTGTTCTGTAATACATTCACACACACACACACAAAATCAGAAGAAATAAAGTGCAGTGAAAAGTAGGTCTCTCATGCTCAGAGAAATTTATGACTAAATTTAACAATCTCCCCTTACCATAAAATTTATTACTATAGGACTTTGCAATGGGAGTAAAATTTTTGACCTAGCTTAAGTTATGCCTTTTGTTATTTTAACAGCAAACCAGATAAAGTGATAAGCCTAGGGAGGGAATTCGGGGTGGGGTGGGGGGGGGAAATGTGAGAATCCCACAGAACCAAGTCGTCTATAAAAAATTATTTCCCACTACAGAATATGGTAGAATACAAAGTAGTGCTTTACCTCTCGAAGTTCTTTGATTTTAGCACCTTTCACCCCAATAATTCCTCCTGCCAGACTCTGATGAATCAACAGTCTCAACTCGCAGTCAAAGTCACTTCCTTTATAGTGCTGGTACTGTGGAGGGAGAGTTATAAAATTTTAGCCTCAAACCAACAATTCCCCAATACACACTTATCTGCTATAAGCATAACAATTAATATACTGTTGCAGTGAGCAACCTGAATTTATATTATTTCAATAACTTTACCAGTTATGTGCTTATTATCCTCAATAGCCAGGCCCAAAAAGGACATTCTGCACCACCTTAAAAAACTATTTTATTTTCAGGTCCTGCAACACCATACCCACACTGCAGCCATTTAGCATGTCGCTGTTACCACAAAATTATTATTAACATTCAAATAACACCATAATAAAAATGACTGCAAAGCACTTTGCAAATGTAGTTAATTCCCACTGCAGCATGGAGCAGGGTCAACAGTTGAGTTGTAAGACCATTCACATATCATGTTTTAAGCCTTTTCTATAGAGACGGGAAAAGTACACTATGTTAAAAATACAATCGATCCTATGGGCCAGGCTCCATACTTCAGTGGGGTTCAATGGCACTATGACATACATTTAAGCATTCCACAGCATCAGATTCGAGCGGGAGCTGGCTGGTTGCAGTGGGTGATGGCAACTGCAGGCCCTGAAAGTAGAAAAATAAGAGTAATAGGTTAAGTGTCTAGCGTGATCAGGCTATTGTCGCATATATTGGTAAAGCTACTACAACATTTTAAATCTACATTATTAAAGAGAAACTGCTTATCAACATTAACAACGTAAAATTTAAATTACACCCAATAAATAAAATGATTAAATACAATCTTAAAAATCCTTTAACTTGACAGAGCTAAGTACATTTTCCTTTTCAACTTATTTCTGTAATTTTCTAATTAAAAAACCCCACTTCTAAAACCAAAAGCTATAGTATATACTCTAAATCTATGAAAAGTGCACGACCACAGGTAGCTCATATTTGCTCCTAGAGTGGCCAGCCTGTATTTTTGAACAAATGATTTACCTATAGTAATGCTGCACATTATTTTGCAGATTGTAAGGTAACTGCTACAAACTGTTATATATCCATTTCTCCACCCCCCTTACTATGCATCAATACAACATACTTTAAATATTCCCCCCATATTGTCAAATACATAAAAAACAAAAAAAGAGCCTACCTCTTCCAAGGTAGGGATGATTTTCTTCAGAATTTCTCCAATTGTTTCAATATCAGCACTGATACTCAATATGCTGTCAAATATCACAAATACCAGATAGTACAAAAAAGGTGAAAAAGAAAAATGAGTTTTGTGCGTGCCATCAGTAGTCACAAACTTTTACAGAGATGTAACATTTATTATTTAACAGTCCCCATTTAAAGTAGCCTATTCATAGATTTTTGACATGCATTTTGTTTTATACCCAATACAGACATGATAACAATATTAGGAGACTTGCAGAGAGACAGAGAGAATGGGCTTTTGGAAGGGCTCAGATTAAGTGGGCAATAAATTGACCAGAACTGAAGCAGAGTTGAATATTCATCTTCCCCGCCACCACTAAGTTAAGGAATACCCTCGCTGTTACATTGGTAAAACTGGCACACCTTCTCTTAGGCAAAGTGGGGGAATATGCAAGTGGTGAACACTGTATCTGGAGTAAGGTTATGAATACCAGTTAGAAATTAGATCACTAATGGGCTCTGCAAGAAAACAAATACAAATGCAAGACAAAACAAAGACAACACAAATGAGAAGTGAAGGAAAGTGAACCAGAGTTAGCATTTCATCAGAAAAAATTATGAACAGGCAATGTTGGGAAGCAAGGTGGGCCACAAAGACAGAGCGAGAGACTATTTTGGTAACAATTTGATTTACAATGCAGCAAATATGCAACACTTGAAGCTGTGCTCCTTCCATCGAAATAAAATTAGTGGATCGTTTGGGTGGGCAACTCACGGTAAAAGTTCAGTGACAAAAAGACTTAATGGGGAAAATAAGACAGAAACTTGAAAAACAATACACCGTCTAAAGGGGATACTATTTAATTATATAAAAGGCAGGTAATAAAATACATTTCTCTCTTTCTAATCAGGCAGTGAGGCATAAACTGTTGGGACATACCGCTCGGGGCCACTGCTGTCTGGGACTGAAACACTGGCATTGTACTGCATTGGTCATTGGCGTTCGTGGATGTTGGCATTGGGCATGGGCATTCAATCAGAAGTTGTCAAGTATGGTACCCGTTTGGCAACGAGCACATTTTTGGGCATAGCCAACCAGGGTTTTCACATGGGCGTTCAGGGGCGGATGGGCCAACGTCATGGTGGGCAACGCAGGGGTAAGTCGATCCAGTACATGGGCAACGGAGATATATGGCCAAAAAAACAAGGAGAGGGAAAAGGGGGAAAAGCAATAAATTTTAATTTAATACAAACTATACTCATACTCTCAATTAATGAAACAAGCTTAAGTTGTTCTGAAGACTAACACAATAATGGACTTCTCTATAGCTGACTGTGGCTTAACATAAGGACCTCAAATGATGGTTCTAGTTTTTTAAAAAACAAACGATGCTTCAGTAGCAGGCTGGCTCATGAGGGTAGACACAAAACCTGTCGTGACTCAAAGTTTACTGAAATTCCTGAGGAAACGGGGAAATTAATAACCCAGATAATTATAGGTAACATCTGGATTAAGAGGAGAGAGGCTTGTAAAAGACAAAACAAAAATTCCCACACCACCAAAAACCCTAAGTAATAAAAGACTGGTTTAGTTTTCTGGAGATTTAAAACGCATTCCTAGATCCTAACAGGCGAGTTTGTAAAATTTTAAACGTATTTTTTAAAGTTCAGTTCACAGTAATCAAGAGGAACATACAAAGATCTGCGACCAAGAGAGAAATGAAATACTGTCAAATAAGTACTCAACACAAAGCTATCATTTGCCGCAATTTTAGCAAGAAAAACAGTAAGAAATGTGTACATTATGAGAAAAAAATATCAATTTTGGTGTAGTCAAGTCCTATAAATATGCTCACTTCTGGCAATGTCAACATTTAATGTGTCTAATCACAAGAGTCAACCCACTATAAAATATGAAGACTGGAATTATAGGCATTGACAAAACAGTTTCTCAATTATAATATTAAGTGCCTAATCTGTCTTTAAATCATGCAACCTCAACACTAAATTCTTTGTGTTCCATGTGCAAACTTTTATAGAACAGATGGACTTCAAAAAAAAAAAAAAAAGAAAATAAAAAACTTCTGGATTTAATCAGCCACCTGCAATGTTTCTTAATACTGTAATTGATTCACACATGGGAAATGGTGCAATCAATGTTTTATTTTCTTACATTTTGCTGCTATTTGTAATTAACATGTTATCTTTGTGGAAGTGAATAATTTGGTGGTAGACTCTTATTAGACGGTGAAGAGGTTTAATATAAATCCTCTATCCTACTCAATCTGGGCTTTTGTTCAATAAAACAGGAATGGCAAACCTTGAAATCATCTATGTAATCAATTATTATAAATGTCTTGTAGCTAAACTATTAAATGGACTTCTATGATGTAAGTCTTTAAAATTTCTAGAAACACAAACTGAAGCTGCTTGTGTAGTACTATAAACTCTTTAATACTTACGTCAGTACGGAGAGCCTTAATATTCTTGCCTCCTTTTCCAATCACTGCCCCAGCATTCTGAAGACAAAGACAAAGTATTATTTTGCCTTTCCTTAAAATCTGTCTACTCATGCACTGAAGTTTAATGAAAAAAAAAAAACAAAAACCAAAAAACCCCCAAAACCCCTCTATCTTTTTTAATCAGGCTAAAAATCTATTTGGGGATATAAAAATAATTCTGTGAAGGACAAAAATATGATTCTAAGCACTTTAAGGACTAAATGGTTTAAGATCTGGCATCTCCAATGCCAGAAATTCATTCTGCGCATAAAACTTAATCACAGATTAATTTTGTAGCATTCTTTGACAAAAATAAATCAAAGAATTCAAGACTAATAGATACCTCCATATTGTCAAGTAATAAAGCTATCAGGTAAACTGCCAACTAAGATGTTTCCTAAGGAGTCCACAGTACGTGGTAGACATAAAGATTTAATCTACTAATGCTGTAACAATCATAACTGCTCTCCCAACCCTTCCAGTTTGACCTATAGAGGCTCACTACAGCCAAGGGCTTATATCTTATTAATGAAATGAGAAAACTACTAGTGCCTCCAAGTCTGTTTAGAAAGAACGGTACTAAACAAAATCTTTTACATTCTTCTTTCATCTGTAAAGCTTTGATGGCTTTCCCAGAGGGCCAAACCAGACTAGACCCTATCTTAATTTGTACTTGAGTATAAAACCACCTTCCAATTTTCAAAAATAAAACCTATACCTTGCTCTGAAGCAGAATGCGTAATTCAACCATCTCGTCAGTGTTTCTAGACCTTTTAAATGCTTGTTCTTCTTCCATATCTTCTGCAGGACGCTTACCTAAAAATCAAGCAGTTCAGATTTCAAAGAAAGCAGTCTTCAAGTAACGGCACTTTAATTACATCTTAGCTTTAACTTGTAAGTTAAATCAACTCCATTCTGTTTGAAGAGATTTGTTGCTAATCACAACTATGTTTTTAAAAAGGCCAAAGGCACTAACCTGATCTTACACTGCATATAATAAATTATTACATTTTCCAAGACAAAATAATGTAGCAAAATAATTTAAAAGATTACGAATTACAAAATAAAATACATTTGTTTCTACTTACTGGCTCTCTACTGTTTTAGTTTAGTTATTCGAATCATTTACTTCTAATTAATTAGTAAATAGATTCAATCAACAAATAACTGATTATGGAATTAAAATTAGCTAAACCACAATGATGATAAAATAGAAAACATTAAATTGTTACAATTAAAATGTCTTCTCACCAAATTCACCATTGGTTTCAGTGTTGGGGAAGGTTTCCTCTGGCTGTTCGGTTTCCATTTTCTTATTTAAATGGACACACCAATCTGTTGAAAAACAAAGAAGCTAGTACATTTGGCTTACAGGAAATTAAGCTATATTTAAGAAAAAAAAAAAAAGATTCTGGTTCCATAACATACCAAGTTATATGTCCTCGTAGAGCAGAACTGAAATGTTCTGGGCAGGACCAACAACTGACACCCTAATGCCGCTGTAGCCTAAACAAACAAACAAACAAAAAACCAACATAAACATCAGTTTTGCTTGTTTATTATTACTCAACACTAATTTTTAATCACAATGGACGATTCTAATACAACAACCTAGTTATTTCTAAAACTTGATTATTAGTGCCTTAAAATTCAAAGCTGCCTGATTATTTGCAATCAAGGCAAGGCACGAATTTTTATTCACTGGATTGTCCACCACAGCAACTAGCTGTTTTGTTCTGTAGGTTTATAGAAGCCTAAAACGGTGGCTTCAGTTTTGTTCATAAAGCATACATTTATGAAGAGATACACTGCGTCTTATTAACCAGAAAAACTACACCGAAATTTCTAATCGCCTATGGGTTTCTTTTGACTCTTAACTTTAAATGGCATTCTTTGCAACGTCGAAAGCTTACGAACACAACGGCAAAGGACCGGACCCAAACTGCCATCACCATCCTAGCATTCAGCAGACCTAACGGAGCCCTTGAACACTAATACAATACTAGAAGACTCAGGCCAAAAAAGATGTAACTCAACCATTACATCTTCAACATAAAAGCTAAAAAGACTACGTGCCGGAACGGCTACGAGGCCGCAAACGGCCTTTTCAGGTCCCCTCTGGGGACTAATAGGAGTTGACATGTGGCCTCTACTAGGAGAATCGCTAACATAGCAAAGAGCTAAAAAAATGAAGGTTAGTATCTATGCCTCCCATTCTTCCATAACGTCGATCAATTTCTCTCCTAACGACTGAAGCGTGCGATTCGCGTAAGAAAGTTTAAGCAAAACCAGGAGGGTCCCTCTGTGAGGAAAACGGTGCCGCGCGCGTCCAGGTTCTGGAGTCACTGTCCCTCAGACGCCGAAAATCGCCAAGTTCCCGCCGGACCCGCGGGGCGCAAACACGCACCCCTCCCCCTCCCGCCGCCGGGACCGGCAACGGCCGAGGCGCAGGACCGAGCCCGGCCGAGCAGCCAGCACCCGCGCCGCACCTCTCCTCACCCGGACCCGACAGGAAATGGCGGCCCGCGTAATGGCGACTACGTGCTACTAGGCGGAGCCGAGAGCCGCCCCCTCCCCCACCCACCACGCGGTCCCGCGAGCTCACCCCCCGCATCCTCCCCCACCGCGGCCGAGACAAAGCCACCGCGGCAGCCCCGACCGTTCCATTCCCCCGCTCCGGCTCTGACTCTAGGCCGGGAGGCCCGCGGTGCAGCGGGACCCACACAAAGAGAGCAGCGGCGGCGCCGCAGCGTCCTCCCCCGCCCCGGCCTGCCGTCCGCCGGCCGTTTCTTCTTCACACACAACACGCCGAATGCCTAACACCACACAATCACGGCTCATCCCGAGCTACATGCCTCGCGATTGCCCGAAGTCTCCACTACCACAACGCGGACTGCGGATATACGCTCAAGGAAATGGCGGAGGTTGGGGGGAGGGGAAACCGGGCAACGTTCCCACTCGGAGAAGCGGCCAACCCCCGACCAGCCCCTAGAAGGCCTCCCTCGAGCGGAAAAACTGGGCTCCGACCCTCTCCCACTCGAGCTGCTCGGACAACCCCGGTCCTCACCGCGCGAGGCCGCCGTCCCTTCCCCGTCGCGCCGCCTCAGCCGGTCGGAGCTAGACAGAGAAGGAGCGCAGGCCCCCCTCCCCCGCCTCTTCGCGCCCTCCCCGCCGTCGGGCCCGATTGGCTGCCCGGGCTTCGGCGGTGGTGCGAGGGCGCACTGATTGGTCCACGACCGCGTCAATTAAAACGACGGCGAAGGCGACAACTCCGCCCCCCGCCGGCACCTCCCTTCGGGCTGTAAGGCCACTGAGGGCCAGAGAAAACCTCAGCTTGGAAAAAGTCAACGCTGCCTTTCAGGGAGGCCAAGCTCCTGTCTGAATCAATTATACCTTAGCCCCAGTAACTCCAATTACCTATAGGCTGCAAACAAATGGGACACAGGCAAGACGTCGAGGTCGGTGCAGTAGAGAAACAGAGGATAATGGCGTCCGCAGTGCTGTCGCCTGGAGCGCCCTCCTCCTTTCTCGTTAGCTCACTCACTAGCTGAGGGGAGGGGAGGGGAGGGGGAGCACCTCTCGCGAGATCTAGACACTGTCTAGTTCACGCGCTCAGGGAGAGGGTGGTGAAGGGGCGTTTCCCAGCCCCGAAGGAGTTTTCCTGAGGTTGGAGGAGGGGCGTGAGCGCGCTGCAAATTGGGCGGGAAGCGGCAAAAAAGGATTAAGGGGCGCGCTGTACGGATTCCTGCTTTCACAGTTGCGTGGCCCCCGGACCGCTGTTGCGCGAGGGGAAGGCGGAACGCCCAGGTTGGTGCTCAGCACAGACTGATGCCCGGTTTCCACAGTCCCCGTTCGCGTCTCCCTCACTCCCCTGCACCCCCCCACCCCCGCCCGGGCTGCGGGAAGCGCTGAGCGGCGGTAAGTTCGCTGGGCCCTGCCCACGCCTCAGAAGGCCGCTGTTGGTAACGGTCTGGGGCGCCCGTCCGGGGTCGCAGCCGGCGGTTCTCGGGCGGGATCCGGGAAGCGTGGGGCGAGCCTCGGAGTCTGGAGAGCTCCTCTTTAGGTTTGGCCCTCAGCCAGGACACCCCGCACCCCAGGCGGAGGAGTTTTTACCCGGAAATCTATTCTGACGAGTGTTTTCATGCCTTTTACTTTGTGGTTAATAGGATCTGTAACTCTCAAGCATTTTGTAGCGTCGTGGTAGTTTACGCCGAGAAACATTTCAGGAAGTAAATACTGCATTCATCTAAAGTGAATGCAAATCGCCAAATACGTTGTAGACGTCCACGTTCCATTCATTCAACTCTCTAAAGCGCCTGCCTTGTGTCTGCAGTAATGGAAACAGACAAAACCCCTCAAACTTGCTCCCTGTCTAGCTTATTCAGTTTTTGCACTTTTTGTTGTATTTAGTTGCTCAGGTCCCTGTGCTAATCTTAGATGACTTCTTTTGTTAAGGCAGTAAGGTCACTTCGAATTGGTGACAAACCTGGGGACACCGCCAATCCTGGTAGTACCTGCTTTCCTTAACTGGTCAAACGTCCAGCCTCCACCCACAATCCCCAACTCGTTTTGAAGCATAAACATGTTGTAGTTTGCATATAAAGCTAAATCTACGGGCAATACATAACAGTTTAGAAGTGATGAACTTGTGCTGATTCATTCCTGTTGTAACTTAGTTTCCTTTTAATGGGTATGGTTACATTCATCCATTTTTTTACTTGCCTGATTAGGAAGAAAACTTGTCAGGGGGAATTGAGGAAATTATGAAGCACCAGCATTTACGTCCTGGGAGGATTCGTTAATACTGTTAGAAGTATAATGTCTGCAATTGTGGAGTTTATAAAAGTCCTCGTTTACTGGTAAATATATATATATATTTTAATGGCCCACCATAAAGAGTGTATATTATCGTTGGGAAGGTAAAACTTAACTGACATTTGGTTCTAAATTACAAAGTTCAGATTTTTATTAAATATTCAACCAAGATTTTATGGGTGTATATAGGGGCTGGGGATTGGATTATGGAGATTTAATCTGCCAGTCAGGATTTGCAACATTTAATTGAGTTATTGAAAACCTGGTACATTTCATAAAGGTTAATAGACACCTGTGGGACTACTCCAGTAATGGTGCTTTCTTTGAAGTAGTTATTTTCTGTTTACTGCCATCATTTTCTGCCTTGTTAAGCAGAGGTGAGTGAGAATCCAAAGTAAGCAGCCCAGTGTGGGAACCTCTTACCACTGTCACTGTTTGGACTCTGGTGAAAGCTGTTATTAACTTGCCTCTAGATGCTACTATGGGATAGTTGGGTTTTCCCCCTCATTTTTTCCCGTTACCTTTTAAATTTACTTTCTAGGTTTACTCTTTAAATAGCAGCAAAGTCTCTTTTCCCCATCTTCTTGTTCTGTATTTAAGAGTTTTCAACCTGACAATGTTATACCTGTGCTCATTCAAGAATTTTCCTATTCGATTAATAAATTCAGTGGCTCCTGTCTTGTGTGATGAATAAGGGTAATAGTGTAGTGATTACTTTGAGCTCCTAATGAATTTATCTGTGTGATTTGCTTTAGATAGGCTAATATAATTGATATGGTACACCAGCTTGCCCGATTATTAGTTAAAATATTGTTTATACTACAATTTCCTGAGTTTCCCACTATGTGCCAGACCTTCTGCTGGCAATTTAATGCTTATTGCTGGCTTTCAAGTAAGTTGTAATGATCTTTGTTATAGATGATGGAATTCATGTGAAGAGAAGCTAAGGAACATGCCCAGAGTCACAGAGCAGAATTTCCTTTCATACTGCTAAACCTATTATTTCTTTTTTTGAGACTGAGTCTCATCATAGCTCATAGCAACCTCTTAACTCCTGGGCTTAAATGATTCTCTTGCCTCAGCCTCCCAAGTAGGTGGGACTACAGGCGCCTGCCACAATGCCTAGCTTCTTTTTTGTAGAGAAGAGGTCTTCCTCTGGCTCAGGCTGGTCTGGAACCTATTAGCTCGGGGCAATCTACCCGCCTTAGCCTCACAGAGTGCTAGGATTACAGGCGTGAGCCACCTCGCTCAGCCAACCTTATTATTTCTGTCTTTTCCTTATGCTAGGTTATGGTGGATCCACAAACAGCTCCTCTGATTATAACTTTTTGATTTCAGTCCTTATAAACAGTATGAATTTTTCCTTTCTGATTTTCATAGCACTTTCTCAAATTTCTGAGATTACCATGAAGTCATCTTCAGTGAATGAAGCACAGACTTTATTTTTAGATGAAAGTAATAGAAACATGGAGTGGATTTAAATATTTGCTAGTGCTTTTAAGTCTCAGCTAATAGTTGAATGCCACATACAGTGTCCCAAAAGATAGTATTACTGTTTCTTGTTAAAAAAAAAAAAAAAATGGAGGGCAGTGCCTGTGGCTCAGTGAGTAAGGCCTCAGCCCCATATACCGAGGGTGCCACACAGCCCCGGCCAAACTGCAACAAAAAAATAGCCGGGCATTGTGGCCAGTGCCTGTAGTCCCAGCTACTTGGGAGGCTGAGACAAAAGAATCACCTAAGCCCAGGACTTTGGAGGTTGCTGTGAGCTGTGATGCTACGGCACTCCACTGAGGGTGATAAAGTAAGACTGTCTCAAAAAAAAAAAAAAATGGAATATGTGAGGCTTACTGAAAATCTGTAAATTAAATAGGCCTAAATCTTAGTGGTGAGTAGTAAAATTTTCCTCCTCTATTCTGTTCAGTTTCCTGGCAGTCAAGATCTAGAATGTATATTTAGTGTGGTTAGCCAAATTTGTCGTGGACAAAACATTTATCACTTTCTTTAAAAATTATTTTTTTTCTGCCTTTTCCTTCTTTGAGACAAAGGGCCCATTTGCTGTTTGTGGGGGAACATATCTTGCTCTGCAACCTATATCTTGTTCTTGCTCTTTAAACTTGTCTTTCTTGTTTCTCTTTGATAAACCTTGTTTCAAGCTTACAAAAAAAATACATATTTTTTCTTGATTATGAAATTAATAGGGATTAAGCTATATGTAATTTTACATCTGGCCTTTTCTTACATACATTTAGATTTTTCATGTATAAAAACATAGTAATAAACACTGTCATATAAATCTTTTTTTTTTTTTTTTTTGAGACAGAGCCTCAAGCTGTCCCCCTGGGTAGAGTACTATGGCATCATAGCTCACAGCAACCTCCAACTCCTGGGCTCAAGCGAGTCTCCTGCCTCTGCCTCCTAAGTAGCTGGGACTACAGGTGCCCACCACAACACCCAGCTATTTTTTGGTTGCAGCTGTCATTGTTGTTTGGCAGGCCCAGGCTGGATTCGAACCCTCCACCTTAGGTGTATGTGGCTGGTGCCTTAGCCACTTGAGCCACAGGCGCCGAGCCATAAATCTTTATCTTTGTTAATTTATTTGGTATTTGTTTATTGATGCATAAAAGATATACTAAGTTTTGAGGTACATTTGTTATTTTAATACATTTACTTAATGTTGTAAAGATAAAATCAGTGTACTAAGGACATTTATTACTTTACTTTTTATTTATTTATTTTTTTATTTATATTGTTGGGGGATCATTGAAGGTACAAAGAACCAGGTTACACTGCTTGCATTTGCTGGGTAAAGTCCCTCTAATAATAGTGTCCCAGCCCTAAGAGGTGTGTTCACACACCATTGCCCACACTCCCCTCCCTCCTTCCCTCTCTTCAATCCCCCATTTCCCTCCCCTCACCGTGTACTGGCCTCAATTGTCCTCATAATCAGAATTGAGTACTTTGGATTCTTGCTTCTCCATTCTTGTGATGCTTTACTAAGAAGAATGTATTTCACCTCCATCCAAATTAATATAAAAGATGTAAAGTCATTACTTTAAATATTTATTTTTTCCTTTATTCTTATTTATGATTGTTTCCTTAACATTAATTGTAGAAAAGTATGAAGTGGAGTGGGCTGGGCAGGTAGCGGTTCAAGCCTGTAATCCTAGCACTCTGGGAAGCCGAGGCTGGTGGATTGCTTGAGCTCAGGAGTTTAAGACCCCCCCTGAGCAAGAGCGAGGCCCTGTCTCTGCTAAAAATAGAAAAACTAGTTGGTCCTTGTGGCAGGCACCTGTAGTCCCAGCTACTTTGGAGGCTGAGGCAGGAGGATCGCTTGAGCCTAAGAGTTTAGGTAGTTATGAGCTGTGTTGCCAGGGTACTCTTTCTAGGGCAACAGAATGAGACTTCGTCTCAAAAAAATAAGTGGACCATATGGTATGAACATACTTTACTGTACAATTTAAAAAGATATCTTTTCCAAATTTTTCTTTTCTTTTTTTTTTAAATTTCTTATAGCATAACTGTGTACATTAATGCAGTCATGGGGTGCAGTGTGCTGTTTTCATGTACATTTTGAAATACTCTCATCAAACTGGTCAAGATAACCTTCATGTCATTTTCTTAGTTATTGAGTTAAAACGTTCACACTCTGCTTTTAGAAAGATTCACTTGTACCCTTGTAAGATAAACCATAGAGGTGACCCTAAATTTTTCTTTTCTTGGACAGTGGAGTTCTTGATCAGGGGCTGATGTTTGTTTATCTGCTAATGGGAAATTGTGCTGCCTTAACTAAACTATCCTTCTGAACTTTTACCAGCTGTGATTACAGTTATTAAATTTCTCAGGAAAGGTAGAAACAAAAACCTTAGGAATTCTTTGCAGTTTTCCTTGTTGCCCTGTTAGTAAGGGTCTTTGTTATTGAAATCCAGTCTACACTTTATAATACTGATCTTACATGATGATAATTTTTCTATTTAATCAAACTTTTTTTTTTTGAGATAGTCTCATTATGTCACCCTTGGTAGAGTGCTGTGGTGTCACAGCTCACAGCAACCTTAAACTCTTGGGCTTAAGTGATTCTCTTGCCTCAGCCTCCTAAGTAGCTGGGACAGGTGCCTACCACAACACCTGGCTATTTTTTGGTTGTAGTTGTCATTGTTTGGCGGGCCTGGGCTGGGTCCAAACCTGCCAGCTCTGGTGTATGTGGCTGGTGCCCCAGCCGCTAAGCTATAGGCGCTTAGCCTTAGTACATTATAAGCTTTCTAACCTATAGAAAAAAATCCTGTTATACATCATCTTTTTATCACATTTATTAGGACGTGCAGTTGTGGGAATTATATTGGTGTCCTAGATCTATCCTACTCTCTTCTCCACTTATTTTGTTGTTAAATGAGGAAGTCTGTGTAACAGATGTGTGTTTAGCAGTCAGTTTTTTTTTCTCCAGAGTTCTTGAAGTTTATTTAAACTATTTGAGAATAGCTGTGTTTGAGGGCTTGTACAGTGTTAAGTATCTTGGTCATATTTTGCTGTGTTTTACAAATATCTTGGTTATCTTTTGGGGTTTTAATCACTGGAATTGTTTTCTTCACCTGGTTTTTATAGCATTAATATGAAATTACTGTATGTCAGTTAGTTCCAGAGGTTGAGGGTAGCACTCAGAAGAAATAATTAATTGGGACTAGCACACATTAGTGGAACAATTTAGTTGTGTTTCACTGAGCAGTTTCTCATAACTTGTCCCAACTGTCAGCTGAGAGTTTTGTCACTTGTCATGTTTGGTAGCATATACAAGGAAGTGCATGTTTGGAATAAATTTAAAAAATTAAAAAATAGAATAAACTGACACATATGCCTTGGTATATCAGTTTGTAATATTTTACAACTTAAAAAATTATTTTATGTGATACATTAGTAGAGTTATAGCAAAAGGAAAAATAGCACTTATCCATAACACTTGTATTGACACTATTACAGTGATAAATATAGTAGGTAATGTTTTGTTTTCTTTCACATGATTTTGTAAATGAAATAATTTAAAATGTATTAAATGAACTTGTTCTTTACATATGAGGTCTGAGAAAAGTCTGTTAATTGTAACTGCAGTGTGGTAGTTTTAGAGAATGGTCATTTATGTGTAGATTTTATATGTAAGTGGGTTTTATATGCAAATAAGGGATTGGCTGTATTTTCTCTTTGCACTTTAGTCATCAGCCTCCAGGAAAAGGTATAGGAATGGAGATTGAGTAGAATTTATGCTCTGATTCTGTGCCTGCCACTGAAATGATCTTTATGCCCTAATCTCTATGCATCAGTACAGAGGCATCATCTGTCAAGTAGATGATAATACTTATTCTTTCTTAGAGAAATTATTGTTTTGAGGTTTAGATAGTATTGCAGATGTTAAAAAGTATCTTTAAAAAATTAAAGTCTTGGCTCAGTGCCTGT